>NC_047528.1:7329361-7676798 GCF_012275295.1 Melopsittacus undulatus | reverse complement strand
GCATTTGAAGATCCTTTCCACAGATTTCAGTGCTTTGCATAATGTGTTCAGCTACAAGCATATTAGAAATTTGAGTCCTAGAAATGATCTTCCCACAATGACACTCAAAAGCAGGAGCTGATTCCCAGCATCTTGCTGGAATCACTGTAACCCTGTGCTCCTCATTTCATTCAGCATTTGACATAAAGAACATCATACTTACTGCCTGAAAGCATATCGACGTGGAAATGGCATAGATGATGCTATCTGCATGAGGAAAATAGGGAACCTTCCCTGCTTCAATGCCTTTGAAGTATATAGTCTATAAAAATAAACAAAAAAATGCTGAATGAAGCAAAATAAAGTAGCTTTTTAGCTCTTATTTATTTTTACCTTTTCAAAAAACCATGTCAACATTACTAACCTACTCTCCTATGTTTTTGTATATGCCCAGAAAGGTGACATTGATGGAGATGGCTTACAGAAGTTACCCAATATCAATAAAGTGAGAGGCTATTAATGCACAGAACAGGACCTAGCAACAGCTCTGGGTGTTGAAAAGGCTAGTACAGACCTCAGAGATAAAAAGGGAAAGTTTGCTGTGTGGAATTCTTCATTTTAAACAAGCAAAAGAACAATGCAATAACTATCCCAACAAAGTGAATATTCACTGTTCTTAAACAGCTTGAAATCACATACTTTACTTTCTGAGAAAACATGTAAAGTTTATTTTCCTGAGCACAGCTTGACCTTCCAAAGCAGCACACGCCTCTTCGGTCAGTTACCCTTGGCTTGAATAAGATGATAAGGGAAAGAAAGAACACACAGCACTTTTCTTATTTCACTGCAGCCACAACGTCTCAAACTCCAGAGAAAACTATCAGCAATATAAGATAATATTGGGGTTTTTTTTACAATTGGCGTTCTAAAAATCAATATGGATAACTCAGATTTGCTTTTACATAACAACATGTGAACTACCTTCAGAGCTTGGCCTAGGATTACAAGAAGCAAGAATAAACAGAGGATGTCTTCCCTTTTTATGTTTAATTTTATGCTTCACAAGAATAAAGGTTCCTTCTTTTTGTATTCTTTGAAATGAGTTCTACTCTGGTAGTGGAGGTGGATAAATAACACTAGGACACGAGGCCCTTGAGGTCTGCTTTGTGATTCGGGGAGGATGCATAACAGGAGAAAGTTCCCAACTTATTCCTGTGGTGCTGTTGGGAAAATAACCGTGGCTAAATCCTGATTTTGTGGAAAAAGCAGAGTAAGACATCAGAAACTGGTTAGCAAAGTTTCATCAGCGAATCCAATCTCTACAAACTCTATTCTTCCCTGGGCTTCTCATTTTAACAAGTTCATAGGCATAATTCAAGCCTGAAAAACAGTAATTAGAACGAAGTTCATTGCAAAGCTGGGAATTCAATCAGTTGAAGTATACTGACAAACAGCTCCAGCTATAGACTAAGACCTAAGCTATTTTGAGTTATCTCAGACTGTTGAATGCCAAAATTAGGGAACAAAGGCAGGAAGTGAAGCTGTAGCTTTTGGCAATAAATCTGCAATTAAGGACGAGGTCTGATTTATGTTTCTGGCAGAATTCTTGGAACTTCCAGATTTAAAAAGTCTGCAAAAGCTACAAAGCAAAGGGCTGTCAGGAGAGTAAAACAATTCATGGAGAACATACACAGAGACCTGCGGATAAAGGACTTTTAAAATGAGTCACAGAAAATAAAGTAAGAAAGAAATGAGACCACAGAAAGGCCCTGCCTCTTGACACACATGTACTCAAACACACCACTGCCACACAGCTTTGTATTGTACTGGAATCGTCCAGCAAAGCCTGTGCAGGTCTTCTTCTGCCTTGAAAAGACAGATGAAATAAAGAGCTCTGCTACAAGGTAGTATCTTACCTCTACTAATTTGGATGCCAGATACATAGAGATAGTAGTACTTTTGTAAAACATCATGGAAATTCCTGCTAGACACCCTGTAACAATTAGAAAACAAAAGGATTGTTAAGACTGCGATTTACGTTGCAGTATGTCAGCTCAGGAGACACTGCACAGGATTGTAATCTGTTGCTACAATGAAGTTCAGTGATGTCCCTGTGCCGCCCATCAAAATATGGATTTTGTCATTAAAAAGAGAAGTTTTGGAACCCTGAAACAAATCTGTAGTTCAGGGCTTAAATTTCCTCTCTCATCCCACAAAGAGAGACCCTTGAGGTTCCAGTATGTAATAGCAAGGAAGGGCCTGCACCACACACAGATCTCATGGCAAAAGGTCCTTCTTTGGATCCTGTGGAGCCCATCCTTTCAAACTGGTCTTCTGTCACTTATGGAGGAGTCATTTGAAACTCACATCTCTACAGTTGGAAAATAAAAGGACAAGTTTACATTTGTATAAAATCCTTGAAGCTGACCATAAACCCCACAGCATTTGACTGAATTTGCCTTACAATCTTGATGTACAGAGTCCTATTTTCATCATAGGAGTCAGAAAAGGGAATGAGAGAACAGACAAGAGGTAAAGTGCCAACAGAGGCAATATACACTTCTTTTCATGGACTCACCCGCTATAAGTGCATGAAGCTCATCATCTAGGTTTCGTACCCAACGCAGGAAGCAACTAGTACCCTGCAGGTGAAACAGACAGCAGGATTAGTCCTAGTTATTTCTCTTTCATAAGGCACAGAGACACTCCTCTATAGTCTAGTAATATAACCCAGTATGAATTGTGTCATGTGAGAATAGCCATAATCCACAGTATCCGAAACCTATTTACCACTACCATTTCTTTCAAAATCAGACAGCAGATCAATCCAATTTGAATACCAATTTAATCCCAATGCTTATCTTGAATTCACATCAATCTATATTTGCTGTAGTTGTCTGGACTTTCCCACGATAAAGTCTGTTTTCAACTATACACCAAACATCTCAAGGTTTTTCCGTACATCTAATATATTCTGGAACTAGGAAAACATACTAAACTAAAAAGTTAGACCTGCATATGGTTAAAAGACACCATGATATTCATAATAACCTGTTTGTTGACACAGACAACAATACACAGTTGTTCAGGGCAGAACAGATGTAACTGTGGCTGAGGCTGTATTAAAACGTATTTCATTTGGATGACTGCAGGTCACCAAACTATCTGGATTGTTCCACATCTGCCTTATCCTCTGCATTGGTTTTGTTCAACTGTTTTGGAAAGCCAGACTGTGTCTCCAAATTTTACCCCTGGTAAATTTCTGTTAAAGGTTCAAGATCAGCTTAGAAAAGCTCAGTCCAGTGCTGATGGCACCAACAGAACATTATATAGTTCAGTATGACAGTCCAGTGATGTATACTTTGAAATAGTATGTAATACTATAGTAATGATGTCTACTTTGAGACACTTTGATACTTCATGTCAGCCTTTTAATCCATCTAATGTGTGTTCTTCACAGAATCAAAGAATGATTTATGTTGGAAGGGACCTCTAGAGATCATCTGCTCCAGCCTGAAGCAGATCTAATTAGAGCAGGTATCTCTGTCCAGTTGAGTTCTAAGCACCTCCAAGTATAGAGACTACACAGCCTCACTGGGCAACCTGTTCCAATATTTGGCCGCCCTCACATGAAAATGTATTTTCTTGTATTTCTTCACAATCTCCTGTTATTTCAGCTCCTATACTCTCCTTTACTTACTATAAGCAAACGTCAGAGCACATCACCCTTGTAAAATGAGTATCTATAGAACCAAATTACACTTTGCAACTGAAGCTTTTAAAAGACGTCAAAATTATCTCAGCTTCCACAGTAATACAGAATTATCTTAACTTTACAGAGCCAGTAAAGTGGCAGTTGAAAACCAGCATGTGTGATTAAGACTATAAAAGTGCAAAAGCCACTTCGGCACCTGCACTATTTAATATATTCTCCCCCCGGGTGTGTGCTTTGTCACATTCTCTTCTGGCATAAATAAACATCATCTAATTAATCCCAACAATGCTGTGTGAATGCCCATCAGTTTGCAATCTGTCATTTTATAATGGTGTAGAAGAGTACATTTCCAAGTGGTAAGCGCAGTCTCCTCAGCTGCATGTGATATATGTTCTGCAATCTCCTGCTAATTAGAATCAAGTTAGAATTCCAGATATTTGAGCCCAAAACAATCTGCAAATGGTTTCTCCTGTGGCAACACTGCTGCTACTGCTCAATTCACTTTCTCTGAAGTACACCCTAACTCCTGATCTTGATACCATGCTGCACAATACATCTGGTTTGCTCAGAAATGATAGCAAGAGCACACAGAACAGAAGACTAGTTTTCTATTTATGATTTGATTACTGCAATACTATAGAATTTGTTGCTGTAGAGCAAACACTACCAGTAATATTTAGTGGCTACACTTAGCTCTTTGTGACATTCTGAAAAGCAAAATAAACCCCACGGCATTTGTCATTTCTGTATGTTTTAAGCTTACTTTGTATATACTGACAAAAGATCCCAGAAAAGCTCCAAGCTGGAAGTTTTCCTTGTTGTAGAAGAGTGAAAGTAGCCGGGATGGCTTTGTAAACAGATGCCGGAAGGTGGATGGAATCCGAAGGCAACACTGGATCAGGTAACCGATGCTAAACATCCTAATGAAGCCCTAGAGAAAAGAAGGAAAGATTTTGTGGTAAGAAACCATAAATTCAGGAAAAGGAAAAGCAGAAAACATCTACAGAAGTACTTATTTTTGACTTCAAGCAGTTTAAAAACCCAACTCTGCAGTCACAGTGTAAATGCAGGCCCCATCTTCAAACTCAAGATTAGGGTTTTTTTTTTCCCCAATTCCCCTGTAAAATAGCAAAGGTAACAAAATCACAGTCAGTTGACTCTCCTTTAACTTCTGTGAATATCTGAAAGGCCTCAAAGGAAAAACTCTTATTTCTCTTCTGCCTCTAAAATTCTGTCCTTTGAAACAATCCTGATGACTTCATTTCCAGATTACTGACCAGCTTTTTAACCGCAACGGGTACACAGAGGAAAGTAATGCGGTGGAAAAAAAGAGCACTTCTACACTCAGATGTCTGCAGAAAGCACCAAAGGAGGGAAAAGTCCACAAAAATAACTTTCAGAAAGTGTGAGAATTAGAAAGTGACCCTGGTGGCTTGGCATGTGCTCATGGACTTTCCCTCAACCACACTGGAGGCTGGGTGATGCCTGTAGCAAGAGAAAGGGTGAAACTGGAAAGGAGATTACGTTGCAGAGCTACTGAGAAAGAATAATGTGGTTCCAATGAATTTTTCTTACTGCTGCACCTTGGATACAGAGCTGTGTTTTCTTATACTGTGTCACAAAACCACACTGACTTTTCCTTTCCAAATTCCTCTCTCCAGTTTCTTACAACTTCCTCCAAAGCTTCCTATCGTTATTGTTACCCCGTGGCTGAACTTCTCAAATCATTCTGAATTAAATCTGCTCTTTGGAGGATGTTTTATGTGAAAACTATGTACATTCTCCATTAGCAAGTAAAGCAGGCACCCCCAAGCTCATGATTTTCTGAAGATACTCAAGGACACTGAAACAATTCCAGATACAGCTGGCAAACGGTTTGATCGAGCAACCTTTCAAACTCAGAAACTCAAACGTATTTTTGCCTCCTACAGAACTTTATAATGCATCATGGAGTACATAAAATTCTACTGTGGTCAAACATCCAGTAATAACATCTTCCTGAAGCAGTTACACTCACTGCTAGTCAAGAAATGGTTTATGAGAATCAAATGGAACAAAATATATTGTGTCATCCAATAACCCAGTAGCTATGAATAAAGAAGTTCCACTTCCTAGAAGAGCGAACTGAAGGACTGAGGTTTAGTTTTGACATGCACCAAACAGCAAGAAAAGGGCACAACATCTTTCTACATAAGCTCATTACATCAACAGGTGAATCCGTATCACACAGGTGTTTGTTTCAGAGCCACAGAAAGTATTACATCTTATAATTAACACCAAATATTGTAACTTTTATATTCCATAAAAGATTTCAAGTAATAACAGAGGTAGAACAGAGAAGAGTATACACAGGACACTTATAAACATAAGTGAGGAAGAAAACTCTGCTAAGAGCTCTTTCACCACGAAGACTTCTGAGTTGGGACTCAGCTCAGCCAGAAGCAGCAGCCTGGTGAAACCACATCTGCAAAACTCATTAAACAAACCTTCTGTTCTTTGAGCAAGTTAATAGTACAGTCAAGATATTGGCAATAACTTGAATTCAGAAAAGCACATGTGTGCACATGAACAGAGCTCAGTACATACCAAACCTGAGTCAACCTGCTGTAATGTGGTAGGTATTAGTTATGATACTTAAAATGTGTTCAGGCTGTACAGTAGCTCATGTTCCTTCAAGAGACAGAACACAGAGACTACAATAACCAGAAAATAATCTCATTTACTTTTTATCATCTTGGTCATTAGGTAAGCTCTGAGGGTTATATGGTGTCATCTATGGCATCAGCAGAACAAATGGACAACTGGGCTACTGCTGTTGGTTAATGTCTCCTTATTGTAATCAAGTGGAATCCAAAGAGGGAAAAACATCTTCTGACTGCTTCTGGTGGCTCTTTTTAGACATTTTACAAACCTAAAGCACTTTAGCTATTTAAAATGTGAAAGGAAGTCTATAAAATCAGGTGGTAACATCACTACATGCTACTTAAGGTGCATTTAAATGTGAAGCAGGAAAAAAAGGGCAAGAAATGGCAATTAAAGCTCAGATGTGATAATGATGAGATGCTCAAGGGTACAGAAAAATATAGCATGGAGGGGAAGTTTCGGCAGTGAGCAGCTCATCAGATCATTATTAGATTGGAAAGTTCCCGTACAGATATGGAATTACAAAAACATGTTCGAGTCATGTCATCTGACAGTTACTACTGATCGACTCCAGGAATGGCCATAGAGAGAACTGAAAAATGCTTCCAGGATTTTGGATCTTTAACTAGAATCCAAATACATCAAAAGAATTTTTTTTTCTCTTATAGTTTAAAAACAAGTCCCCAGAACGTCAGGAAATTCAAAGATCTGGCTGCCACTTCAGTGACATTTCCCTGATTATGTTATTGTGGTCAAGAATAATTTATACTCAAATGCTATGCAAGACTGGGACAAGAATGAAGTATAGTTTAAAAGCACAGCTGGTTTATCTAAAGAGAGAACAGCCTTATAAAAGTGTCTTTTTTTAGACTTAGTTCAGCTCTATCATCTTTTGGGTTTTCTTTTCCCATTATCCCCTTCCAAGGATATGAGAAACGTTGTAAAAATGATGCTGAATAAACAACTAAAGAAGACAGGGACTCCTGAATATCCCCCTTTTTTTCCTCCTCTTCATCACTGACACATCTCCCCGCTCAGTTAAGACAGGACACAGAGAGTAGTGTGGGGCTGGTCTACTGTAATTTGAAGAACTCAGAACCTGAAATCAGATTTGTGTCTCTCAACTAGAGTAATTTAACAAGACTAGTTCCTATTTCTCAGTCACACTTCTGTTTTATACCCATTTCAAATTCATTATATTCCATACTGGTCAGATCACCTCTCTCTTTACTCATCTGCACAACTATTCTTCCAGCAGATCATGCGACAGTTTTCCCATGGAGAAGGGGCATCATTAGGGTTCCATTAGCAAGCTGAACAAAAATTCTTACTTGTTTATTCTAACTGCACTTGTAAAACAATACAGTGTGACAGGAGATTTGAGAGTTACAGAGATTTGACTGCTGAGCATGCAGCACAATGCATAAAGATTTTGTGTGAGTTTAATAAGGATCTCAGAAAGCAAGCCTGGACTAACAGTAGTTAAGAGCTAATTACTGTAAAATATGCCTAAGTAATGAAAGACAGCACTTTACGTAAAAGTGCAATAGACTGAAGTTATAGCAAGGTACCCATGGGAAAAGATGCATGCTAGGAGATACTATCAGCAGAGATCTGGAAATGCAGCATGCCAACCCATGAAATCACTTGTTTTGAATATAATATTCGCTGCAGTCCTTGCACACTGATTGTGAAGGCCAGACACTGATGATCTATGGGAAAAACACAGAGTACTCTGAAAACGAAGGCACAGGGAATGTTTGCTCCCCACAGGATGCTGACCAAACACGAGCATTCAGGGAATGAGAGACAAAGCAGGCCAGGATGCACTGAACAGCAAACTTACTGGGCAAGCACAAAGCAAAGGGAATGTCTGTGTCTCCAGAGATGTCAGGCCTTGAATAGAAGAGCTCAGGAATGAAACATTCAGTGGATTAAGATGGTGGTGAGAGGTTGTAAAACTATAACCTTAATCTGGGCTCTGTTAAATATGTCACAGCTACAACAGGAAAGTGACATAACTACCCCAAACTAGTAATGAATACTCAGCTGCATATTCTCATTGTAATTCAGCAGAACACTTAAGCACCATCTCAAATCCTACCAGCTCCAGCACAGCTTATATCCATGTTACACAGTGGCATGCTAATATACTGCAGTGTAAAAAGAGTGTTAATACAACACAAAATGATGTTTTTAATAAACATATATCAATGAATGCTGTGCTAAGTCTCTTCTGATGGTAAATTTAAGCATAGTGCTTCTGAGATAACATTAATTGTATGGAGAATTTTTATTTAAAGAAGTTATTTTTGAAAGTAATTGATATCAAAAGCATCTCAAGATCCCCAAATCCATTTTTGCTGCTCCATATATAAAAATGGGTGAATGTTCAAGTGATGGAGAACTTCTGGAGTCTTACCAACTCCTAAAAGAGGCATTAGCAGTTGGTACCACCTGTGCCAACGCAATGTCGGCCAAACTAAATCTCTATCCAGTATTCATGCTGCTGTATTCATCCAGTATTCATGTAACCATCCAGAAACATACACTGATCACATTAATGATGGAGGGTGAATTATGCCACTGAACATGAACAGTTCGTCCAGAGAGCAGCAACTGTGACCAATCTCTCATTACCCATAGCCCTTAAAATAACATAATGGAGGAGTGGGCATGGGGCTGGGCAGCAGCGTGCCAGAGCAGCCACATTCCCAGTGACTGATTTCGGGTGGAGGCACAAGTGGTCTCAGCTCTCAAGTGCATCACATAGTTAAACAAGTTCCTTGCTTGCTAGCCCATGTTTTCCCACACATTTGTATGTTATTCATTCACTACAGCTAACCTGAGAGACCAGGAACTTTAAACCCCACCACCACCCCGTCCTAAATTGAGAAAACCTGTTTCAGGCTTGTCACATTTCAACAGAAGGAGAATGAGTAACAGGCTCCTTTCTCACTATATGTATACGCTTTTTCCAACTAAAGACTTTGCCAGGGTCTGTCAATATAACTTTTTCTGCACTTACTTTAATACAATATGAGATGCAATTATCTCCGTAGTGTTTACAGCATCTGTGCCTTGGGCCATGTTTGCACCTGCAAAGAGCACAATGAAACACATATTAACCTGTACCTGTTTTCAGCATCATCAACAAGAGACTTCATAATTTTTTCTTACCTAAAATACATAAAGTTCTATTTTCCCCACCACTCATTCTCTCCATTACCCACCGAAGGGCACTGTGAAACTTTTATGATGCTATAAAAGGATAATAAAAAGAACAATACTTGAGTTGTACAACAAGAAGTGTCTGCAAACTTACTTGGAGCCAACCTCTTGCCAGGCTAACACATTAAATTGCTGAATTAAAGAACAAATTTCTGCTGTGGTGAACATGGAGAAGTGACGTGACCCTTCCCAGTCCTGTCTCTGCTCTGTGGTTCTGGAAGGACACTTGATATCTGCAACCTTACATCTTTCATACCATTGTAAGGTTCACTGGAGGGCAATGCAGAACATACAAATGCAGAGAAGCCCTGTGAGACTTCTTTGAATTACAAGCCTTCCACTTCTACGCTATTGCTCCTACTATATAGATTTTTATGTATCCCTGACTTCAAGCTGAGAATTTGACCTTGAGCATTTAAAGAGCCTGGCTTGGGATGGTGGGATGCATGGATTGTACAGTTGTTAGCCCTGCATTATGCAGAATTACAAGAAGTAATGTCATACCAGGTCTGAACATTATATTTTCCTATAGCCAAGTATTTAAGTTTTAATGCAAAATAAATGACACAATTTATATACTGTGTCAAATATGTTGGAAGTTCTGAGTCGTGTACTATAAAGTGTAATGGCCATAAATCATCTGTGGGGTCAGTTTATGCAGCAAAAAATTGTAATGAGAATGTGATCAGGTTACAGGCATTTAGACTCAATTATACTGAAAAGAACCATATGGAAGAGAAACCTGGCAGAGCAGTAGGACTGAAATCCAAAAGTTTTCTCCATGTCTGAGTTGGGAATTGAAAAACCTTAAAGCAAAAATGCTCTTGTTCACCCACAGATCCTTGTATTAATGAACAGTGGAGGAGCTATGAAATATCTATAGCAAACTGAGTAAGAGGTATTTAAGACAAAATGGGTATAAGTAACTCAGCTAAAAGGATCTGCATAAGGCTGGAGCTGCCTTCTCCTTGGAGGTCTTTTGTTATCTGAAACAGTTATGCCTGAAAAGCCACTGCTGACTTTGAGAACACAATGCACTTGAAGAGCTGTTCCTCTCTGCATGGAATCAGGTAAAGATGTGGTCATAAAATTGCTCATGGAGAGGTCAATGGCAATGAATATTGATAGCTGTGGTATGAACAGATCCCATTTTTTTTCCACCTTCCCTGTAAATAAATGTCACTTTGTGGTACCCAACGTACCTGAAGCTGACAAATCAAGCCCAGCAGAAGTACATCGCCTGAACTGAAAATCTATCTGATGTAATTTCTTCAAGCTCATACTAAGGGCAATAACCTGTATCCTGTAGACAGGAGTGCACCTAACTAACCTAACTTCAACTGTCTAGCTCTGAACTTGTGCAAAACAGTTTCAGACTCACTCTTTTGCTTTACAATTGCTGACAGTGGAGGCAGGCCACATGCTATCAATCGCATTCTCAGGCAGTTCCTGCTGTGCAATACAGGAATGTAGCTCCCCAAAAGATGATGTTACAGTCACTTATGGTGACCTAAGGTCTGCTGCTGTGCAATTTCCCTTCCTTAATATCACTACAAGCACCAGCAGAACCACCCCATGAGCTGGTTGTGCTGAAAACTGCAAAGTAAGCACCACTCTGCAACTCAGAATTGACTGAATTTACCTTCCCTCATTAGACAAGTGCACGCTGCAAGTCACTGCTATGACATAAATGTCTTGAATTTTTCTTTTATCAGAGTTCCATCATTTGCCACTGCCAGCTACCCAGTAACAATGAAATGCAAAGCACTTAAATGCAAAGCAAAAGCATTATAAAGCATTGTCAAATAGAATGTAACAAAACATTCAAGTGACCTAAGTAAAGAATGATTCATTCTGTTCTGTTTGTTTGCTGTTTCTTTGACTCACACTTTGTCCATGAGCTTTTTTGTCAGAGTCAGTATGTTCATTGGATGTGATACTTTTTCACAGGGCTTTATCTTTCTATCTGTTTTGAAAATGCTGTTTCAGGTGAAAACGAATGAGTGGGGATTTCTTCTTTCCCTACAATGAACCTGAAAGAAAAAAACCAAAACCATTATATAAATAACTCAAAGAAATACGTAAAGGTCCAGTTAAGCCTCTAAGGGTTTAAGACAAGCTTGAAGTTGCCCACAGGTCTGCACTCTATACAGCTGCCAAACGTATCCCTTTGCAAAGATCACTCCACTGGACACATATTTAACTTCAAATAATGGTCACAATTGGTGCCAGGAATGTTTTAAAGCTAGGAACAAAAGATTACTGCGGAAATACATCTCACATACAAAGGAAGAGCACTAGTAAGAAAATTAAAAGGGCACATGAAATATCTCTATTCTCTGCAGCAAAAGAGGGTTACATAAAGCCTGATAATTACTGTAATATTTTTACAAAATATCTGTTTTGTAAAATCTTCAAATGTTTTTGCTCCCACCAAGAGCATCAGCTTTGTTTTGTTTGGCTTTAATCTTCAGCCCTCCTTCTTCACCCAGAAGTTGATATTGTCAATACACTGGTTCACCTTAGTGTAGAATTACTGCATATCAAGGGCAGTGGAGGACACCAGGGCAAGATGTTTCCACACCCTTCGCACTATAATGCAAGTTACACTGTGTTAGTCTTGCTGAGGGTGATGAAGGGATAAAAGTTTTGTCATTCAGTATGTGACTGAAAGGGTGATTTCAAAAAGCGAGTTTCTGCATGTTGATATAGGACTGTTTTCATTTCTGGACTACAGACTGTATTATTTAACCATTGGCACCTTCTATCAAATGTGGCTGTTTCATAGCTGTAAATCTTACATTTCCCACTACCAACAACAGCAAATCTGTCTTGTTTGACTTCAGCTCTTTTCTCCAGTACCTAAAGAGGGCTGACAAGCAAGCTGGAGGGGGACTTTTTACAAGGGCCTGTAGGGACAGGACAAGGAGGGATGGCTTTAAACTGACAAAGGAGAGACTGAGATTAGATACAAGGATGAAATTCTTCCCTGTGAGGGTGCTGAGGCGCTGGCACAGGGTGCCCAGAGAAGCTGTGGCTGCCCCATCCCTGGCGGTGTTCAAGGCCAGGCTGGACACAGGGGCTTGGAGCAAACTGCTCCAGTGGAAGGTGTCCCTGCATGGAACATGAACTGCATGAGCTTTAGGGTCCCTTCCAGCCTAAACATTCTGTGATCTCAGTGGGCAGACACGTGGCAGGAGTATGTAAGGGAAAGGAAAGAATACGTGTCTTTGTACTTTTGACTCAAGACACAAAGATGAGAGAACTTTGTACAACTACAACAGAGTAACACCAGATGATCACATCACAAAGTAAATTCTAGGAGAGCCTGGACCACGACAATAGACACAAGGTTTAGCACATGTTGAGGATATCTCAAACAAGTGTGGTAGGAACCCATGCTTTATTTGGATGCTGATTACAGAACTACCTTTGTATTCATTAAACATCTTGTAAATGCAGCAAATAAACTCTAGGTCAAAACAGGGAGCTATTTACTTCCAGAAGAGTATCAGGAACCCCACTCTTAGAAAGAAATATTAATGCTCCTTCAAAAAACAAGCAACCACATTGTCTGCAATTCCTTTAATGATGGTCCCACATCTATTTTTCTCTTGCCAGAGAGAAATTCTCTGGGAGAGATTCCTCTCTTTCCTATTTCTTAGGAATACTCTTCTCACACAGCTTCCACCATGCAGGATTCCTCCAAATCTTCACTGTAAACTATGTACTCACAGAACCTATACTTACTTTAGTGCAGAGTATGTAAATCCTTTCAAGCCATCTTTGCATCTGAAAGATAAAAGTAACAGGTTTTTCTGTAACAGGAGTGCTTGCAATATAAGTGTTCTAGATTAAACATTACATAGAAGGGCTGTGGATGAACTTATTTGATCTTATAACAGAAAACACCACGTCTGTAAGCAACCTCTGTGGCTATCCCTGACTCCACAGTTTGTCACCACAGCCTTGGGACATCTCGGAAACAAAAGGCACAGCATACAAATGTCCAGTGCTTCTCTCTTTTAGCCAAACCAATCGTGGAGACATTTTTAAAGGATGGTGACAGAACACTGGGGTGACAGTGGAAGATTTCATTGGACAAAGAATCGCCGCTTTATGGAAAAGAAGTCAGGATGAGTTTTATGAAAACAGAAATGTTAATGCAAGGAGAGAAAAGAGCGTTGGACCTTGACAAAATTACCCACCCGCCTGTGGGAAGAGCTTCAAGCAGTAGTTATTCTGACTTTGAGAATACTTGCACACAGTGATGATCTCTACAGCTCATTACTTTAAGAAGACTCTCAAAGTCCCAGTTTTCCAATTAATAGTGTGATGCTGATTCTGATCATGACTGGATATATACTTCCTTATAGACTACAGGGGTTTCCTAGTGTGAATAGTGACCATGGTAAAGAGTCCAAAAATTGGCTGTGAAAGATTTAAGTTATTAACTTTTTTCTGCCCTTGGTACAGGAAGGAGCTGAAGCTTCATTCTTCCTGGTAACTTCTCAGTGTCCATATAGCAAAGCAAAGAGCAGATGCGTGGGGGTTTACCCCTTTTCTTTTATAGAACTTGGCAAATACATCACAGTAAAAATTAATTCCTGATAAGAATCCATAAAGCACATAAAGATTGCATAAATCCTGAGTGAATAGGACCATAAAGCACAAACTAGCAACTTAATCAACTTACGTGTTCTCATGAACACATCTATTCTAAGACAAGACAGGACGAGGTTGCAAAGGCTTCTTAGAGGGAGTGGAGGAATGTAACCCTCTGTCTTCTGCCTGTTGAAACCAAGTGGTCCCTGGAAAGCCTGTTGCCCATACCCTCCTGAGAGCCCATGGCATTGTGTACCACAAGGCACCATGTGTGGTCAACAGGTGCTAATGATGGCTGGATACACACAAACAGCAGAAAGAGCACTATGAGATTAAACATGTGCATAGGCCAAGAAAGTCGTGATTTCTCCTGGCAGGCAAGCTCTGGCAAGATGTGACAGCTTTAAAAGCTTATGGGAAGGTATACCCAAGGGTATGGCCTTCCACATATGTGTTTGCAAGGGCTTGGTTTTATCAGCATGTGCACAGTGCCAAATGAGTATCAGAACAGTTTCACACAGCACTAGATAATTCATCCTAAAGAGTTTTCTCTTTTAAAATGACCGTACCTGAAATACTGCTCATGTATATGATGTACATGGGGTTCAGGCTAAACACATGCACAGAAGTTGCTTACTGTATCTTTAATTAACACAGAAATTTGTAACCACGGGTATGCAAACATTTTACTTTTTATGATTCTTCCCTATGGAATTCAGAAGCTGAAAATTACCCTAACATTTTTACAGGAAGATGGACTGAAAGATGCATTGAAACAATTGGTGAGTGATGGAACAGACAAATGAAATCAGCTTTGCCCATAGATTACAGCGAATCACTGGCACATGCCACCCCCTCCATCCACAGAACCATGGTCCAGTATCAGCAGTTTGATTTTAAACTCACAACTGATTGTAAGTGAATGCCCTTTGAGTTAAGGGAGTTCAACACGCTATGTCTGCAAGCTGACAGCTCAATAGGCCCCTTTTCTTTCCAGTAATTAAAACCATACACAAACTGAAATGTAAACGCGCACAGAAGTGTTTCTAGAACAATACTGAAACAGGAAAGTAGTTACAGTATGAGCTTAATGATGGTTTTGCCTTAATCATTCCAATTCAACCCCACTTCTAGTTGCAAGTGTTCAATTATTCCTTTATCACACCACCAGATGTCCCTACCCAACTAGTGCTGGAACTGACCTGACCTGCCTGGTGCTCTCCTACAATTCCTTTGCTATAAGCTGTCCTCAAATCCTCATTCAAAGCTTTCTTCACTAATACTGAAAATAAGAAGACATCTGAATGGCCCAGAGAGCAAATGGCACTCCAACCTCCTGCCCTTTGCTCCCAAAACCATGAAGAAGATTTCTAACACCTCTTCTAACTGCATGATTAAGTCAATTCTACACAGTAAGTACTGAGTGTATAGGGATTTTATCAAGTTGTTCTTACTTATTTATGATTCTATATAGTTATAGAGCCACAGCTATGAATCTCCTGCAGAATGCACTGAGGTTAAGCACACAGTTTCAATATGTAAATAAGGCCAAATTCATCATTGTTTTTTTTTACCCATTAATTTCCTATTTTTTTTAAATTAAAACACAGTATGAAAGTGTAATTAAATCCCTCAGTAGAGCTCAATTCATGCTGCTTGCTGTCTACAATGTACTTGTGCAAAGCTTTTTTGCAAAACTAATGGGTATGTGGAAATAGTGTTTATTAAGGGTTTCAAAAATAGGAGTCCTTGAGAAACAATCCTTTGGATCGAGGGCACTCTGCAATGTAACTTTCCTTTCTCTGACTTGGCAGTTTTGCTCTTACAAATGAAGCAGCAAAACAAGAACAAAAGTAGAAATTGCAGGTTTGGCTTTACATCATCAATACAGTATATTTAAAGGTTTCAAAAATACTTGTCTAGAGATTGAAGTTGCCTTATTATTCACTCAGTGGATACACAAACCCCTCCACACTGACTCCAAACACACTTCTTTTGGGGGGACACAACAGAACCCCACACAGGGACAGACACCAGCCACATACTCAGTGACTGGTCCCGACAGTGAGCGCTGAGGCACAATGCAAGCTGCACATGGCACGTTTCATGCACACCTGGCTGCTAATAACTGAACTAAGGAACTAATGATTTGCTTCATACAGCACTAATTGGTAATAATAACTTTACTCAACGCTTCATTGCTCAAGGGGTGAAAAAGTCTGCACTCTGCTTGCTGACCCCCGTGAGCTATTCAAGCTGCAAATGAGGCACAGTAACAATGTATTACATGTGCCCAGCGCTGCAGATACCCCTGAGACAGAGAAATCTCAACACTGTGTTATAAGCTTGTTTTTAGGGTTATTAGGGGATTATTTAACCCAGAAAGGTCTGACATAATGGTGACTTGTATGTCATTAGGGGTGCTCAGCGTAGCTCACCTTTGCCACCATTCCCACCACCCTGAACAGCCTAGGGACCAAATCCCAGCTGCAAGAGGGCAGCTTGGAGTTTGCTTTATTTGCCCAGAGAGTAGTAATTTAAATGGCACATATCTGGTTCCATATTCCATCACAGAGGAATTTGTCCTGGTACAAAGCCAATGGCACCAGCCACTCTGTCAGTTGTCCCCACTAGACACCATGTACCTGATGCCACAGCAGAAAATGCTCAGCTCAGTTTTGGCCAGAGCCACAGCTGGAGCTGGAGAAGCAGAAGAATCAAGGAGCCATAGCAATAAAATTTGGGTTCTCCAAATTCCCCTCCTGGGACAATTTTGGCTCATGAGCAAACAGGTTGATTTTAATCGCACATATTTATAACTTAGGGCCACACACATTTATTTTTTCATACAGAAAAACAGCAGAAGTGGAACAAAGCCAAAGCTTGATGCTAACTATACTACAAGACACGCATGAACTCTATTTTTGTTTGTGGATGTAAAGAGGTGCTGTACATGAGTTTACACTCTCCCTCCATCCTGTGGGAAGGAGGAGTTCCACACTGAACTGTAAGGCTGGATGCCAGCAATTATGTTTTGGGCCTTTCTTATTAGTATGTCTTGCCATAACTCTTGTAAAGATTTTCTCCCTGACCAACTCCTATACCGTTCACAAGAAGCCTTCTGAGAAATAAATCACTTTTCACCCATGGAATGGGTAAGGAGAAAGCAGCTTCCCAGCAACAACATGTGCCATGTTTAACAACATCCCGTATTGCTTATGTTATCCTTCAGGGTAAGAGTAAATTAGAACTCCCATATGCAGAGCTCTCATTACGGCCACGTGGGAAGGGAACACTGCAAGCACAGGGCATGTGTTGGCATATTACTGCAGCACATCTGCCCGTAAACACTGGCTGGGGGGGACACACCACGTTTCCGAGTTATGGTGTCTTTTAATGGGAAGGGAGGATCAGAGTGATGAAATGTGACTGTGTCTGAACATGCCCAGCCTATATCCCTCACTATTAAATCCCTTGTTATTAGGAATTAAGGGCTATCTAAGCTCCTTTGTGAAGCTGTGCTGAACTCCAGAGGATAATCCACTTTCTGTTTTAAGCTACCGAGGGAGGTTACTGCACCTTCCTCCTCCTGTTTTTCTGTCCTTTATTCCTCATCTTAGAACATTGAATTGTTTGGATTGGAAGGGACCTTAAAGATCACCTAGTTCCAGCCCCCTTGCCATGGGCAGGAACACCAGTTTCCCTTCAGATGCCAGGTTCTTCTCCCCAGTCTTAGACGTCAACAGCAACTATCCTTTTTCTGAGCTGTCTTCTGTATTCATCTCTCCTAGTTTTCCATCTCCTCTTTTGCTCCTTCTTCCTGCATGATGAACTCCTATTTTGTATTTTCTCTCTACCTGTCCTCTGAATGTTATTCCCAAAAGCTCATTTCTTTTTGGAATAATAAACACCTTTTCCACTGTGTTAATCATAGAGTCACAGAATAGTTAGGGTTGGAAAGGACGTTAAGATCATCTAGTTCCAATCAAGTGGGTTATGGACTACAAGATTTAAAGTACAGATTAATCTCCACTGAAACCCAGGATTATAACCCAGGATTATAAAGAACTTCAAGACTCAGGGGCACACACTTACTCATTCTGAATCACAGAAATGAAGAATTAGCTCAAGCTCAGTTCTAAGTTATTTTCAACTATCTGAACAGGAAAAAAATGGTAAGATCATGGGGTGAGATAAAGACACTTTAATTACGGCCATGTCAACTAGCTGCTTTTTTTTGGTATCTTATTAAAGGCATTAAAACTTGCATATCTCACAAAGATAACCCAAAAAGGAATACCCGTATTTCAAACTAAGTTATGGTATCCTGTATAGACATGCAAACATTTTTGTCCACCCATCCACATAGAAATGTAGCTCTTAAGAGACACCAACCAATCATTGTATCAAGACACCTGGAAATGAACTGAGCAGAAAGAAAATGTCCATGCACCAGCTGCAATTAACTTCAACATTTCCCCCAATACCAGACCTTAAGCCCTTCCTTCGTGATGTCTCCATATCCCAACTTTTTCCCAGTTGGAATAAACACCTGATTTCCTCGTTCTTCCACTTTGAATGGAAAAACTGATGGAAAACCTCTTCTTGCCCTCCTCTCACCAAACGCCAGGAAGGAGGCCCCATCATGTTGGACCACAGGAGAACCAGTAACAGCTACAGGCAGAGAACTGCCCCCACCACACAGCAGCCACTTCCTCCAAGGCTCAATAGGATCATGAGGCACGACTTGTGACTTGTTTCAGAGGAAATCCAGAGCCAAATTAAGGGAAACAGGATTTATAGCCAGATTCTCTTTCCTCTGAGTTTCCCTTTTTCTGGATTAAGCATTTCTTTATTTCCATAAATAAATATAGATTTTTATATATATATTCTACCTATTCAACCCAGAACTACGGAAAAAATACAGGGAGCAATTATAAGAACAAAATCTGATCTTGTACCCTACAGACAACATGTAGTGTTTAGAAGACATGTCAGAAAACAGACTGAAAACAACTGAGGTCAGAAGAGTTTGCAGTGGAAACTCTTACAAAAACCATACTTCAAACCATTAAACGTGCAATGAGTTGGGATCAAAATGCAATGAAAAGTCTCCTTGCTTGTGTTTCCAAATCAGACTGATAGTTTAGGTTTTGTGTCTTTAAATAAGAAGCGGAAGAAGTATCCATGACACTTCTCTTAAACTGTGTTTGAGGTATAAAATGATCTTTTGAAAAGGCTCCTTTTTTTGTAACTATTATGGACAGGAAATATAAATCTGTATTTTACAAAATAGCAAATGAGCGAAGAAAGAGCAAGCAGGGACTGCATTCAAGGAGAAGGGTGAAAGAAGCACAGTAGAGGAGGTACATTATTTGTTTCTAGACCTATGCTGAACAACATTTACAGTACTTGGAAAGAAAGGGTGAATGGAGATGACAAACAGTGTAGTCAACAGTAAACTATGGTCCCATTGAGGAGCTTTCATGTAAATCCAGGGAATTACATTTTTGAAGAAAAATCCTGCAATTCTGGCAATAATGTGACAGTGCAATTGCAAAGAAAGCTGTTTGTACTGAGGTTAAATCACAATACTGGATTCGGAGCTGAAAACCAAAGCTGTTCTCAATCAGCATCTGACTGGTAATCAAGTTTTGTGTGTTATTGCCAAATATGAAATCAGATTTCTAGTGATGTTAGTTATCCTGCTACTTACAACGCCCTCGTTTCTTCAGAGAGAAGTGCTTCCTGAAATGTGCATTTTAAGTGTGAGTTCTCTTAACAGAGCTTAAAAACGGAGAAATAATTATTTCTGAACATTTTAGCTGGATGCAGCCCTTCCATGCCTTTGTGTAGCAACAACGCAGTGCTGCGGGCGCAGGAGCAGCAACTGAGTCATTCAGATGGCCACACTCCCTTCTCAAAACCCTTCATCAAAGCTCCTGCCTCACACAGCTAATAGAAAAAGCCAGCATCAATTAAAAGAGCTGACTGAACAATGGAGTTAAGGATCTACCTGCTTAGTTCAATTGGTTTGGTGAAGTTTGGAAAGTGATGTCATTTTCCCACTACCCAATTTTAACCTTTTCTCCTATAAGTTTTATCAATGGTGGCTTCTGCAGCAGTTCTGTCTTTGAGACCTATGCCAAATCCTCATCTGGTTTGTTCTACTGGCTCTCTGCAATTGGGGAAAACAAAACAAAGGAAATAAACCAAGGAAATTAGGACAAAAAAGGAGGCTGAGGTTGTTGGAACTGTTTCTGTAAATACACCTCGTGCTATTTGCAGGTGATTCAAATTTCAGTGAGCTAAACCTCTCGCACAGAGATTGACTGATTAAAACCTGCAAGAGAAATGGGTACAGCATTTGCTTTCTCATAATTGGGTTTGAGGGAAATGTGTGTCTGTTTGCTTTGATTCAATCTGGGGAAAATATGATTATGAGGAGAGAAATAATTTATAATTTTATATGATATTACTTGTATCTCTGACATTTAATAAAATGACATCTATAATTAGAATAAACTTCTAATGAAATGGAAAGCTATAAAGAGACTTTAAAGACATCAGCAATCATTCTGAATATGCCCAGGCCTTTGCTGAGTTAGGTTACAAATTGAAGATGATATGTGCCATTTATACCAGTGTAATTCACTGACTTGACGTGGGATCTTCACTATGTTACTAAAAATATTATTGTCTATATAGTGCAGAACATTGCTGAAATCACGGAGACTCTTGCAACTAGGTATTGAGCCATAAGCATTAGGACAGCATCAGCTGGTTGCTACACTCAAGCGAAACGACCATATTGCAATGTTTGTTGAAACTTGAACTTTTACTTTTGGCTGTATAACACTTCACGAGGATGATCAGGGGACTGGAGCACCTCCTGCATGAAGATAGGCTGAGAAAGTTGGGGCTGTTGAGCCTGGAGAAGAGAAGGCTGCGTGGAGACCTCAGAGCAGCCTTCCAGTATCTGAAGGGGGGCTACAGGGATGCTGGTGAGGGACTATTCATTAGGGACTGTAGTGATAGGACAAGGGGTAACGGGTTTGAAACTTAACAGCAGAGGTTTAGACTGGATACGAGCAAGAAATTCTTTACTGTGAGGGTGGTGAGGCACTGGAATGGGTTGCCCAGGGAGGCTGTGAATGCTCCACCCCTGGCAGCGTTCAAGGCCAGGTTGGACAGAGCCTTGAGTGCCATGGTTTAGTGTGAGGTGTCCCTGCCCATGGCAGGGGGGTTGGAACTGGATGATCTTAAGGTCCTTTCCGACCCTAACTATTCTATGATTCTATGATGTTGCAGTGTGTAGACATGCCACTGACATTCATAAGTATCACAGGAGATCTTGAAAATACATTCAAATCTCAAAGCTGTGCTTAAGAACCACAGAGTGAATAAAGTATTTCTGCACAGCCTCTGAAAAACACTATTTTGAGAACTAAATTCCTGTGCTACCGCAGAAATTCATTCCAGAGCAATTCCCTTGCTGGCTTACACTGTAGCAAGGGACCAAATTGTACTCTGACAGAGTTTTATTTTTAAATTGCTGCTTTAAGTGCTGTTAAAACAGACCATATTTTTAGTGCTTCACATCCAGGTGTAGTATTTGAAATAGAAAAGCTGCATCACTGAAAAGGAGTTCAGAGAGTGGTTATGTAAAGCCTATAGGTTGGAGGGGGGGAAGCATCACCTCTGCAATGGACTTCTGGTCCTTTCTTATTCTAATAATCACATAAATGTGGCCTCTGAACATCTATAATGCTCCCAATATTGATTCTTTATACAGCTTAAAACAAAAAATGTCATATTCCATAACCTGAACATGTGTAATCACTCAGATAAAACAGAAAATCTCCCCAAAAATATTAATAAATAAATAAATATGTAACACCAGGACAGTAACATGGAATAGTTTCTGCAATTTGTTAATTTAACCCAGTGAAAGAACATGGCATTTATGAAAAATAACCTTCCAGAAATGATTGCTGGGGAGTTAACCATGGCTGATATCATTGTTTATGAGACCAATAAAACCTGCCACAACTATTTCACTCTGCAAATATACCAGGGCATTCACAACTGTTATGTAGAGACAGTGTCAAAGCCCAACCAGCTCTTACTGATACAGTGAGCGTGCCATCGCGTGTCTTCATCACAGTGTCCAAGCTCTTGGGTTGACTGGGTTTAACCAAATTATCAACTTTATCCTATTTTCACAGGGTAATTTCTAGCATGTCCAAAATGCAAAGCATGAACACGTGTTTTGAATCAAGGAAATCAGAAAAGTCCGATGTATACATATTGGCAACCCTAGTGATTCTGTGAATACATAAAGAACTTCTGGGGGGAGGGCACTGTGGTGGGGTTTTGAGGTCGGAGATAGATAGCTGAGATAGAAAACACATGGCACTACACTTGGAAGCCAGAATTTACATGTTCAAAACTGTTAAATTATATGGCAAGGTAAATAAGACACTGACAAAATAGAAACAAGCCATCCATAAATACTGGTGAACATCATCTAAATGAAGACATGTCAGAAGCTCTAAAGTAGAGCCAAAGGTTGTTTTAGTTCTATGAGTCAAAGTCTGAATCCAAACCATTTGCATGTGCAAACATATCAGCAAAGTCACAGAGTAATAATATCAGAAAATCCTTGATGACTTGACTTATTTTTAGTCAATAAACAGTTTCTACACTTGATAAAGCACAGCCATCATCAAACTCTGCATCTTTGTGGTTGCCACTGCTCCAATAACAGACAACAAGAAATTAATTCAAGTTCCCAAGTAATACATATAATAAATAGCACAAATATGAGAACCTTTTCTTTCCATGCTTTTCTTGTTTTCTTGCAATGTATCAAGTATGGGGTCCATTTCTAGAGGAAGTTATTACTGGCAAGGACAGGATCTTCTCTTTACTGTTATCAAGGAAGGCTGTCAGATGCCCTACAACTATGACACTGGGGTGTCTTGATACTGAAACACATCCTGACTTCAGCCCCCCTGAACCAGTCCTGAATGCACAGGAGTACATTCACATAGAATCGTAGAATAGTTAGGGTTGGAAAGGACCTTAAGATCATCCAGTTCCAATCCCCTGCCATTGGCAGGGACAAAGCATTCTCATGTGGAGCTGTCTATCTATCTATCTATCTATCTATCAAGTTAGTTTGAAACATATGCTGAAGCACTCCTGTCCATGTCACTCTCATACTTCACCCAGGTGAGCTGGTCTTACCAAAAAAGGCAATGATTACATTGATCCTGGAAACTGGGCTAGCACTGCATGGCACTGCAGTGCCATGAAAACCTAACAAGTCAATGGCTATGAACTCATGTGTCTCCATCAAAGATCTCCCTCTCACAAAATTAACATGTCTTCAGAAAATCACAGAAAATTGGTCTTTTATAACAGATAAAGCCTAACCACTGCTATTTTGGGGGGGGGAAAAAGATCCTTTTCAGCCTTAAATTCAGGATAACCATGGGTAACCAGCATAACTAACAGCATAGTTGTGATGTGTTCACATCTGCTTCCACCAACTACTAAATATGTAGCACAATCTGTATCTTCCTGGCAGCAAGTCATCTCAGCTCTAGAGGACAGTTACAGGCTTGATTATGAGCCACCAATGTGACTGCAGCAGTGAAAAAGTGAACGTGACTTTTGGATGCTTTAGACAAGTTATTTCTAGTAAAGACAAAGTTAAACAATAAATACTGGACTGTCTGGGAAAAGGAGGAATTAAGACAAAACTGCAATTCAACTGGCTTCTTAAGGAGGAAGGCGCCTATCGTGAGAACCAGCATACATAAACAAACATTGCAATCACCTGAAAGTCAATCACAAAGGCACGTCTAACAATCACCATACCAAAGAAACATCCCCAACAAAACCCCAACCCCTTTTTAACACTGGGTAGCATTTGCAGCTAGTGATGAAAAGCAGAATGTGTCATGCACTGTTGACATGATTTAGACTTTGGACCCTGAAGCATGTGATGTTTTCTTTTAAAAGCAATACTAGAAACATAATCTAATGGAAGATATCTAGAATGAGCACAGAGTACAAGGGTAGACATGAGTAGCGAAAGAGCAGATATCAACGGCTTCTGACAAACTGGAAGGACGTACTAAGTGGTACTCCACAAGGACCTCTCCTGCATGTCTGCTACTGTGTAATTTCGGTAGTGAGAGAGGTGACAGAGCAAAAAGTGTATGCCTGTTACATTTGCAATAATACCAAGTGAAGAGATTGGTTTGTAATAAAATAGGATACTATTGCATGTGCATTTTATGTATGTAGAAACAACCAACTACACAAATACAGGGCAAGAACTGTGGAGGGTCAAAAAGCAAAAGCTGCTCTGGGATGTAGAAGAAAGGCTGCAGTGTAGAAAACACTAAATTAATTCTCTTGCCTTACCAGGTTTATCAGCTGAAATAAACTGTCTTATGCATCACACTTGCAGGCAGACTCATTTTAGGGAAAACAGAATAGAGCAATGAGAAATATTTATAGAATCACAGAACAGCTTGGGTTGGAAGGGAAAAAACTTTCTTCCCTACGAGGGTGCTGAGGCGCTGGCACAGGGTGCCCAGAGAAGCTGTGGCTGCCCCATCCCTGGCACTGTTCAAGGCCAGGTTGGACACAGGGGCTTGGAGCAAGCTGCTCCAGTGGAAGGTGTCCCTGCCTGTGGCAGGGGTTGGAACTGGATGAGCTTTAAGGTCCCTTCCAACCCAAATCATTCTATGACTCTATCCAAAGCTTAAACCAATTATAGAACCCTATAAAGGGGGAAAATGGAGATCCTTAAGAGGTGTTCTTTGGTTTCTCTGTCCAAATAACAGAGAAGTATCAGTGCAGTGAATGAGGACCCAGAAAGACTCCTTCTCTGAAAGCACTCTTCTAGTAAGGTTAACGCTTGGTTCCTTCAGCTAAGAAAAGCCTCAATAGAATATGACATAAAAGGAAAAAAATAAGATTTTTGACTTCAAAACCACCTGTTTCTTGTTAATTTTTTTCTTTTTTGTAATGCTGAAGTCACAAATGTAATCATTTAACCTCCTAGCATAAAATTCATAAAAATCATCATCTTGGATATAGACAACAAACATCAATGTACTTCACTGTCTCTGAAAACATGAAGTCAAATAAAAATGGTGTGGCAAACAAACCGTCATGTGGCTTCAATCCCATCAGGTCAAGAAACACAAGGTGTTGGATTGTGTTTATTATGCAAAAGTAAAGATCAGTTTAGGTGCTTAACTACATAAGGAAAAAGCAGAGGTGCTGCCCAGTGCTCTCTGTTACGAGCCAACAGAAGAGGCACAACCAGGTAAATAAATCCATGTGGCCACCATACACACTTGGAGAAGCGACACAAACACCTTCGTTGTGAACGCAACTGGGGGCCACGCACAGAAGGCCAGAAAACACATCTGCCACTACTCATGTGCCTGATAAAAGTGTGCAGCCAATAGGAATTAACTGTTCTATTGCTTGTGCCAGGCCCTTTTTCCAAAGTCAACAGTCCATACGAAACGACGTCAGCTGTGACTGACAGACCAAGGACTCTGAGCATGCACATGTGGGCTCTGCATGTAGCCATCCAGGTTAGGCAGGTCACTCTGTCTCTCCTGTTCATGCAAGTTTTCCTATATGGAGTGTTCCAGGAGGTATTTTGTCTCAATCTTGCTTCTGAGACAAGGCTTTAAGAATAAATAAAACCCCAAGGATTCTCCAGTGACATGTCCCTTTAACTCCATCAGAAGCACCAAGAGGTAGCAACATGTTCCTTTAATTCCATCAGAAGCACCAAGACAGCCAACTGAAGGAAGATTTTAAGATGTGAAGGAAACTTTTGGTCCTGCTAATACTATACATTTTAACAGGAAAGGAGGAAAATCAGTGAACAAAGGATTTGCACCATGAGCTATTCCTTCAGCTCTAACAGCTTTCCAGTGAAAACGTCCAGTTTACAGTAACATCCAGAATGTTTGGATTGTTTTTGTCAGGGGATTACATCTCTCCATCTATCTCTCCCCAGGCCAGAACGTGTCTGTTTTCCAAGTGCACCTGATGCTGACTCACTCACAGACTGCTCTGGATGCTGTAAAGCCATGAAAGCAGATTAGACAAGGCTGCTTAATTTCTAATTTGCAGTAATTAGATGGAGACGAATCCAAGTTCTAGTGGCATATTCTTGGTGTTCTGTTACCGCTTTAATACCCTCATCAATGTTATGTAAACAGTTTTACAAACTTCATATAGCAGATGGCAATTCTTGGACCTGTACCATTTCAAGTGTTTATAATAAAGTTACACAACGTAATTCATACAAAAGCCAAGTGCAGGAAAAAAAATATTATGGTTTCCAAATTTCACTTGTGATCCAGCGAGTAACTACAGCAATAGCTTTACATTAGTACAGCAACCACAAGTCAACAACGTTCCGCTTCAGTCGGGCACGTTATTGTAAAGTATGTGAACCAGGCGGTAGACAGCAGCTGCATGGTCATTCAGCACACTGATTACTTACTGAAGTTTAACTGCAGTCATTATTTTCCACTAGCTATTGGCATACAACATTGCTTAAGAACAGTAGTATTATGTGTGTTGCACCCCAAATACACTAATAGTTGAAGATAAAATTGGTAAAAAGAGAAGTTAATGTTGTATGAAATCAGGCTACTGTACGAATGTGCAGACTCATGGTAAACTTTAAATATATACCCACAGAAGACATGTCTTTAAATAAACTGCTCTCCAACAGGATTTAGGAAACCCAGGGCACTTGTGAAAGGGACAATTAGAACTGTAAGGAACCAAAAAAATATGTGAGGAAGCCATGTCTTGAAATGATGTGTTTCAGTCCACAATACTGAGAATAAGGAAAGGATTCATGGAAAGGATTAGGATGCTGCAAATCATATGGAACATGAATAGGAGTCTGTTTCCACGTATCAATAGGGGTTTAATTTCTGAATGAGAAGCTTAAGCAAGGGCACATTCCTTTGTAAAATATCCCACGGGTTTCCTAGAAGACACAGACTTGGTAACATCCTCAGTTCTGATTTTACTCAATAAGTTCTTATAAATCTGTGATCAACATTTCATTTAGTGCTTAAAGAGGAAAATATCAGAATTAATTTTGAGGAGAATAAAAGAAATAAAGTTCACGATAGGTAGAAAATTAAATACTCTCATTCCGCAGAGAAACTTATCAAGAACTGGTTGTAACTCCTCAAAGTTTGCCACTGTGGCTGCTATCTGAAACCAAGATTTCCCAGGGAAAGGAAAAATAATCCTCAAACAGCTGGAACCCATCCTGGAGATACAAAATAAATCACTTGCAAGTGAATTCCACACTGAAAAGCTCTAATCAGTACTCTATACAACCAACAAAACAAACAAACCCCAGAAGGAACATTAACATCCCTGGTAACTGGTGTCTACTAATTGCAGAGCATCAGGACAGCTACAATGGGAAGGGAGAGACTCAATAGGATTGTCTGATAAATCTACTACCCTCAAACACTCCACACAGTGTTCTTGACCCTGGAGGTCACAACCTTTTGCTCCCAAGTCACTCATGCAAAGGGGGATAAAGAGGTTTATCCCAATCTATTAAATCCTTGTAATTATTTGTTACGGTTTTAAGTCATCTAGCACTATACACACAGTAATTTGGTGAATCACACATGCCCTTTTCAAATGACAATACAATAGACAAAATGGCTGCAATTTAAAAACCTTTAAGATAGCCCGAACTTTGTAAGTTTAATTACTTTAATATTTATCTCCTAAGAACTCTGTGTAGTAGACAAATTATAGTAGACAAATGAGATACAATAGCTTCCAATGATGCCTAAACCAAACAAATGTGAATTATTTCACAATGAAAGGACATCAGAAATTTATCTGAAGTTTAAATCTACAACAAAGATGGGAAAAACACATACTGGGCATGAAAGCCAGGGCACCATCAGAGAGCAGCACAGTCATAAATAAGTCTTTGGGTAGTCAGTTTTCATTCTCAAATTCCACATCACTAACAGTTTGCTGTCAAATATAATATTTCTTTTATGGTGTAATTTGGCTGAAATCTGCCAAGTGCACTGTATAAAAGTGATTACTTCACCTTATGAATCACTTTTCATCAACATACTTTTAAATGCAGCTGTGAAGCTTTTGTTCTAGAGAAAAACAACCATTTTACATTGTTGATTTAAGTGTGATGGAGCAAGGGTGGAGTCTGGGGACTTGGGATGTTTTCTTTTTTGTATTCATTTATTTGTTCGGTATTTTGAGTCTTAACTATTCCTTTTATAAATCCATTCAAAATGCATTAAAATATGTGCATTTTTATCTTGCAAAACAACGTTCTACGGCTATCAGTGATGAACGTGTTTCATGATGTACTTGCAAGAAACTGGCTCATGAGATGCAGTCAAGTGAATCTGGGGGTGGAAAAAAAGTCTCACATCCAGTCTGGAATATCAGAGTTCTGGACATTAGGGAGTACATTTTAGCTGTATTTCTAATTCTAGTACTAATGGTGAGGTCCAATCTGCCCTAGAGACATGTCCTCGTCAGGGGCCATGTCTCGCAGCACAGCCAGATGTAGACTCACAGTTTGAAAGGACAAAATAGCCAATGTCTATCCTATTCATGCCAAATCCTGCCAGAGTAGTTAATGAATTCTTTCCTCATTTTCAGATGCATGCTCCATCCCTATGGGCCAGCAGTAAATATGTGAGAGAAAGTTCAACATATAAGGAGCAGAGGGACGTTCATTACAAGCAATATGCACCATGAATAGCTCCAGTGCTTTCTGAGCTGTTGGAGAAAATGTTCCCAGTGGGGCTTTTTGTGTGTTTATATAATGTGGACACAATTACACTATTGAAAAGGTCTTCTCTGGAAGGCAGTCCTCCAAAATGTTGTATATTGCTGTTTTCAGTGCAAGTATTCCAGAGTCAGGAGACTTCTTCTAGCAGTGCTAATGGCTAGGAGGGTCAAGAACCCTGTAGGTACAACCATGACAAAGCAGCACATGCCTTAAGCTTCGGAGTATTTGTGTGGTCAAGTCCCAGAGGCTCCACAGAGCCCTCCTCTCCATTTCTGGGGGGTCATTTTAGCTCTCTTTTGACCAACTGTATCCTTTTATTTTACCTACAATGCACCTCAGGCCTTCCTATACCTTGCAAATAGGTAATGCACAGGTTGCAGAACACCCTTCCTGACGTGGAAGGCACATTGAGATATAAGAGGCTCTGCAGTGTTGGCATCAACTAAGATGACTGAGTAACCCTGCACCACTGCATTAAACCTACTGGCTTGGCAGGACAGGTTTCCATGGGTTAAGAAACCATGAGGAGAAGTGCACATAAACACACTGGAGTTGCTGGTGCTTTGTATAATGAAGGTGTAGAGACAAATAATGGAGAAAAGGCATCCTCTACCTTCTCAGATTCATGCTGCACTCCTGGAGGACACAGATGCTCTTACTGGACATAAACGTTGCCCAGGCTGTATGTTGAGGTTTGTACACAAGGTATTCCTGTTGTCCCATCAATGTGGAATTTGCATGGTTACAAACAGTAACTTTGAAACTGATACTGCAATGATGTTCCAAATTAATTTAAGAACTAACAATATTCATTAACTTGTTCCTCTAACAGGTCAAAGTTTTGAAACCAGGTATTTCCATGCAAAATACAATTATTTATTCATTCAATGATCAAAATCTTAACTAAGCATTTTGTGAGTTCAGCAAATGATACCTCCCACCACTAAATATATCTACAGAAAGTTTACCTTATGTTTAAATACAGATGAATTATATTCTTTTAAAGATTATTCTTCTAAAGAAAATCACACTCCACCACAGAAGACAACAATCAAGACTGCTCCCTGTTTTCTCTCCCCTGGATCAATGCAGTGGAGAGTGTATTCTGCTGCTGTAAACTCTGTCTTTTATAGCCCCCTGACTAGAAGCAGGGCTTAAGAGGGAAAAAGGACCTTAGGTGTGCTTTCAACATTGGGTTGAGTTTCAGAGAAATGCAACCAGAGAAAGAATTATTTTATTCATCAATGCAATAAAAGATAATATAATATTTTCCTTGTTTTTAATTGAGTTGAATTATTTTTATGAGGTGAGTAAATTCTTGACTGAATTTGGCATCCTAAGTCAGCTGCATGTTTTCATGTCTTGTACAGCTTACATCTTGAGTATCTAGATACAGATAGCATTCTGTTGTTATTTACCTCATTTGCCAGCACATCATAGCACATCATGGTTAACTTCTCCTCTCCATTCTAGTTATCTTTTGTTATATAAAGAAATTTATCTTCTTTATTAATAGTTTTTTGGGTCTAAAGTAAGGTATATTGAGAAGGGTGCATGTAAACGGTTATACCTTTTTAGAAACAGGAAGTATAGCAGGACTTTTAAATACATTCTTGCCCATGCTATTTTAATGTTTTAATGCAATTTGATCATCCACATTCAAATTCTCCAGCTATGGATAAAGAACAGGAAAGCAGCAAAGTGTTTAAGAACAGCTAGGTTGGACAGAGCTTGGGCAACATGATCTAGTATGAGGCATCCCTGCTCATGGCACGGAGTTGGAACTGGATGATCTTAAGGTCCTTTCCAATCATAACCAGTCTATGACTACAGGAGCAAACAAAGCAAGTGCAGCACTCTCATGGGTTGTCTGCGATCTACAAAGGATGAGTTCACCCTGGAGCCTGCGAGCACCAGTACATTTGTCTTGTCTACACAGCTTCTTATTGTGATGAAAACAGCAGAATTCTATGTTTGGGACCTTAATGCTCTGCAAATATGACCAAAAGTGGCTTTGGGGTTCAAAGGTTCCCAGGAAGGAGACTGGCAGAGACACAAGACATTGCTGTTGCAAACATCCCTCCTCCTTTGGAAACGAGGCGAAAAGTGGCTGCAAGGTCAGGATTTCACTTGACAAAGACACATGAGGGTTTTGCAGTTATCTCCCCTGATAGAAATTATGTCTGCTAAAAGGCTAATGTGAAAAAGACACAGTTAAGAAAAACAAACTCTCCCTGAATCTTATCTTTTTCACATCTCATCATCTGTTTTTGTGGGAAGTTTCTATTAACATGTGTTCACAAGATGATTTTCAGAAGTTGCGTATCAAATTCAATCCATTATATGTGGAAATAGAGACTCTCATAAATCATTTGTTTTAACCCCTTTTTCCCTCAGACTGCCTCATCCCATAGGCACAAGGCAGCTCAATTTCGAATCCACAGTGAATTTGAAAATTGCATTATTTATGTCTTAAAAACTCATGAGTAGTTTTAAAACTTAAATGAGACCTTTTTCTACACAGATACACCATGACTACAGTGTCATAACAAGGTGCAAGACATTCGAGGGGAATGAATGGAAAATGATCCAGAGCCATAGTTTGTTTGTGTAAATCACTGCTTTAACGTGTATGATAACCTGAGCTGTGAGTACCTCACCAAAAACCCCATGCTCCACAAACACATCTATGCAATACTCTAACAGTGGACGTGTATATAAAGCACATTGTAAAATAAATATAATCTATGTTACGAATTATGACTCAGTCCTTACCCTTCTCAGTTCCCAGTGTTAGTTGAAAACATTACACCAGGTTGCACATCAGTGTCTATCTGTATAAATTCATATATACTTGCATGCAAACAGAATGGTACTGGCAAAAATGTACTTATTTCTCCAAGAGGGGTCCCAATGAAACTTCAGAAACTACGACAGAAGGGAAAATTTGCCACTTGATGCTGTTTCTTGTTTGTCATGTTTGGAAATGCTTTTTCTCAAGGTTACATCACTGGGAAAGAGCCTGTTAATCACTGCAGCATAACTCACGCAGTCACAACATGAAAGCAAACCTTATAAAGAATATTTCCATTTGCAGATAAATGCAGGATAAAATGGGAATCTAGGAAAGCAGTAAGATTTGGGCTATCTGTATTTTCCTCATCTTTAAATGAGGTTCCCAAAATGAGGAAATCATACTTTATTTTCCTGTTGATGTCTTCTAAAATGAAGAATACGTGATGGTCCATTCTACCACACAACATGGCATGCAGGAAAGGGGCAAGGTTTTACTGAACTTTGATGAATTCCTTCAGGAATCACAGTCATCCATGATAACACACATACACACACACACATATTTCTCTGGCTTTTCCTCTAGCAGGGTTAAAATTTCTGTTAGCTGCCATGCCCATCCTGTGGCAACACAGAGAGCAGGATGGAAAGAGACTGTATTGCAGGATCATGCCCACTCTTCTTCCTGAGTGATTAAGTGTAATTATCCCAAAAGTACATTTAATTCTCAGCAAGGAATATACATTTCTGATATGCAAATCTTCTGCTGTGCCCTTATTTCAGAAATTCATCAGGCTTATTCACTGTGAAGCCTTGCACTAAGAAGGATACAGAAAGACAGGGAAAAGAAAAAGTGGATTTTCCTTTGCTAAGCATGGTGCATTCAGGCAGTTCAAGACTCAGTTGAAACTATTTAGGTTTAAGAGACGTAAAACATGACTGCAGATCTGGGTGGTCTGTGCAATGCCCAGGAATACATGAATTGGCTCACCTTCAAGATAATATTTTTCTGATTTCTTTTCCTGAACTAATAAATCACATCCACTTTTGCAATAAAATCACAGGGTAGTGTCTGACAACCCCATTCCTCTCCATATACTGCTGCATGTGTATCACTGATATCCACGTGTCTCTTCAATTCATAGTAGTGGGATCACTTCAGCTATTACCACAGCTGGATGAGTACACGAAAGGTTGGAAAGTTCTGCTTTTATACAACTTTATAAACAGATCAAAACCCTGATTTTAATCATGCCCTAAGAAAAACTCCGATACTCCCTCTGTAAAATTAAGAGCTATGGGAGATGAGTAGATCATACTTTTAGCCAGAGTTCTGCTGAAGCCAGAAGAAGTCTGACAACGCAGAAAAGAGCTGTAAAACTAAGCCCTCCCATAAACTGCTGAAGAACTCACTGCATCAAGCAGCTCCCTTCTGTAAGATGTCTTCTTTGACAAAACCAGATTGACAATAATACAAACATCTGTACAGTGCTTCAAACATAGCACCCCTAGGTTTATTCTACATTTCCTGGCTCCCAATTGTATCTGATTTTTACATGAAGACAATTAAGTACTAGTAACTACTACGAGAATACTTTTTGTCTTGTATTCCTGATGTGAATATGAGATATTTTGACAGTAAATGTGCTAAATACAGTATCTGAGCCTAAACCCTACAGTATATCAGTTTAACTTTGTAGTAAGCATCCATATTAAACCATTGTAACATTGTGCCACCCAACACACACTGGCCAAACACTGTATTTAAAGAAACACTGTCAGTCACCTGGTTTAAAATAATAAATTGGTGGAGGAATGGGGAGAGAATGAATCTAAAAACCTGATTTCTTCTGCAAGTCTGGCATAATTATACATGCTATTTGTGCTGCAGCTTTCCACCACCAAGCTTTCATTAAAAGGTTATCTCACCCAAGTTTTCAAGCACCTTTGAAACCAAAACAACTTCAGTTTAAAGGACCAGAACATCACTTGCTAATACATTAGATCTCTAACAACATATATCCAGCAACAAGCCCACTAGATGCCCACCAACACACACCATTTCCCACGACCACATCAGGAATGCACTATTGCAAGTAGGACTCCACTCAAGCCTAAGGAAGGAAATTGCTTCTCTTCAATCCCCAACATCAGATTCATGACCCACACACCATGGACTGCTCAGCAAGCTGCTCCCTGCCACATTTTAATAGGTGCTACATCAAACTGAAGATCCCTTATGGTTTTTCAGGAAGAAAGGGTCACTTATACATGTCTTAAATTCATGACCATCCATACATCCAACCAGACTCAGACTTGTCTACATATTATGGGGCCTCACTGCAGGCAAACTTGGCCACACATCTGAAAACTGTTCCTATTTCTTGTGGCTACAACACATCTATAAGGTTTGGTCTGCCCCTCCAAAAGACGTGCTACACGCTACAAGGGCAGTACTCTGCTGTTCTGAGATCACTAAAGCATCCTCCTCCAAGGAACAGGGCAACTGCTTCTTAATTAGATGATCTAAAATACACATGGACCCTATTTGATGAAATAGCGGTTTGACACATGTTCACCACCTCCCCCCAGCAATACAGCCTATCATTTTTCCATCTTACATATCAGGTTCCTGCTCTTCCAGGACTTCCCATAAGTATGAGAATGAGAAGCTACCTCCTCTGCTCCTGGGGACAGGAGGTCAGGCACAGAAGACTTGTGGTGCAGACCTGGCTCTGATGGGCAGCCTCTGGCTACACAATCCCATTCTGCAAGCACGGATCAAGCCATAGAGGCAGATGGAGATGGGGTGAGGTTAGTCACCCATGATCTACACTCCATTGCCAGTGCTCCAGCTGGGTTAAGCATTGCGTGACAGACTTGCACTCCTGAGCAAGTCCCTGATTTACGCTTTGGCACGCTCCACCAGCTCTTCTCAGCAGGACTAGATGAATCATTGATCTGTTCCAGTACAGTAATTCCTATGTATGCTCATAACCTTGGAAGAATCTATATAGAATGTGAACACACACTTAGCTGTACAGTGCTTTAAATGCTGAATTTTATTCATGTTGTGCACTTATATTGGTGCTGCATTTGTTTAACATGAAATTAATTTGAGGGAAGAAAAATAATCACCTCCTAAGTCTTAATTTAGGTCTTCATTTAAACTTTTTGAGAGACGAACAGTCCATAAATTAACTGTAGCAGATAATGTTGCTCCTCAAAATCCTTAACCAAAGGAAAGCTTCATTAAATTGCTGGATAAAATACATGTATCAAGAGAGCCAGCCCTGGAGTGGCTTTTCTGCCTCAATTAAACTCATGCAGGTCAGATGCAAACAGGAAGAGAACTCATATCCAAATGGAAATAAGTCCAAGTGTCAAGGCTCGAAGAGCTCAAGTAACCTCCCAGCACTGCAGAGCCAGGAGCTCACTGGCATCACTTTTTAAACAAAGGAAAAAGTAAAAGAAAATCAAAATGAGCTAAAGAAATTTCCTGTTATTCTGCACAAGAGAAACCCCCATCCCATGTCCTCCATCTACAGCAGGGACCATCAGCATTCTGCAGGAGCAGAACTAGCAGTGTCTCCTTAATGAGCTTTACAGATGGTTTTCCAAAGCTGTAACCTACAAAGCTTCCAAGCACCAGCAGGTTCAGGATCTAGCCATCCCTCAGTGGCCACTGCTCGGTGGCCTGACCTATATCAGCCTGGCCGGTGCTCCAAGGCTGATATATTTTACACAGTGCAAACACACTTGCCCCTGTATATATCCCTGGCAGTATTCAAGGCCAGGTTGGAGGGGGCTTGGAGCAACCTGGGCTAGTGGAAAGTGTCCCTGCTCGTGGCAGGAGGCTGGAACTGGAGGAGCTTTAAGGTCCCTTGCAACCCAAACCATTCTGTGCTATTTTCTAATGCAGAACCTGAAGTTATTTAAAGTAATAGAGGGCCTCTGTATATATATACACATATAGACACAACATATGGTATTCATATACAAAATATTTAGCTCAAACTATTTTTTGAATTTGAGCAATAGATCTTCAGGAGGAGGAAAAGAGAAGTATTAATTAAGGGCTAATAACAGAAATGCACATTTTTTAATATAATTAAGGGGGGAAATGACAGTCAAATTGTTCCAGGAACTCAAAACTACAATCACAGCTTTGGTTGTTTTCCAAAGTCTTGTGTATTTTATATTGAATTAATACAGTAGTATAAGTTAAATCCTTAACATGCATGTTGAAACTGGATGAGCTTAAGGTCCTTTCCAACCCAAACAATTCTATGATTCTATGATCTAATGACAGATGACTTTGTCAAAAGAGATCTCAGCGGTCGTAACATCGAGGATGTTATTTAACGAGACTGCAAATAAGAACGCTCAAAAGGAATTTAATGTTATATTCATTTCTTCCTTCCTGAGAAAGGCTGCATTTTTCTGTAATGCCTTTCATTGACACCCAGATAACTGCTTTTCAACGGATGCATGTGCATGCGAATGTGCATATCAGTCACGGTGTTATCTGTAACTCTTGAGTACCCAGTGGCGTGTTCAGCATACTTTTAACAATCACTGCTATGTGATTTGATTGCAAGGGAGCTTTAAGAAGAGGGAAATGTGTGGGGAAAAGTGTGGGGTTATGCACAGGATATGATTTCAAGGTGGTTTTAGAAATTATTAATTTATATTTCAAAATCAGTATCAGCTGTCTGAGAATCAAATGTGTCTGATATAAGGATGTACCGAGAGCCTGAGAACACAACAGAAGACCTCCAGGCTGCTTTGGTGACTTCCAATAACAGCTTCTGGGTAACTCACTATATGCTTCCCAAAGACAATCTGTAACATATATACAGACAGCAAGCCCACTATAAATGATCACACCTGCAACTTCAGCTTCTCAATCATGTCATGTGGGCAAAGTTTCTTATGCAGCCAAAGAGAAGCAAGGATATGGGGTAAAAACCGCAGAATAATGTATTCCTGCACTTTCATATGCATCAGTTATTAAAACAAACTTGAGCACTTACTAACACATGAAACAATTTTGATAATGGTCTAGAGAAGACAATGGATACAAAGTGGGATGTTAGCCTATAAGATTTATATTAGACTAGTACAGCCTGGGGGGGTTTGTAGTGACTTAACTGACACTGCCTCGTCACCAACTCACAGCACATGTAGTGGAAACTTTCACACTCTTACCAGAAGCCACAAATAACGCTCTGACCATCTTAATAGAGCTGAGAATTCAGCTTTCAACATAAGGCTTACCCTCTGTTTGCACCCGTGAGAAGAGCTGTATCAGCAAGAAATTATCAGTAAGCTGTCAGTCTGTACTCCAGAGTGACAACAGAGGATGAGTTAAATTCCAGCTTCATTAAGTCAGCTTCGGAAGGTGAAAAGTGCAGAAAAACCCAACAGTGGCTCCTTTACCTGGGTCTAAAATTTAACTTTTCAAAAGGAGAGGGACAAATCAAATCACTGGTTTTTGGGTTGGGTTTTTTTTTTTGCCTCCTTTTATCAACCACTCTTTACAAAATTAGAAGAATAAACTTAAAACAGAATTCCAGAGTGAACCTGTTCCATTTATTTCTACTTTCTGGTTTCAAACACTTCAGTAATTTAGTTTCTCCTCAAGTGCTATAGGCAGTTATCTATTTATTTAGCTCTTTTATTTGAGCAACAGAGAAAAGAAATACTAAACCAGGAAATGAGTAATTGTAAAAGCTACTTGGTATTTCCATTGTATAACTGAAGAGATTCTAAGATTGACAAGATCTCAAACAACCTTTTACAGCAGCTGTTAAATGAAGGTGTGGGCTACAATCATGTTTCATTCTTTCTGTCTACAGCAGACCTTGCACTCCTAGAACAAATGCATACAAGCATGTACTAGAGACCCAGTACATGACTGCCATGCGAGTTTATGTTGCATTAAATCCCAGAGGTGTTTGTTACCCTTTAGCATATCATATCCCTCTCATACCCAATCTTTGTTGCTTCAGTGGCATAATATTTATATTGCCAGCAGCCCAGCCTCATAAATTCTACCACTAATTCTACTGATCTTAAGGTCCTTTCCAACCCTAACTATTCTATGATTCTATGATTCTACTACTGGCACCTAGATGACACACAAAACTTACCATTCTTAACGGATTCTCTCTAAGGAGAATCCTTCACAACCTTCATGAAGGAACAACTCCTGCAGGCAACAGAAATTTGATTGTTTAAAAAAAATCTAGTATAAATACTAAAACTTAGGTCAATTTGATGCTGCCCGTTTAGCCTTCACTTACAAATCCTTGCCCATTTGAGTAGTCAACATGCAGCCCCAGAGGATCAGAATTACACCTCCACTTGGATCACAAGTTACACAGAATAATCACATAAAATTACAGAAGGTAGAACAGTAAAAAATTCCATATAGTCCATTCTCCCATCAAAAACAAGGACTGCAGCTGTGTCTGTTTGTGTCTAACCTGGTCTTCCTTGGCGGAATGATGGAACATCTATCCCACTGTTAGTGAAGCTTCAATATTAGAAAGTTTCCCCAATATAATTATTTCCAGCCTGCTTCAATTTTAGTCTATTATTTCTTCTCACCCAAGAGAATTCATTGCTTTCCTCATTAGAGAAGTCCTGCATACATGAGAAGGCTATTACCTGCCTAGACTTTCTTCAGACTGAATACAACACTGCAACCAATTTCACGTTCCTCACAGAATATGGTCTCTAAATTCTCATGATCATTCAAATGATCATTTTCATTCTCCTCTGGGTTCTGAACAATTTGTCCATGTATCGACTGAATTCTGTTACTCCAGCTGATGCTATCGACACTAAAGAGAGGTCGGTGGTAACTTGACATGCTTTGCATGCTGTACCCTTATTTATATACCCAATTACAATTGTTTTTTTCCACATCCTGATACTTTGACTCACATTCATGGAATGGTTTGGGTTGGAAAGGACCTTACAATCATCCAGTTCCAACCCCCATACCATGGGCAGGGACACCTCACACTAAACCACACCACCCAAGGCTCTGTCCACAACCTGGCCCTGAGCACTGCCAGGGATGGAGCATTTACCACTTCTCTGTGCAACCCATTCCAGTGCTTCACTACCCTCACAGTGAAGAACTTCTTCTTTATACCTTCCTTATACCTTCCCCTGTTTAAAGCTATTCCCCCTTGTCCTGTCACTACAGTCCCTGACATACCTCATAGGCCCTGCTATGAAGAACTGTCACCTGCAAAGAGGTCCCAAACTCTCCATCTGTACAGTTAATTCTTTCTCCCAAAGTGCAGAACCTCCCATCTAATTGCATTCACTATTTGGGGAATATTTGTCCAATTTGGCAAACTGTTTTGAATGAAGTATTTATTAAATCTGTAGATAAAACCAGATATCTCAGAAGACTGATCAGACTGAGTACAACAAGTTTATAAATTACCAGGATGATGATTCAGTGTTGATGATTATAGATGGAACCAGTTATCCCTGGACAATACTTCCACTGTGACAGTAAACTCAGTACTCCAGAGTTGACTAGGAGTTTAACTAGGAGCTGTTTCTACTGTGTACTTTGAGGCCTTGCTTATGACAATGTCACATGAGAGTCTGTCTAAAGACTTACTCAAGAGATATGATATCCTCTATTACTTCTGAATCAACGAAGCCTCTTATCTTCACAGAAGGAAGCCAGATTGAGTTGACACAATTCATTCTTGACCAATAACTTTGCACACTGTTATTCAACTCTTTCTCCCAAGTGTCTTCAAAGAGTGTATTTAAGGACTGATCCCACATTTTTGGCATTTGCATGGTCCTGGGGTAAACATTACTTTAATGTTTCATTGAAAAAGAAAAAAAATGCTTTAATTCAAATATATACAGAAAAAAGTCTCTTAGTATTTTGACTTTGCAGAAAACTGCTATTTAAAATACCCAAAGTATTCTTCCTACTTTAAAACCCACAAATTTTAAGCTAAAATGCCTTAATTCTTACTCTTTGGAGCAAAATCTCAACTAGGAATATGACTGATTTAACTCAATGCGTTTTCAGGTTTTCCCTCACTCCCTATTTACTTACACAGTTCTCTTATTCAAACCAGAAGTGAAATCCAAGCTTCTTAAAAATCCACTGAAAACCTGCCATTGGATTTTTGAATCACAGTTCCACCTGATGATTAAACCCATGGTTTGATGTAAATGTTAGTAAGAGCAGATCGAGATTCTGAATTACAGTTTGCTATTACATTAATCAGATCTGGTTAGTTTGGAGCAAGGATTATTTAGGCTAAAAATATCAGACTAGAAACCATTCCTCAGTATGGTTTCTAGTCAATGTCAAACACATGAAAGAGAATAAAGAATGTCTCATTCTTCATGATATCTGAAATGGCCCATAAAGTCTCAGTTTCACAGAAGAAGCTGAGTTTTCACAGCAGTTTCTTTTACTGTGAAATTGAGACTTTATGAACTGAAGCATGTCTGTGAAAATCATCTATGACATAATTTATACTCTTCTAACCAAAGGACGCTTAAGCAGAAGGTAGAATGAAGAAAAATGATGTAATTCAATGTTTATAAAGTAGCAGACATTTGACAGGTTTCAAATTGTGTCCAGGATACACTGATTGACACCATTATCCCTTAGTGTTTTCCCTGACATTTTATCTTAGGGCCAAAAGCCAAAAGCCCGACCACAAGCATCTTACCACAAAGTAGCTCTTACTTTCCTATTCTAGTCAACAATAAGCTCACAGGAACAGAATCCCAAGTATTTCCAATACCTGTAGTTAAAAATATGCCTGTTTCTAAAATGAAATATAAATGTCGTGTGTTAAAAGCTTTATTTGGGACTTCAGTTTTTAGGCTACAAATATATGTTAAAGTTGTGCAGTAATTAAATATTTGTGTGCAACACTTACATAAAGACTATGTATTTTACAAATAACTACAATACCAAAACACAGTGTCTAATGTAGTGTAACTGCCTTCTGCTTTGCATGCAGTGGAGATTTTCTGCCCCTCTGTTATCAAATCAGAAACATGTGATGAGTGTGAGTTACCAGTTTAGGACTTACACTGCATGACCACAATGGTGTCTGTAAGAACTACAGATCAATGTCTCCACAAAGGACTGCAGCAGTCAAACCAACACAGACAGGACAGAGCCTTGGGTGGCATGGTTTAGTGGGAGGTGTGTCTGCCTATGGCAGCGGGCTGGTACTGGATGATCTTAAGGTGCTTTCCAACCCTAACTATTCTATGATTCTACGATTCTAACACAGGTATCGTTCAAATGACAAGCAGAGACTTCTGCAATCTAACCTACCCTCTAAGAACTGTGATTTATTTCTTGTGTGTCCATTCCTTTCCTCGATGCATTTTGCAAATAAACAGACTGTTCCTATAAGTTGCAGAATTGCTGCTCAAAGGGATCTCTTCTTTCTTTAATGTCAGGAGGATTCTGGTTTTCTGAATTAAGCAAGTAACTATGCAGAAGTACCCCTCAGCTCAGCAGAACGAGGTAACTATTTTTAATAGAGCAGCAGTAAAATCAGGAAGAACTGAAACAGTTGGGAAAAAGAAATTAAGCCAAGGAGCTGAGAGAGTAAAGAGAACAAGACAAATAAGGGTGCAAAATGTGCTGAGGATTAACTTCTCCAAGTGATAGAGGAGCCAACAAGGAAAGGGGCTGTGCTGGACCTTGTTCTCACCAAGAAGGCGGGGAATGTTAAGCTCAAGGGCAGCCTTGGCTGCAGTGACCATGAAATTGCAGAGCTCCAGATCCTTAGGGCAGTGAAGAGCATGCACAGCAAACTCACTAGCCTGGATTTAGGAGATCAGACATTGGCCTCTTCAGGGATCTGAGCAGCAGATATTTGATGGAGCACCATATAGTAAATCCCTGGAAGGAAGAGGGGCCCAGGAAAGCTGGTTAATATTCAAGGATCACCTCCTCCTTGGAGATTAGGAGTAACGTATCCCAACAAAAAGGAAGTCAGGTAAAAACACCAGGATGCCTGCGTGGATGAACAAGGAGCTCCTGGACAAACTCCAACACAGGAAGCCTACAGAAGGTGGGAGCAAGAACAGGCAGCCTGGGAAGAACACAGGTAAATTGTCTGAGCAGCCAGGGATCAGGTTAGGAAAGCTAAAGCCCTGATAGTATAATCCGGATTGGCAGTGTTTAACATCTTTGTCATCAACATGGACAGTGGGATCCAGTGTACCCTCAGCAAGTTTGCCAAGCTGTGTGGTGCGGTCAACATGCTGGAAGGAAGGAATGGGATCCAGAGGGATCTTGACACACTTTAGAGGTGGCCAATGCCAACAACAAAGTGAAGTGCAAGGTCCTGCACACAAATACAGGTGGAGAATGGATTGAGAGCGGCCCTGAAGCAAAGGACCTGGGGCTGTTGACTGCAGAGAAGCTCAACATGAGCCATGAGTGTGCACTTGGAGCCCAGAAACCAACTACCTCTTGGGCTGCATCCCCAGCAGCGTGAGATCCCACCTGCAGTCCTGCATCCAGCTCTGGGGCAACAACGTAAGAAGGATGGGGGGCTGTTAGAACAAGTCCAAAGGAGGGTCACGAAGATCATCTGGAGCACCCCTCCTATGGAAACAGGCTGGTTTGCCTGGAGAAGACTCCAGAAAGACTTTAGAGCAGCTTCCAGTGCCTGAAGGGACCCTGTATGAAATCTGGAGAAGGACTTTTTATAAGGGCAAGTAGGGACAGGACAAGGGGGAATTATTATTCTAAAAGCATTAAATCAACTTCACTTCCACCGCAGCACAGAAGTATGTTTCTCATATCCTAACTGACAGGTAAAGCTCCTTAGCAAAACATTGTATAAGGTAACAACGAAAACTAATAGAGAAACTTTAACAATTGTAGAGGTTTTTTGTTGTTCAGCTTCTTTTTCCATTCTCTTTTGAAAACTGGTCAAAAAGAGTATCAGGAAGCTGAAGTTCATGTTCCCACTCGCTAAGAAAGCCAAAATATAATAAAAGTATCCAATTCTGCTGAAAAAGAAAATGAAGAATACATCTATTGAGTTAGTGCTTATTTGGCTTCAAACTCTGTCTTGTTATACAGCTGTTTATATCCTGCTTCCTACTTTATTTATCTGACAGAACTCTGTACCATGCCCCACTTTATGAAGTTAAGTTACGTCCTGGAACAGGAATGCAGGAGAGATAGCCTCGTGATTTAAGAACTGGACTGGAACTCTACGGCTCAAAGGCTCACAAATTCTGTATCTGACTTTCTGCAGGCTACTTAAATCTTCTCCCTTAGTACTCCATCTGTAAAATGTAAAGTGTCCCAAATGTATGCGAGTCAACTAACTGCCAAATCTTTACTATATAGTGTACATAGCATAAGCTCACGGAAAAGTAACTTTAAATAAGGAAGGAAATACTAACTTTCTGCAATGTCTGGTGATAATCACAGGCAAAATACATCTTAACAGTTCCGAAATCCTGCAAAACTACAATTCAATCCCTACACTCTGTGAATGGGTCTTTTTAGCTCCAGGATTAAAGCAGCCGGAAATGTCATCTGCACTCCACTTCCACTCACAGACCTTGACACTTTAATGCCAGGATCAAAGACAGAAATTGAATCCGTGAAGCTCAATTGCTTTCTCATCATCTGACTTCTAATATCAGCCTTGTTCTGACCAGTGCCCTGAGAGCTGGGAGCTGGAGCCATATGGGTGATGTGTGGCATCGCCAGCAACCGCATCCCTGCAGAAGGCATTCCAGGGCAGCTACAAGCAGTTTATTCTCAGAGCCTGAGAACCAGAAGCTATTTCCTCTCTTCTATTTCGCATTTAAGGATGACAGGAAGATGATAAACAGCCAAAGCCCAGACACATCGATATGTTAGCAGGACAAAAGCCCTTTGTGATTGACAGACGAAACCCGAAGAAGGGGAGGAGACCCTCTTTCTCTTCCTTTGGGGATGGGTCTCTGCACAGAGACGCCTGAAACTTTAGCCCTCAAAAGCTTCTCCCTTTACCAGCAGATCACCTTGCAGGTAAACACCTTCCTGGTTCATTGAGTCACTGTTACGTATCTGAAGAAGAATCTCCACTGAAAAGTGATAATGGTGGAAAAATACTCCCTATTGTACAGGCATAATTCTTGTATCGCTTGTCTGCAGGCAATGCGTTTCCTCTCCTGAGGAGGCTGTGCAACTGGATCCAACTACATGTAAAGCAATCTGTTCAAACGAGGACAAGATTTACTGTTGGAAAGAAGAGACTTAAGTCCCAGCAGCCTATGTACCATATGTCTCAAAGTGACCATACATGGGAAATCAGTCTCTCTATATTATATTTAAAAGCTGGTATTTTCTAGAAAAGAGTAAATTTATTGATTTAGCAAAGACAACAAAATATTTGCAGTAACTCCTAAAAACCTTAATTATTTCTATGGAGTATTTAGTTACATTTTTAATAGTGTATACATGGTACTAAAATCCCTATTTCAGTTGTTTTAAAGCATGCAAACTGGCATGTGTACCATGCAAAGTGGCAATGGAAAACATACTTCTATGAAAATGTATTCTTTTCTTCCTACATAGCTATAAAATCCATGGCACTACTTAACCCACAGGAAACATGAAGCAAGCCATCGGAGTTTAGTGTAAAAGTGGGTTTGTTTCTGTTTAAAGGGAGTGAAGCCCAACTAAAGAGAAGTCATCCACTTTAAGAGTATCTTCTTGACTTTAGACATGTGCATTACTAAGGAACAGATGTATCAGCCTACCTCAGTATGAAAAGTTGCAACCACAAAAAATGTTAGGAGAGATGGGAATTTGACTGAATTACATTTTCTTCACTCACTGACAGCTGACAAAGCATTTCTGCATACTGGAGAATCAGGAGCAGCATGATCTAACCACGGGAAAATCAAAACCCAGCCTGACTTCAGCCCATACAGTTTATATTCTTCATTTAGACCTAATCTAACCATAGCTTACAGCTTCAAGAACAAAGCCAGTTTGAAGGCGAGAGTATAACACAATAAAATACCTGCCTACTCATTTGAATCCACTGTCACCTTTTCAGCTTGAAAGACAAAGTGAAAAATAGCGGGAACTGGGAATGGAAAACCTACTATAACAAGAAAGGTGGTGCAAGGGATTCAAAGCCAAAAGGACAATGTTCACCTTTATTGTGGGGTATCATTTGATAAAGGCTTAGGTAATGCTCAGGTATATAAAAGAGTTGAAGACACAGGATAGTGCAAGAGCATATAACATTTCTCTGTTAGATCGAGAGGCACTAAAATGAAAGGAAAAGGGATGACCTGTGATGTGACTTGTAAATTAGGTACGTGGATGATTCAATGTGCTTTTAAGTAAGCACTCTCTCTGAAGAGCTTTAGGAAAACTGAAGACACAAAGCTGCACTTAAATCCCTACTAATGCAACAGCCCATGCTCTCCCACTCCTTTAGTTACAGCTGGATTCTTGCTGGTGGAAGCCTTGCTCTGCTTGGCCTCTTACTCCTTCAGTGAGGATACTGTCCTGTCTTCCCTCCTCATGTTTCTCTTTTCTTCTCTGGTCAAGCAGTGCATCTGATAGCGAGAGCAGGTAAAGTGACAGCAGCCAGCTTTGGCACTCAGCATAGCCCATCAATCATCCCCAAGTGTATACAGAGCCAAGGGAGTGAGGGATTCAAAGAAGAAAACACTTAGAAAGAGGCACTTGAGAGGAGCATAACACAGGCAGCTCCCAGCCAGAGCCTCCCCCAGCCCCTTCCCTCCCCTCGGCTCCCACCACCATTGCCAACAACTGACCGTGACGTGGGGCAGTGACACAAATCATCTGTCCCTGCTGCTAACAACACTGCTGCTGCTGCTGTAGGCTCTATCTCACCCTTCCTATCCTCTCATCCGCTTTTCAGGAGAGACTGCAGAGCTGCCGGCTGGGATGCGGGAGGCAGAGACCGGCATGGGCACCAGCATGGCACCAGGTAACAGCTGCTCTGATTTCCAAGGGATGATTCTCTCCTCCTAAAACTTACTATCAAAAGGAGTGTTTGAGATACTGTAAAGATATTTGGCCTGCCAGACCTGGGAAAAGAGAAAGCTCAGGGAAGACCTTATAACAGTCTTCCAGTACCTAAAGGGGCTCACAAGAAATCTGGAAAAGGGCCGTTTTGAAAGAGTGTGTAGTGACAGGACAAGGGGGAATGGCTTTAAACTGACAGAGGGACACTCAGATTAGGTATTAGACAGAAGCTCTTCCCTGTGAGGGTGCTGAGGCGCTGGCACAAGGTGCACAGAGAAGCTGTGGCTGCCCCATCCCTGGCAGTGTTCAAGGCCAGGTTGGACACAGGGGCTTGGAGCAAGCTGCTCTAGTGGAAGGTGTCCCTGTCCATGGCAGGGGGTTGGAACTGGATGAGCTTTAAGGTCCCTTCCAACCCAACCACTCTATGAGTCTATGATATTTACCCTCACCCCTCTGAACACCGAGATTTTACAATACAGACTCTCAGCTTTGGTTTTGCTCCCTCTGATGCACACAGATGCACACTCTGTAACCTCTGTCAGGAAACAGCCATGGACTTCTTGCCATTTGCTTGGCTTGGCGTGAGAGCCACACCATGGCTGACAGTAAAATAATGAGCACAAGGAATAAGGGCGATGTGGTGTGCAGTTCTTGGGAAGAAACTGTAAATACCACAGGCATCAAGGGATTAACAGTCACCATCAAAATGTCCAAACTTTTCTCTGGGGATATTTTCAGGAATGTAGTCCAATAACTGCTGGTGTCTTAAGACTAAAGTAAGTCTGCTCTAGTAATGTTTCAATATCACATACACACATCTTCGAGAGGTAAACATGAATATTAAATGTTACATTACAATCCTTAAACTTCCTGCATTCTTATCACATACTTTCTCAAGAACATTTACACAGCACCAAGGAAAAAGCTCTCAGTAAACAGAACATGCTTTGACAGATGCCTAATTTAAAAGAATGCTTGAAGTGCTATTACCAATTGGGCAAAATGTAAGCCAGGCATCAGGTGATTTAATAATCACCTAAATATGCACGTGAGATTCAGGAACAAGTCAATGATAACCTGGGCATGTATTCTTTGAAGGACAGAAAAAAACAACAGCAAATTTAAGTTGCTTCCCTGTTCATAACATGCATCTCTGGGAAGCATCAGAGGCTTTCTCCTTTTATTCTTGACAAGGATTTATAGAGACAATGCAGATTCCTGTAGTCTTGTGCTTTATAGTGCTGTACAAATCTATATTGCTGTACAAATTTATATAACGTTAGAATTCAGAAGGTTTTCAATTATTTCACATATTTTTCCAAGTAGGAAAGTGTTTTGTCTATGATGTCTTTTTGCTGTAACTTCCATTTAAAGACTTTGATAATAACCCAGAATAATCAATATGCAAATATATATTTTAATGTACATGTCCTCTCCTTTTTTGCTCTTATTAGCAGAAGATCACCTGATTTTCTTTTAAAGCAAAAAGTGGATCCATGAAATAGAAGGATAATACAGGAGACATATGCAGAGGAAGTTAGAAAAATCTTTCATAGCATCTCAGCATTTCATTAATGATAAACATCTATATATAAATAATTAGAAAGGCCATTATATAATAATATTAACATGGTTTCTAGGTTTTAAGGAAAGACATTAGCCCAGATTTATTCCCCCAAGAACCATGCAAGTAAGTTTTGGTGCACAATCACCCATATCATAGAATCACAGAATAGATGGGGTTGGAAAGGACCTTAAGATCACCCAGTTCCAACCCCCCTGCCATGGGCAGGGACACCTCACACTAAACCATATCACCCAAGGCTTCATCCAACCTGGTCTTGAACACTGCCAGGGACGGAGCATTCACAACTTCCCTGGGCAACCCATTCCAGTGCCTCACCACCCTAACAGTAAAGAATTTCTTCCTTATATCCAGAGTCTAAACCTCTGCTATTTAAGTTTCAACCCATTACCCCTTGTCCTGTCACTACAGTCCCTAATGAAGAGTCCCTCTCCAGCATCCCTGTAGGCCCCCTTCAAATACTGGAAGGCTGCTCTGAGGTCTCCACGCAGCCTTCTCTTCTCCAGGCTGAACAGCTTATGGATATCCTATAGCAGTCACTGCAGACAGCTGAAGGTGAAAGAGTATTATCAGAAGCTGCTAAAAATGCCCACCACAATCCCACTGGGCATTACAGTTATCATAGAATCATGGAATGGTTTGGGTTGAAGGGACCTTAAAGCTCATCCAATTCCAGGACCCTGCCACAGGCAGGGACACCTTCCACTAGAGCAGGTTGCTGCAAGCCCCATCTAACCTGGCCTTGAAAACTGCAAGAGACAAGGCATTTTGCAACTGTTAAGTCTAGATATTCTTCTTACCTGTATGAAAATCAAATAATCTCAAATTCTTGCACTTAAATATGCTTCAGATGTACCTTTATCTCTACTATATAATTTTTAACATAGAGGTTGGTACATAACATTAGCCTGGGAAGAGCATTTTCCCTCTCCTGTGAGCACAGCAGAAAGCTAAGACCCAAGCTCTGCAAAACTCCACAGCAACCTGCCTTCAAACCAGAACTGAAACAATACTACAGGGTACTGCAAGTTCAAAAGGACAAAAAAAGCCCTTGAAATGCAGCAGAAATCTGGCAAAAGTTATGAAAGAGAAGAAAACAAAAGGTGCTTCCTGAAAATGGAAAAGTAAAAATACTTTCTCAACTTTTATTCCAGGGGTAGATAAACAGGGCTCAGATTATCCCACCTTTCTACGCGTATTTGCAGTTGAACTAAGGCTACATAACCTTAAAGCAAGGCTCTGCCAGAGAAAAGTCAGAGTTAACCTGTAAGGTTATCTCTTCATCTGCAACCCCCCTCCTGTGATGCCATGTTTTACTTTTGCTCACACTAAATAAAAGGAGCTGATATTTATAGCATTTCTTAGGAGACTGAATGTTTTCATCTACTCACCAGGTCATCCAAAATACCTCAGAAATCATGTTTCATGGCAGTTACCAAAACAATGCTTCGAACCACTAACTCTGAGATGTTTATATAAGGATAGTAAAAATATTGATATAAACATGGAAAAAATTCCCATCTGTTGTTTTTTTCTTCTGAATTATTAGCTAATAATTTAATAGCAAATGACTTTTAATGTAATCCTGTAATTCTACAGTGAATGTGAAAGACTTCAAAATAGTTTTAATAAGGGGAAATTATTTTGTATTAAAACCATAAAATAGCAACTCCAACCATTAAGCTTGCCCATTCTACAGTACAAAAGAGAGTAGAATTAAAAGGCAAATATATGTTTCAAGTAGTTGTTTCTGTACAAAAGTGAGTTGAGGTGATTAAACATGGGACTGGTACCACAGAAAGAATGATAAAATAAAGAAACTAAAGGCACTTTGAAATATCATGTCGAAATACGGAATAAATTACAGGATATGTGTTTCATGGGGAAAGAAAAAGTAAATAGCTGTAATTTGGGAGGCTAGAATTTCATTAATGAGATAGAATAAAGGGCTCTGCAAACAAAAGGACCTTTCTTAAAGGTTTTCAGGGACTTTACACAAGTTTCATTACTCCACCTTAATGGCAGTGTATGACAGTGCATCCCCATTTCACTGCTCTTTTCATTACACTTCTCATTAGCCATTTTCAATCAATAGGTAATCTATAAACGGCATTAGGAGACCAAGAGCTTTCTGTTGTGAGTGATGCAACCCCCGAGTTATGAAAACCACCACGTTCTGCTTTGTGAAATCCCAGCAGCAACTTCTGATTGTTTGGAATTATTGCTTCAGAAAGTAACATTTTAACATCTATCACTACAGAAGGCAGACTTCATCCTCAACTTATGGTCCATCAATCACCAGAACCATCCAGCTTCCCATAATAGCTGGTTTTAGCCTGTAAATGCTTTCCTTTCGAGGGTTCAGAGAAGAGTTAATATAGGCCTATTATATACTGGTGGTATAGAGTCTGAGGATTAACTACTATAGCAACCAGTGCTTCAGTCTGCCTACACATATTCACCCAAATTGCTGGATTTTCTAAGTTTATGTGGATAGGATTTATATGGAGGTGTTCGTTTATTGTGCACAGACTGCAAGTGTTCTATTACAAGGATTGCTTCCATTGTGTATAAAAGCAGAGGCATTGCATTACTCTTCTGCAAAACCCCAGTGTAATATTCAAAATCAAACGGTTACTATAATAACATCAATTCAATTGTGTTTTACAAGTATTTATTTTACACATTACAGGATTCCTCCTGCCTGTTTTATTTTATTCAGTTATTCTAGACTGGTATTCTGGACAGCCAGCACCATGCATTATTCAAACTGAAATAAGATGACAAGAAACCATGGTATAATAAAACCTTTCCACCCATAACTGCATTTTTCTTAAATAGAAGCATTAAAGTGTGTTTTTGCTACAAGACACTTTAAAAAATGGTGCTTTTTAAAACAAATCATACATGACGCCATATAACATATAATCATAACGTATGATTCTTTAAGTGGTGAGTATTAAGTCCTGGTTGAGTTCAATGTCACCTGAAAATTCATTCCTTAAGATATAGGAACGTTTCTCTCCCTACATACACTTCTGTATGTGAGTTTTTAGGAGAAAATGGGCAGAAAAGGAAAAAATCCTGCTTCAACTGTGATGACCTGTATGTGTGCACTACACATATGACTGACTGCACTATACACATTACTGTACACTACAGCTATCCACAAATGAATGATGCATCATTTCATCACTCCCAGTAGAGCTGAGCAGAAGCATCTGGAGAAAAAGCAGAGGTTTAATTTGGGAGAAAAGTACCAGAAAAGGACAAGAAAGAAAAAAATACTACACTAAAATATGATTCCTCTGTCTCTAAATACAACTTTGTTGCCTGCAAACCTATCATCTGCATTTCAGCTGCCTTCTTCCTAGTATAGTCTTCTATTTTTGTCCTGTCTGCTGACATGATCTTATTTTTTTCCTCTTCAGTCACACACTCCTTCCCTCTCCCTACTGTCTCCCCTTCTATATTGCTCTTTTGAATTTACCTTTCATTCTGGCTCCCTTCTCATGTCATGTATTCTGCAGTAATTATTCCTGGTTCTCCTCTACCGTTTCAGTGACCTCCCTTTTTGTGCCTCTGCTCCCTAAGCAGTTGGTGTTCTCCTATTGTACTTCTATGACTAGAAACTGTAGAAAACCACTTTCATTTGGTGTAGTAGAAGAGTCCCATTGTTTCCTCTGCTGATTTTCAGTGATGCCCCTGCCCGCCTGGACCACTAACCTGTTCGTACCTTCACCGTCCTGTCCCCACTCCATACATTCCACAAGACAAGGTGATTGCTACAGCACACAGCTGGAATCTGGGAATTTTTCCAGGTAATAGCTTTCAAGTTGCATTCAGTGAAGCACAACAAAGCCTTCCTCCCTCCAAAGACTTTACTGACCACTGTCTTTGACATATTACATTAAACATTTCATGTTATGACAGGCATTAATGTGCATCAAAAAGTGGAAGAAACTCACTCCTTAGAGCAGTAACAACCCATGTTAACCCAAAATCTGTTCCTATGGATCTGAAAGTACAACCTGCAGCCTCAACAGGGAAACTTTCGACTGCTTCTGTCTTACTATTTCTTTCCTCAATATCTAAATGAATTCACCCCTGCTGCAATTTATTGTAAGAAATTGTTTTGGTCTCATGTCTCACCCCTTCTACCACAGTCAGCAAGAACAGACTATTGATTCTCTTGCTCTTTTCAGCCCTCTTGTACCTGAAGACAGTCATCCCATCCCATGGAGTGAGTTTTTATTTGTAAATTAAGCAACACAATCCATCTTCTTAAACAAGCCAAGTGTTCCAAATCGCTCCCTGAGGTTTCTCTGACTCTTCCCTGTTCTTAGCACATAACAATAAAAAAAGGATATAAAGAGAAGCTCTTCCCTGTGAGGGTGCTGAGGCGCTGGCACAGGGTGCACAGAGAAGCTGTGGCTGCCCCATCCCTGGCAGTGTTCAAGGCCAGGTTGGACACAGGGGCTTGGAGCAACCTGCTCTAGTGGAAGATGTCCCTGCCTGGGGCAGGGCTTGGAACTGGATGAGCTTTAAGGTCCCTTCCAACCCAAACCTGTGATTCTGTGATTGCAATTCTAGAAGGGAAAGTGGTCTAGAGTCCATCCAACCGTCAGTGTTGCTGTGTCAGGTCAGGAGGAATTCATCAAATACCTTGCTGGACCCTGGTCAGTTCTCATTTAACATCCAGGTTGTTCTTAAAACACTGGTTTATTACCAAAGACACAGATAGGAGACAACTAGGTTCCTTCAAAATCATGCAACATTTATAGCTTTGACCAGCATTTTAGTGTTTTGAGATGGCTTAATCAGTATTCATACAGACAAGTGTCAAACTTCAGTCCTGTAACTCAAATCCTCCAAAGCTGCTATGCTGTGACTCTGGGAAGCAGAAGAAAATAAAGCAAGGAGAAGACTACCAATGCAAGGGTCTTAATGGGTGGTAGATGAGAGGGGGAATGCTTCTTCAAATAAACTGTCAGCTTTCCCCTATTCACAGAGTGCTCTTGCCCAATACCCATAAATAACCTGTAAGTAATAGAATTATGAAAAGAAAAAGCTGCAGCTTCCAGAGTTTTGCAATTACCAGGGGATCACAGGGCTTGGAGAACCATAGATGGCTGCATGCCACAGAAATTCTAAGTCAGAGGCCTGTAGTCAAAGGTTATTTTAACAAACGACTTCCCAGCTTGAGAAAGAATAAGCAAATTTTGAGGCCTGGTATTCAAAAAGGAAGCAATGAGAAGGTAAATCACATACATCCTGCAAGCCAAGAGAGAAAAAGATTGCTGAGTGTCTCATCTGATTGCGACACTGTGTGTTTTTAAAGAAGGAATACAATCCATCCCTTGTGGGAAAGCATGTGAAACTAAGTTACAATTAACAGAAGGTAGTTGCACCTGCAGCCATGTGAGATATTGGGTATTATCAACAAGTGTAAAATCTCATTTTCCTGTTCTCCTCCATTTTCATCAGAAGAAAACATATCATCTCCCCTGCCACAAGCCACTTAAGAGCATACATGAACAGCACTATTTCAGCTGTTTCATGCTATGTAATGTTAGATCTCCAGTCTTAATTATGAGCTGAAAGTAGGCTCCTTAAGTAATCAGTATAATCTCTAGAAGACTTAAAACATTTCACTCAACATTTCCCCTTTTAGCCCAATTATGTTCACAGCACTGGGGATTTGATGCCATGGAAGCACCAATTCAGAAAGCACGAGTCAAGAACACACAAGTTTTCAGATGAATACCCAAAATCAAGCCAGCTTTTAGAAATGCTGTTTAAAATAAACCTTACAAACACATATACATAAACTAGCAACGTACCTGAAAAAGAACATGAACAGAGCAGCTGTGATGCAGAACAAAAGGACCTACAAGAAGGAGAAAGAGTGTTATTACATAAACCATCACACTACTCCTGGGTGTTCTGGATCATGAAGGTTTTACAACTGCTATAAAAGTTACACATTATTTATACACTTGACAGACCAGGATGAAAGCCTGTCTGAAGCCATCAAAAATGATTCTCTTGTTCTTAGTGGACTTCAAGCTGCTCCTGTAGAAGGTTAAAAACCCTATGAAATCCAAAGCAGTGTAGTGGGACAAATGATTCCATTTAAAATAGTCTGGAATAAAATAACAAATAACAAAATAAAACAATATAAAGAAAATAATAATGTATTAGAACAGCAATTTAAACATGATATGTTGTCTGACTTTGCTTTTGTGATATAGTGCTAGCTTCAGTTCAAAAAGCAGGACAGTTAAGATGCATGTACAGGAAGCTGCTTCTGCTTCATTCCACTCCCAAATGAGAGTATCCTTTCCAGTTTACCTCACTGTTAATCTCACTTGGAATAATCCCATCCTCCTCTAGATTATCAATGTAATCATACAGGTGTCACTGATCCAGTTTAGCAGCACTCCAGCACTGAGAGAGGAATATCCTACTTCTTCTTCTCTGCTGGAGCTCCATGCTCCTATGTCCTCCTCTCCACCTGCACAGTGACCCACAAACACTGAAGAAAATGGGACTCAAGGAGGTACAGAAAAGCAGCTCCAAACTTTGGAGAGCTTTCTCCAGTTTGGTGAGATAAGGAGATCATTGCAAGGGTGTAAAAGCACCAGAGCAGGCCCAGGCAAAAGGGATGGAGGGGACCTCTGTGCCAGAGGCAGAGAAGGGCAGAAAGAGTAAAGCCTACTTGAGATACCAAGAAGGTGCAGTGCCTTCAGTGTGAGAACCACCTGCACGTACAGATGCTTCAGAAACAACTACACCGTGCTGTAAACCCACAACCTGCCTTAATCCACTCTGTCTTTGCCAGATACAGCTCAAGAGTAAGAAAATGCTGCTTTGTTCTAGATACACTGGCCCATATTCACACCTTCATTCAGGAGGTAAAAACCTTGGACAAAAATCACCTGCTCTCCCTCGCTGTCATCCAGTTTTGATCACGATAGGATACAGACAGCTTCAGAGAGAAGAATGGAAATACGGCCAGCAGAGCATACCTAAACCTTACAAACACACGCAACAGGAGGCTGCTGCGTGTTGATACAGAAAGTGTGATAAAAAATTGAATAGGAAAAGTTTACAATGAATTTCAGAGAAAAAAATATCTTACAATGAGACCATTTCCCTTTTCCAAGTTCTCTGGCATGTGACTTACAATTAGGTCACACAAAACATTATAACAATGACTGTGTAAACTACCCTGTTGGGCTTTACTTTTCCCTTTTCCTTCACCAGTAACTATCCAATTGTATTATTCTGCATCAAAAATGTGAGCATTTGAAATAATTTTACATGAAATCATTAGTGCACAGTGAGTATTGACATAAGTGTCAGTGGGCAGAGAGAGCTGCTCAAGAACACTACAGGAGAAAACTTTACTAGATAGAAGACCATTATCAAACTAAAAGGCTTTTTAACTGTGGTCATCGAAGAGGTTTTGCTTCCCTCTTCAGTAAGGATTTGAATGATGCAACAGAGATTATCTCATAAATTCACAAAATGCTTCAGAAACCAGATTTTCACACAAAGTAACTGAATTGCCCAAAGTCAACAACATGAAACTCAATAAAAACAAACACAAAGTAGCTGGCAGGAGAAATCACATCCATAAAAACCATGACAAGAAACAACTGTGTAGGCAGCACAAGACTATAACAAATTCCACAGATAACAAATGAATAGGCACCAGCAATACAACGCCATAGAAAGTGCTGTAAAATACTACACAGTCTTTTTAACGACCTGGTGGAAGCAACACCCTTAACTACAGGGCTCTGGTTAAAGAAAAGCATAGACAAAGCAAGACAGTCCAGAAGAGCACAATGAAAATAATGGGCATGTACTGTAAGAGTGCTGGGAAATGGATTAAACTGAAAAAAGAGGTAACAAGTGACAAACATGATAACTGCTGTGTATGTACAGTTCAGGTGTCCTCAACATAAAAAGGACATGGAAATGTTGGAACAAGTCCAGAGGAGGCCACGAGGATGATCAGGGGACTGGAGCACCTCCCATATGAAGACAGGCTGAGAAAGTTGGGGCTGTTCAGCCTGGAGAAGAGAAGGCTGCGTGGAGGTCTCATAGCAGCCTTCCAGTATCTGAAGGGGGCCTACAGGGATGCTGGGGAGGGACAATTCATTAGGGACTGTAGTGATAGAACAAGGGGTAACGGATTGAAACTTAAACAGCAGAGGTTTAGATTGGATATAAGGAAGAAATTCTTTACTGTGAGGGTGGTGAGGCACTGGAATGGGTTGCCCAGGGAGGTTGTGAATGCTCCATCCCTGGCAGTGTTCAAGGCCAGGTTGGATGAAGCCTGGGGTGATATGGTTTAGTGAGAGGCCATGGCAGGGGGGTTGGAACTGGATGATCTTAAGGTCTTTTCCAACCCTAACTATTCTATGATTCTATGATTCTAAGATGTGCAGCTAAACCTGACTCTTTTACATAAAACAGACAGCCCAATGTGGAAAGCTCAGTGACTGTCTTCTTATCATAGCACCAAGAACCACAGAATGATTTGGGTTAGAAAGATCATCCAGTTACAACCCCCTGCCATGGGCAGGAATACCTTTCACTAGCCCAGACTGTTCCAAGCCCTGTCCAATCTGGCCTTGAACGATTCCAAGGATATGGAAGGCAAATGGTCACCTACAGAACTTTTTGTAGCACCCTCAGTACAATATACAATGCCTCTTCTAGACTTTAAGTCACCTATACTGAAAAAAGGTAAAATAACACTAAGGCCCACAGAAATATAACTCTAAATACTGAGTGAATTTAAGCCCCATTATCCAGAGAGCAGGAAGCCTTGTTTGGGTTGTTCTTGCAGAGTCCATCACTATTTGACTTACAACAGGAGGTCAACAAATTGTGTTTGGCAACACACAGACCTTGAAACTTTCCAGTTGCAGAACCAGAGACAACAAGCTGATAACGTACATCTTCCAAATGAGAATGATACACCCTAAATACCTGGATGCCTTTAAAGGGATGCACATAGTTTACACTGAAAAATCTCTATGCTCCAGGGCCAGTCAGTGTATTTGGTGTGTAACATAAGCACTGTAATTTAATTGATTATATTGTACTTATTGGACTCTGTTAACCCTCAATAAGAAAAAGAAAGCTGCTGACACAACTTAAGAGGTTCTTTTTTTTCTAGATCTCTGCTGGCTGACAAAGACTTTTCCTTTCAGGAAAGCTCAGCCCTCATATGAGCAGCATCACAAAGCGACATTCAGCAGTGCTGAGCACAAACCAAAAAGCTTTGGCTGAAAGCAGTTAACAGCAGCCCCAGTAAGACCAGCAGCCCCAGCTCACCAAGGACTTGCCCTCGCAGCCAGACAGAAATCTTGGACCAGAGAACAGAAAAATAACAAACAGAACTCCTAAACCCACTCCTGAGTCTTGTGTATTCAGACTTTTGTGCATATTACCTAATGCTAAGGTTATGTGGACTTTCCTCAAGTGTTTTCACTACAATCAGATTTCCTGGGGTGAAAGAAAAGCCTCTGATCGGAGGCTGCTGCTTCTCCCATTCAGCCAGAATAAAGACTTGGACTGAAGTCTGTCATAAGGTACCACACACCTTGTGATTAAAAGGAAAAGCCCTGAAGATACACATAACCTATGTAAATGAAAGCAGGAGGGGGGAAAAGTGATCAGTGATATCAGCTGGCCTAAGTGTGTCAGAGCCACAGCTCAACATTGAATAGTGTTAAACACAGCTTGCAGGAGACCTGTTGCAACCACTGGCACATCAACACTTGACTTGCAGTATACCCATGAAGCCTTAAAACCATCACTTTGTTGACCAGTCACTTTGCAATGTATGCAAGAGCTGTATCTACACTTGAGGGTGGGAAAAGCCAAGTTCCTGCTCTTAGTTCCTGAAGGCTGTGTGCTACAGAAAAGAGAACTCTCAGTTAAGGTCTGTCTGAGGAAACTTCTATTGGTAAAAACCATGGAAAATTAACAACCCAATTAGAAACAGGCCAATAATTATTATTTGAGCCCATTTTTTTTCCAAAAGTTACAAGTAAGAGAAAGTAAGACTTGGTATTGTACATTTTTAATCAATCACTGATTGGCATTCCTAGAAGTATGGCCACAGTAACAAGGGTTTAATATTAATATGTGTTTGCTTTCTCAAATGACTGCTTTTTAATAGAGATTTTCACTTTTACAGCATTTTGTGCTTTACAGACATACATATGAGAGCTTTGTATAGTGCTTAATAACAGACTTTTAAAATACATGATCCAGAAAAAAGAAACTATTTTATGTATTTTAAAATCCTTAAAACAAGCCATTTATCCACAGAAGAGCTTACTGCTGTCTCTGCTGACAGAACTTATAAGTATGCTTTTACCTTTATACCCCTCATTGAATAGTAGTACAGTAATTGTAGTATCTTTTATTATACCAGTTAACATTAGCAGGGATGAAGGAAGATGCTCCATAAGAATACTGAGCACACAGCCTGTTCTTTAGGCATGAGGAAGGGGTTTCTGTACCCCAGACCCATTCTGTTGGGTCTAATAAAAATAACCCAAGCTTTAACCATAAATCCAGAGTTAAATATTGATGCAATCATAGAAATTTGTCTACTGTTGCTTGTAATTCCTAAATTTTATCTGAAGACATGCTATTGCTCCAATAAAAATGCTTTCTCCAGCACTTATCATTAAGATTATTCCTTAAGCAAACTCACTTCTAACAAAATAAAAAGTAAATAAAGGGACTAGACATGCAGATTAATAATGAAGGAAACAGCAGTGAATGGAATACCTCTTTTCTACGTGCACATTACATAATGTAACCTGCAGCATCCTAATCAATGAACTGTCTTTATAAAATAAGTATCTTATTCTATTCAAATAACAATACAGCTGGTTAGAAAGTGTCATATTTTCTATAATTTTCTAGTATTTAAAGGAGATGGAAATGACAGAATCTGAGTAATTACAGAAAGATACCAGAAGTCATATAAAAGATACCTGAAAAACTATATAGTTCCAACCCCTGCCATGGGCAGGGACACCTTCCACTAGAGCAGGGTGCTCCAAGCCCCTGTGTCCAACCTGGCCTTGAACTCTGCCAGGGATGGGGCAGCCACAGCTTCTCTGGGCACCCTGTGCCAGCGCCTCAGCACCCTCACAGGGAAGAGCTTCTGCCTAAGAGCTCATCTCAATCTACTTGTTTCAGGTAATTTGTTTCTATATGAAAGCATAACAGCATATGAAAAATCATTGTTGTCCTTGATCAAGCTCAAATTTCTAGTGATCCCAAGAGAAGTGCCAACTGAAAATCCTAAACAGAATTACCTCTCTCTGGACATTTCAGCTTATACAATGTTTTACCTTCTTTCCATAGTAAATCCTGTCAACTCAGAACCTTTATAACACTTCATGTCATGTTCTCCTCTACTTGAAACCCACCCTATCTGGAGAACATTTCATGAGCTATCAAAAGTACTGGCGAAAACACTTGCCACAACCTCTGTCATCCACATAATGATTCTGTTCCTAGTTGAGATTAAGCAAGTTCTGATGCACTGCAGCACTGCTGCTGCTTTATAACTGATGGGCTTTATGAAAATGGAGAAAACGATTTGTTTGATCCTTATCAGGCGCCGGGCCAATTCAGCCACACCGACACCACTTGAGCTCAGAGGCTCCTGGTATTTTATTGCCAGCAAGCCACAAACGATCTCTAGATAAGATCAAAAGAAACACCAGTATGTGTTATTAAACAAGTGATTATAAAGATTCATCTTAAAGCACTGCTGTTTGATCACGATTACGACTGGCAAATGTAGATGGTAACTGAGCCAAGATGGGGGAGCACCTGCCAGCCTCAGAAGAGCATGAAAGAATAAAAGAGAAGACTGAACCCTTGGTTTTCTAGTTCACAAACTCCACATAGAGATGTACAGCTGAGCATTGCTGCGCCCTTCATTTGTTTTCTCAGAACATATTTGTCAAGTGCATTCCCCTGGTTTTTGTCTTCTCTTAGCTACAGCAAACACAGGTACAACACACTGTAATAGAGCCTCAAACTGCCACGGAACAGCCTCTTAAAGCTCTGGATGAGGGTCCACTGGTTTCAAGCAGGCTGAGAAACTTACGTACAAAAAAGTAATTGTCAAACGAAACAGCATTTCCTCACTACTGCACCTCACTGAAAAGGAGAAGAGCTACAGGTTGGGCAGAGAAGAGATTCAAGGCAGCCCAAGGAGAAGGACTTGGGGGTGTTGGATGATGAGAAAATGAACATGAGCCAGCTGCAGTGTGTGCTTGCAGCCCAGAAAGCAACCATATCCTGGGCTGCACCAAAAGAAGCGTGACCAGCAGGTCGAAGGAGGTGATCCTGCCCCTCTACTCTGCTCTTGTGAGACCTCACCTGGAGCATTGTGTGCAGTTCTGGTGTCCTCAACATAAAAAGGACATGGAACTGTTGGAACAAGTCCAGAGGAGGCCACGAGGATGATCAGGGGACTGGAGCACCTCCCATATGAAGAGAGGCTGAGAAAGTTGGGGCTGTTCAGCCTGGAGAAGAGAAGGCTGCGTGGAGACCTCATAGCAGCCTTCCAGTATCTGAAGGGGGCCCATAGGGATGCTGGAGAGGGACTATTCATTAGGGACTGTAGTGATAGGACAAGGGGGAATTGGTTAAAACTTAAACAGGGGAAGCTCAAGTTAAATATAAGGAGGAAGTTCCTTATTGTAAGGGTGGTGAGGTACTGGAATGGGTTGCCCAGGGAGGCTGTGAATGCTTCATCCCTGGCAGTGTTCAAGGCCAGGTTGGACAGAGCCTTGAGTGACATGGTTTAGTGTGAGGTGTCCCTGCCCATGACAGGGGGGTTGGAACTGGGTGATCTTAAGATCCTTTCCAAACCTAACTATTCTATGATTCTATTTTACAGTATATCATGGAAGAGCTGGTCCATGCTAATTTCTAAGACTAATCCATCCTTTGACATGAAACTCGAAGGCAGCTCTAAGACTGAGCAGTGGGGACACTTCTCTGATCCTATTCAGCGTTCTCTGGTACTCCCAGGTCTCCAAGTTGTACCCCATGCTATAAAACATAAACCCTCAATTATCTCTTGTAAAAACATCACTCTGGCTGCTAGACAGCTGCCTTCTCATTGCCAGTAGTTTCTAACTAGGGAAAAATAGTGTGCATGCACACATACACACACATATATACATGGAAAACAAGTACAGTACCTTACGGCTACAGAGACACCAAATTGTTTGTGATGACTATTCTTACCTGAATTTAAGAAAGACAACATTATCTGGCTCAGTAATAATTACAAGAGGAAGAAAAGAGCAAGAGGAAACTCAAAGCAAACTATCACTCAAACAAGAAACTACCATCCTGAACCAAAACCCAAATATTCTAAAGATATTGACTTTCAAAAATCAAGTCTTTGATTTTTCCACCTTGTATGGTGCACTTAAATGAAGCAAACTTTTTTTGTTCCCTGCTTATCTGGTCAGGCACTCAATTGCTCAGTACATAGACAGCCAGGTTGCCTCTAAGAACCAAGAAGAAGAGGAATTCCTAAGGCAGGACACCAGAACAATTCAATACCTCCCCATCTCCTCTCCGTGAGGGCAATAAACACAAAGTGTAGTCACAGTATCACTTAGAATTCTTCACAGTGCTCAGGCACTCAGAAACTGGAATAGTTCAAGTTCCTTTCAGACATAAACAGTTCCTAACTTGTGCAAGGCTAATTGTGGTAGGAACCTCTGTACAGGAACCTTTGGCATTTCATTAAATTATTCAGAGATCTCCTAGCAAAACAATACAAAACTCCTTCCCCTTCCCAGCAAAGGGTGTTCTGAAACTAGAGAGTGAAGCAACAATTACCAGAGTGACATTCTTCACCAATACCTCATAAAAAATACTGTGTACAAGGAGAATTAATAGTGTTAAATATTTTCATAGGTAAAATCTTTGAGAAGAATAGGTTCTGTTAGACCTAAAATTCATACATACATTATATATATATATGTATAAGGACATGCCAGAGACAGTCTAGCAAAGGACCACAAAGGATGAACAGCCTGGAGGAGAGGCTGAGATAACTGGGGTGGTTTGGTCTGCAGAAGACCCAGGGACAGGTTTACAGTCTAAGACTGTCTAAAACTGGCTCAGTGCAATACTACTATAAGCTGTAGTAGTGTTCCTCTTGACAACTACACATCTTGCTGTGCAGGTCTGCTCACGGCTGGGCCGTGGTCTCGGCTCAGGCTGAAGCTCCATGAATTACTTTCAGACAACATCACTTTACACAGTCACTGCTCCTCCTCCCCAACACCTTTTTTGCTGATCACTGCCATGTGTCTTATGCTGGCACGGAGATGCACACAAAAGCACACCACAGACCTGATCCATCTGTAAGTAACTATTTTCACCTCCCAGGGACTGAACAGAGGCAAGAGCAGGCAGCTGGGATTCGCGCCTGCCTAAATCAGCTTAAGCCACAGTGAGATCAAATCCCAGTCTGTTCCACACTGCAAAGCCCCAACAAGACAGCCAATTCTACCAGCAGGGTCTGAACCTCCCAGTTTTATAACTCTGATGAGTAAGTGTGAAGTAGTTATGAATGGCTCATATAGGGATACTTTGAAAATGCAGAATTAGGAATAGACCTGAAATAGAATGTTGCAAATGGAAGGTACAAAAACGCCAATATCTCTAAATATTAAAGCCATATGTAAGCTGAAATTTAAATCTGGTTACTTATACTACAAGAGCATTACAAATGCAGTAAATACTAAACTAACAGTAGATTTTCTTAGTAGTCTGTGCAGATGTCTCAGATTAGGCTTCTGAACATAACTCCTTAGCTCATGTTACGGATATCGTCCAAGATTTCATCTCCACCATGAGGATTTCTGTTTGTCTCTTTCTTCCAGAGCTCATAATCACTGAAGAATTACAAGGTTTGATATTACCTCAGTATCCAAAAAGGAACTGCAAGAGATATTAGTCTTTAAAAGTTTACAGGTGTTGAAATAATTCCATTGCTGCAACACACATGTATTAAAATAATAGTCCAAGCATCATATTCTGTGCAAGGCAGCGTCATGAAAGCCGCTTTATCCAGCAGTCCTTCAGACTGGTGGAAATTCTAAACAGTAGAATTATACAGAGTGTATGAATAAATATACATTTTTATATCTATAAACATCTAATGAAAATATTTAAAATTTATTATAATTCTGTATGTTTATGCACTAATCCTGGCACCTTGCATATGATGTCATCTATTTCTGTGTGTCTCCACTACTTTATCAGTTTTCAACAATGCTGTGAACTAACATCCTCAAGTAAAACCCTCCTTCCCTTAGAATGTGAGCAGGGGGAAATCACAAGGCAAGCTAAAACGCAGGAGCCTCCATAATGGAGAGCTGACACTAGCTGTCATGGTAAGGTAGTTAACTCCTCAGGGTAATGAGGGCTCTGAACAGTTAACATGCTAGGACAGGGATATAATCACAATTGCTTGGAAGCGGGTGAAAACAGAGATGACATCACCTGTTGAATGAAGAAGTTCATTCATGCTGCAATGGAATTACTTTTCCAGTGAAGCTTCCTGAGAAGGCGCAGATGCTTCTGTGCCACAGGGAAGGAAGGATGTAGCACGCTGGAAAGTTCTCACCACAGCTGTCTATTCCATCCCAACACCAGAGCTGACCTTTGCTTCAGCTTTGCCTTGCAGCACCAAAGCAGCTTCTGTGAGTGCTCAGCATCAGCTCCACTGCAGCGAGCCAGGAAAGTGAATCACACTGCTGACTGTGGATGTTTAATACGGTGTAACTCACTTTGCTTCTGATAGCCCCTTGGTTGGTCCTTTAACTACTTCCTATGTGGTTCCTATATGTTCCTATGGCTAAGCAGAAGCTATTATAGGATCACATAACAGCTTGGCTTAGATTGAGTTGGGAAGGGATCTTAAAGATCATCTAGTTCCAACCCTGTAGAAGATTCTTGGACATAATAAAAGCTTAAAACTGCTATCAAAATCAGTGATAAAAAAAATGGCCTATTACTGAAATACTTATTAACACATTTCTTTTTAAAATACTACACAGCAAAGGCTCACACATCAGGAAACAATAATTTTTCTTCCATTCCAGAACTTTATTACATCTCAATTAGGGCAAACTGTTTATACACACACACACTTATATATATATATATATATATGTAGGGGGACTATAAAGATGCTGGGGAGGGACTTTTCATCAGGGAGTGTAGTGATAGGACAAGGTGTAACGGGTTCGAACTTAAACAGAGGAAGTTTAGACTGGATATAAGGAAGAAATTCTTTACTGTTAGGGTGGTGAGGTACTGGAATGGGTTGCCCAGGGAAGTTGTGAATGCTTCATCCCTGGCAGTGTTCAAGGCCAGGTTGGATGAAGCCTTGGGTGATATGGTTTAGTGTGAGGTGTCCCTGCCCATGGCAGGGGGGTTGGAACTGGATGATCTTAAGGTCCTTTCCAATCCTAACTATTCTATGATTCTATATTATATACTTTCTTCCTAGGGTTTTAAAATTGTCTGGGGTTTGGCTTACCAACAATCATGTAAATGTTAGATGATCTGTCACGTACTTCTTAACACAGAAGTTATCAGTTCAGAGAAAAGCTTTGGCTCTAGCAGAGGCCAGATTAGTTTTCAGCCCTTCTGCTACTGTTATTCCTGCAATAACACACTAAAAAAGAATATGAAAACAACAAAAGCAACATAAAATAAGGTTAATATAAGATTATGTAGACGAGAAGAGCTTCAAGCAGCTAAAGCTCTGTGAGTATCCTGCTGCAGCACGTCTTCCTCTCACATCTCTTCCAGGCTAAGCCACGGAGCCATCAAATACCGCATCACTACTTTCTCAAATGTTCATAAATACATTAAACTCATGATCAGATTTTAGTATTAAGGAAACTACACCACAAACAAGATGTTTTAACAATATCTCAAACTGTTACTACTAATGAATGTTTGACCTGTATTTCACACTTCATTTTGCTGCAGAACCAAAGCTAAAATTGAATAGAAATACCGTCTACAACATCAGACAAAGGCTTAACTAAGGTAATATTTTTAACGAGAGGAGAAAAAGAGGGATTATTTAAGCACCTTCAGTACTGAAACAACTGTATTTACTACAGTTGATTATGCCTCTAAAAGATATCAGTGGTTATATTGTGCCTTTTAAGATTAATGCTATAGATTTGACTCTTCAAAAACCTTCACGCTTTCATGTTGTATTTTCTTCCCCCTTAACAATAACATAATTCTCAGCACTGAATTAGTCCTAAATGTCACTAAGTCCTTAACTTGCCTGGTGAGCCACAATACAAGTACTCACATTTGAAAGACCCATTTGATTTGGTTGCCAGCAAAGGATGAACAACCTCTAGTCAAGTGTAGTAACTCTACAATGACTTTTCCTGATAAGGAGAAAAACTGAAAGAAAGCACATCAAGAAATCATCCAATACACTGAACTGTGTAAAATGACTTAACACGAACATCTTCAAATACAACACCAAAGAGCACAACCCACTTCTTTATGCTTTCCAGAACACATCTCCTGTCCTTTTGAACCATCTCATTAAGTGTTGCTCTGAAGCACAAATACACTGAGTGAAGATTACAGGGCTCCACACATCACTCTTTCAGGAAACATAATTCTGTATCTCTTGCATCTACAGCCCACAAACAGTGCAGAAGACCAAATGATTCGGCTACATCCCAGCAGTTACAAGTATTCTTGATTACAGGACAGGCACCTTGAACAGCAAAAGATGAAATGCACCCATAGCTGGTTGTGAAATATGTGTTCCATTAAACTGACTCCAGTTTTCCCCTCAAATAGCCACTGAGAAACTGAATCTCCCACAGGGTGGTGTGTCAACAGAGGAGCTGCCAACTGAGGAAATAAAATGGCATTCAAAATGGGATTATCCTGAGAAAATACTACCTCAAAGACGATAGATTATTATAATATAAATGAAACCAACCAAACATCCTTGTGTACAGTGATGATCAGTTGAAAATACCTTTTTGTCTCTCAGCTAATCCTAGATAGACTCTACAAAAACACTACTAGGAGCAAACTGTAGGGCCAGTCCCATACTCCACCAAAATATGTTATCTTGATGTTAGTCGTACTCAATAGCATAAATGAGCTATGAGAACATCTAACTGCAATGCAGTAACACTAGAATCCTCTCTTTCTACCAGTAATTTAGCACTTTTACATCATTAACACTGAAACCAAAAGGTGAACAAGATACCACAGTTCACCGTTCTATTATATATATATATGTATATATAAAATGGGCTAAGAGAACTAAGAAAAAGCTAAACCCAAAGTGCAATGTTTTTCCTGCAAATTGCAGCAATGTAGTTGAAATCAAAACTGCTTTTAGTTTAAAGCCTGTTATCAGTAAAAACTCTTTGTAAGAAGTCAGCAGTTTGGGCACAGTTATATTTCTGGCCTGTGTCCTCACCAGCCTCAGCAGACTTCCCTGTCAAACAGCTTAATCTCACATCCTACTGTGGAGAATTGACAATGAATAATATCATGGGATCCATCACATGCAGAAGATGTGACTTTTTTTCTTTCCCAATAGGAGATGTAAGAACAAATCAATCAGCTAAAAAATGAAGCAGCAAACAAAGGCACCTGAGAAGAAGATGACATTTCAGGTTATCGCGCTGAATTTCACTAGTCCATAAATAAGGGAATGTTTTCACAAATACTCCCGAAATCTTCCAGTAACCTGTTATATCACCATTTCCAGGGATTTTAGTCATTTCTCTGAAATCCAAGGAAGCAACAAAAGGATTTTATCTTTACTTTGTTTCCTTAATAGCAACTGCAGCAACCCACCCACCACCCAGCACCACAACCACTTGCACAGCGAGGCCAAGAGCTGCTTATTTCCCACCAGCCAACAAGAGCTGTTCATCAGAGTATGAGCAGGAGTCTACAGGCTTACAATTTAGAATGGGCTTATTGAAAAGCCTAGAAACAGAAAGTTCTGTTGTTGCAGTTGTTTTTCATTTTCTTCTCAGAATATATTGCCTGCCTCACAGCATTCTATCACTGTTACAAGTATTATTAGATTACTCCTTATAAAAAAGTCCTTATTAAATTACCTCAGCAACCTGCTCTAGTGGAAGCTATCCCTGTCCGTGGCCAGGGCTTGGAACTGGATGAACTTTATGGTTCCCTCCAACCCAAGTAATTCTGTGACTCTATATGATCCTTGGCATCTGCTGATGGAGACAGAAATCCTTTGAGCTTACAATCACCTTTATCTATACATCACTTCCTACTTTCCAAAAGGTATTTCCAGACTAGAGTCGCCTCTTCTTTTTGGAACCCAGAAGAAAATATGTGGTACTCCCTCCACAGGCTCTCAGTCCCTAATGGCTAAAGCTGTTCCATAGCTGGACCAACTTCTTTTTCACACCACCCAAGTTCAGGGGGTGGTTAAACAGAAACAGCTTTTTAACCCACACCCATTAAAAGCAGTGAAACAAACTATGTGCCAAACATAAGAAAGAGAAAATCTGAGACAGAAGATCCCCAAACACGCTCGTTTTCCAGGAATTATTTAAGCAGAAAGAGGTTGGAAGCAGGGTTCAGATTTGAACCTAAATCCAAACCAAACTATGTGCAGCATCCCTGTACACTGCTCACAAATCACCGGCCTCTAAATTAAACACAGGAAACAGGAAACACAGTGTGACCCCCCCTGTATTTGTCATGATTTGCACTAGTGTCACTATCTGCAAGGTATGGTTGACCTCACATGAACCTCGGTGCTCCTGGACCGCAGGGAATCATTATAAAAGTGAAAACAAGGGAGACAAAAGCAGAGCCCAGCAGAGCATAGCAGGCAGCACATGCCCCAGTGCAGCGAGAATACAGACGGACAGATCCTGTTACAGTATACACCAATGTAAAACACAGACTGATAGCTTCAGCTATCAAATTACAGCAGAAACCCCCTTGTAGAAATACAATGCCATTATACAGAACCGGGACAATGCTCTGATACATTAGTCATGTTACAGATATTTGGCTGGAAGTTTGAAAATAACCATTTTGGTGAATAGAAACAAACTCTTGTTCTCGCCTAAATCTCTTTTTAACAAACATCTTGCAATGATGTTTACTAAAAAGAGACTTTGTTCATACAATCAAGTGATCCTATCGTGTAATAACAGATAAAATGATTTGCACTAGGGACGTTAACATTTTTAACACTTCAAGTTACTTACTTGGCATCACCTACAGCCCCCTCTGAGAGCAAAAGAAAGAAACTCAAAACACTGTTAAGAGGAGCACATAAGACTTGGATATATTATCTTTGGTGAACAGATACTGTCAGTGGATATATGAAGGGATTCATGCCAAAAGGAGGCATCAAGTAAAGTAAAACATCAGCCATAAGCTTTCAGTGGGGGTTTAGAAAACTACTCCCTTCCCAGCAGCGGGAAGCACTCCACTGATGAGTGCATCCAACTGCTGCACTGACCAGGGCTTGAGTACGTCAAAGAAAACCATGTTAAGGTCCTTTCCAACCCTAACTATTCTATGATTCTATGGTTCTACTCTTTACCTTTACAAAGATGCTTCAAATCTAAATCAAGGGGAAAACAACATGCTCTTATCTTAGTTCATAAGCTTGAGTCTTTGAGGCGTTCCCTCATACCTGACATGCACCCACATGCTACATCGGGTTGCTGGGTCTTTTCTGAACATCAGAACACCACTTCTTTAAGCAAACTGTTATCTTCAGACCAACCACTGTAATTTTCCATTTCAATTGTAGTTAACTACAATGCTTTCAAGTAGGGGACAGCCTGTTCCACAGTGTCCAGAGCTCCAGGTGAGTGCAGAACACACTTAAGTTCGTCCCTTTGCACTTACATACTTACTGCCTTTACTGCACTCACTGGTGCTGCTTTCTTCCTGTGTAACTCTGTTGCTTCTGTTACAGGGACTATGCAACTTGGACAGAAGTCTGTTCACCATTAAGAGAGTTCATAAAGAGTCAAATATATCAACTATTCTGATTTGGAGTAATCATAGAATGGTTTGGGTTGGAAAGAACCTTAAGCATAATCTCATTCCAACCCTCTGCCATGGCCAGTCCATTCTGTTCTCCTATAATACAAAGGTTTTTTCCCACATCTACTCACCCAGTACTTTTCTTTTTTGACAGGAACATCACTTCCCCAATTTCTATACCCTAACTCCATATTACCTGCTATGAATCAAACAACATTGCACAATTATGCTATGAACCCCTGGAAAAAGTGGAACTGATAATCTACATTCCTTTCAAAACAACTGAACAGAGCAGCACACAACCAGAAGCTGTTTCTCAGTTGAGATGGATCACACAGAAGTAGGCCAATAACAACCCTTATAATACATAATATATAAACCCCTGAAGGAGGCAACAGCAAAAGGTTGACAGGGAAGCAGGAAAGGAGTTCAGCTCTTCTGGGAATTATAAAACAGGGAGGGTTTGGTGGGGTTTGGTCACTGTGTAATTTGGCTACCCCCTACCCTGAGAGTGACATGAAATATGCATTTCCTGAAGCAAAAGGGAAAAAGGAAGTAATGATGAAGACAACTGATAGGGACGATATGGAAGAGTTCAAGTAGGGTTGTTGAGTTATTTTAAGTGAAGATAAAATGCCAGGAATGCAGGAAAGGAGAAATACTACAAGAGAGGCAAATATAGTTTAATTTTTTAAATGTTTTAGAAAGATAGAGAACAACTTCAAGGGGCAATATTGCGCCCAGGAAAACTGATTTAAACCCTCTAAATTGCAGACAGGATGATCACAGGGGAACTGAAAAAAGACCCATTAGAGTCAAAACTACCCTGTTTGAATGGCTTATTTACTGTGAAGTAAAACACAGGTTACCTGAGGAAGAATAACTCACTAGTACAGCTCTCAGCAAATGAAACAAAATGGTAAGAGCAGCTTTACAACTGTCCCATCATCAGTGGAGCTCGGCAATGCTGGGCTAGTCATCAGTCTACTCACTGATATTTAGGACTAATTAAACCTGTCAGGACAAGGAAGGGGAATAAATTAGTACACCATTAAAAGCCCTTTTCAACCCTAATTACAAGCTGCCTTGCTTTTGTCAAGAAAAAATAACATGTGTTAGAGGTTTTCTGTTGCTTCCTTTGTGTTCAAGAGCTTTAGTTTAAATTGCAAGAAAACGAAACTGAAGTGAGCCCTGCACAAGGTCCTTAACTTGGTATCCACGTACAAATACTGTAACATCAAAGTGACTCTCAGATTGCTTCCAGAGCTTCTGGCAGCGTTTCATGCTATGTGAGGAACACCTACTTCACTGCTGGGGCAATGAAAACGCTTCTCCAAACACCGACCAATATTGTGGCATAGGGCCAAGGGAGAAGCACATATAAAAATATTGTTTTGAGGAAAATCACAGCCCGTTCTTACCATTTGGCTTCTTAAAGCTAAACCCAAACTCACAACACAGACATGCCACATAAAAACACAACGAGGGCTTAATACAGGCAGATTAAATACAAGAAGCCTACGTGAACCTGACCTGAGGTCCTACTGCTTTTAAGCAGAGATAAATCCAAGGCACGAAATGGCCAAGATTAAGCAACTTAAAACTACAGATGAAACACGTTAGAACTTAATTCTGTTATCTTCTCGTTTGTTTTGAAAATGAATATTCTATTAGAAAGCTTCAAGAGCAAAATCAGGAGCTTCCCCAGGTCTTACCTATAATAAGTATTGAGTCTCTAGCAAAGACATTTTCCTTCTGACTAAATACTTGCACTAAAAAGGTTTTGATCAACAAAAAGACAGCCTGACACAACTGGATATAAATCCATGGATACCCCGACAGGCTGTAACTTTGCCAATTCTATAGAAACAAGAATAAATGGATACATAAAAGAAAACGCTGAAGTATTTCCTCTCCCCCAAATATTGCACCATTTTTATCTGCTTCTTAGGTCACCTGAGCAGAAACTACTCTAGAATCATGCAAAACATGACAAATCAGGTCTTATCTTCAAAGGTGGTAGTGGGAAAACCCAAAGGAATTTCAAACCCCTGAGATATCAACAAAGAATTTAATTATGAAGTGATTTACAGCAGTATTTTGATACCATAATCTGCCTACAATACAGGAACAGGTCAGAGAAAATATTCAAGCAACCCTGGTTCATTAATATATCTTCAAACGTTTAATACCTGCATTTTCATATGCTTAATATAATGCCAGATAAGAACGTCAGCAACAGAAATGCCTTTTTTAATAGATCTTGAGTAAAATTCCTTAAGATACTCTTGGGGAATTAACAGAGGCAAATATGAATTCTCATCTATCCTGGGAAAATGACTGAATTAGCTATTCCAGCAATATGTCTAATTTTACCTCTCCTAAAATCCCTCTTTAGGGAAACTCTCACAGCGCTGTGGGACCGGAGACATCTTGATAGCAGGCAGCACGGAAATGATGTTGTAACTTACAGACAACCCTTCCCAGAATCTTCTCCTCATCAGATGGTTTCATTAGTCCAAAGAGTCCCCTTCAACAGGCTGACCAATACCACTCCAGCAAGGATCGCACCCTCTGACTGCATCCCTCTGCACACAGCTCTCATTCTGGGGATACAGGGAAGCACAGATCTGGAGGGCTGTTTCTAGTGCTTTTAAGAGAAGACTTTGTCTAGATGGCACTTTAGAAGAAACAAACAACTGTTCAAATACTGAGGAAAAGTTTGGATGGGAGAAGCAGCAAGGTCACCCAAGTGCCTGGGGCAACGTGCATTGAGTGTGTGGGACAGGGATGGCTTTGGCTACAGTTCTCTGCTTGGCCACTTCAAAGAGATGAGGCAGGACTTCGTCACACCAAGGGGTATGAGCACATGTTGTTGCACAACCACTTGGAAGGACAAAATACATGCCAACGAAACACTTAGCAATGTCCTATTTTATGGCACTTCTATGGCCCATAAGATAAGGAGGGGCAGTAACGTGGCATCTCTGCAGTGACAAGGGCTGGTACAGTGTGAGCAGAGCGAGACCTTGAGCTAAGAAGGTATTAAGGCTTGTTAAACCTATACCAAAGCAGGGATTACACACAGTATTAGGTAGCATGCAGGCAGTAGCATGGATGAATGTCCACTCCAAACCCAGAGCATCATCTTTGGTGATCACCTGTTTGCACGAAAGCACCTCAGGGTAAATGATGTGGAGGAACCTTTTCTTAAGCCAGTTATTTGGCAACATGCCCAATGTGGAGCAGCACTTTTAATAACTGTTGTAATGAAATCTTGTACTGACACCTTAATATATGCTAGGGCAAAACTTATCCCAAAGCATTTATTAGAGTCAATGAAAATAAATCTCTACAATGTATTTTGGAATAAATGATCTTTTTGTTCCTGCATTAACTGATGAATTGCCATATAAGCCATCTGTACAATGTTAGCAAGTGGTATTTTAAAGTATCATGCAGTTAATCTCATATGAAACTGCATTTAATACAGTTCCACCAAGCTGATGAATACAATTTACTAGAACGCCATATTTAGGGTTTTTGTGCTACAGTTCAATCAGTCAGAACAGTGTTTCCCATATTGAAATAATAATAATTTTGTGAAGCTTAATGCTAAATGCTCAATGCAGAGATTGCATGGACTTTGAAAGAATTTGTATTGGGAGATTAAGTTTTGAAAAAATATAAAGGCAGTTCCACAAGTGCAGTTAACTTACAGAAGGAAATACTTTGCCAAACAGTTACTGTCTCACAATGAAATTGTTTCTCGGTCACCTGTAAGAGGATGTATTGTTCATCATCTGCTCCTTTTAAATGGCTCTTTTGTACCCAAAATGTAACCACAGAATGAACTGTAAGATGTTCTGTGGCTACCAAGAACATGGGAAGAGATACCAACCAACCTTTCCTTTACACATCATTGCTACCATCCAAATAAAAAGTGAAGGACACTTACTTTAAGTGTGACAAATGGTTCCAGGGGCAGATTTCATTACATAAAGTTCTGAGTTTCAACAACTTAAATAGTTTTTTCATTTAAAAACCCCACTTGCTATTAAATATATGTGCATGTTTCCAAATGTCTGTAAATCCAAGCACTTTTCTCATGACTGGAAAATTCTACACACTCCTGATCTGCTGCACATAGTTGTTGCAAAGTGAAACTGGGTTCAAGGGCATGCAGATGACACACACAAATTTATTTGTCCACATTTTTCTCCTGACTTTCACAAAGTCCAAGGAGCTGTATAAGGAATGGCACAGGAGAGGAGAGCACCGCATACAACATGGTTACTAAAAAGAAACACTTCCACATCTGCCTCTGCTCGGTTCCATTCTGCACAGACTCTAAAATGACACAGCTCAGAGCAAAGAAAATTCAGAGAAGTAAATGAAAGATGACTGTTGAACTCTCCTTATAAACAAGCTAAGATCTTCAACCCAACCTATGCATGAGAGTCAAAACATGTGCCAGACGGAGCTTTGGAATGAACAGCGTTCATCTCTACCTGTATTACAAACATTTCAGTAACACACAAAAGAAAGCAGCAATGCTGTTAATGTTACTGCAATAAAGCACCAGCTTTTCCTTCCAAGCTTCCAATCTTCAGTGAAATTCAAGTAGGCAGAGCAGCATGATCCATCTTGCATCCCAACAATATTATTAGTCATTAAATTTGCAGCACAAAGTTGACAGGGTACCTTATCACTGATGCCTGCAAAGAACAGAGACTGCTAAAGCATTGGGACCAGCTCCACTGCAACATAAAACTGCAGGAGACCACCTGGGTTACCAAGACCGATGATCTTTCACTGCAGGTAACCTTGGTAATTAGTGAGGATAGGAATTAAATGCAGTTATTGCATTGCTGGTGGAATATTGTCCTTATACATGATGAGATAAGAAGTTTACTTCTCACTTTTACTTGTATGACTCCCAACTTAGACACTTATCTATCCAAGCCTTACGTGGAGATGTTAATGCTACACTTTTTTTCCAGCCATTTCCCAAGATTATTTTGGTAGTTAACTGTTCAGAGCAGGAATCATCACATATTAAGTCCAGGTGGAGACCTCATAGCCACCACCCAGTATCTGAAGGGGGCCTACAAGGATGCTGGAGATGGACTCTTCATCAGGAACTGTATTGACAGGACAAGGGGTAGCAGGTTCAAATTTAAACAGCGGAAGTTCAGGTTAGATATAAGGAAGAAGCTCTTTACTGTGAGGCTGCTGAGGCACTTGAACAGGTTGCCCAAAGAGGCAGTAAATGCTCCATCCCTGGCAGTGTTCAAGCCCAGGCTGGACAGAGCCTTGGGCAACACAGTCTAATTTGAGACGCCCCTGCCCATGACAGGGGGTTAGAACTGGATGGGCTTTAAGGTCCTTTCCAAACCAAACCAGTCTGTGGCTCTATGACCCTATGTTGCTGGTGCAACTGTAATTCAGGTCTCTGAGTGCATGTGTCTTTTATTACTCCATCACATGGTGGGTTTTGCAAAAGCCTTTGGCCTCCTGCATGAAAGGAAGTGAATGAAGACTGCATAGCAAAGGACACTCCTGAGGGGCACCATCCTCATTTGCTTTAGCGTATTTCAGCCTAAGCGATTCAAAGTAAAGATATATGCCATTGAAAACTGGTATAGAAAGGTAAGTTCTGATGACTGATGGTGCTACATCTGTAAAATAGATGATTGAAAGCTGTACTTCCTCATTTAAGGAGACACCTTAGCATAATTTCAAAAATCGCTGGTTACTACCCAAAAAAAAACTACACCACTGCAATGAGAAATACCCCAGATAAACAAAGATGGTAAATATAAGCTAGACTGGTAACTATTCCAGGGACTGCACACATAAGGCTAAGACAGTGCTTGTTCCAATGAGTCTTCCAATGCTCTGCTTTCAAATCAAACTTAACTGAAGTACATGCTTAAATGATTCTTTCCTGTCTAGCAAAAAGTTTAAGTCACTCATCTGGTTAAATACTGCTGAAGTCAATGGGACCTATACACATACTTAAATTCACTCCCTATCAAGTAAAGCACTAGAGCATGTGCTAAATGTGCCTTTGGGAATTAGTGTCTCAAGCTGCACTCTCCTGCAAATGTTTGGGCACATGGGCACTTTTGTTACCATGAATACTTCCATTGATAAACATGTCCAGAGTTGTTAGCAGGAGTGAGACTTTGAGCACTACTGAGAGGGCAAAAGCAAACACCAAACAAATTACAATGTGATTTTACTTCTCCCTATAAATGAAAATCCCATTGAGGTGTATAAGAGATTTCTCTATAGGAAGATATGGAATAAGGGAGTCAAAACCATTAAGAGGAAAAATACAGTACAGAAGTAAATCATTGTCTCAGCTGACAAACAGAAAAAGTCCAGTTTCTTTGCCCAACTTCCACATTTTTTTTCCAGGATCCCTGTATTTCAGCCAGATACAGCAATCAACAACCCAGTATTTGTATTTCTAATTCTGTGTAATTAATGAACAGTGTTCCCTTTTACTGCAATCAGAACTCCCATATAGGAAAATATAAGCCAATTGATGCCATATGTCCCTCTGAATTGTTATTCCAGATGTATTCCTTGGAGTCACAGAATTGAAGTTCCTGTTTCCTTTAAATAACACATTCCTCAAAACTCAAACGAAGATATTTTGAGTATAGCCTGTTAATATGATTAATTTATTCTGTAATATTCCATTCCTTCACCATTTTGCCTATAACCTGAGCACAAAATAAAGAAACAACTTACCTATAACATATTAAAGAAGTACAAATGCACTTTGCTGTGCTGTTAGCCTCAGCTTGCTCTGGCAAGCACGATGACCTTACACTTATGTATCTTTTCATTTCCATTAGCACTGACTAGCTTCACCCATACAGTGAAAGAGCTGGATTTGGTCAGAACACTTGCTTTTAGGAAGCTGCAAAGTTTCATTATCTTCCTCTTCAGCCTCTGACAAAGAAAGCAATAACAACACACAAGTTTGTAGGATTATTTGCTTAACCGTAAGTTGCCAGTGCTAAATCCTGCTACAGAAAATCAGAACTGGGGAAGGCAGCTCAGCAATTGCTTTCCCACATTGCCCTGCCAACAACCTCAACCTTGCTGGGCCATTTTCTCCAAGGGCTACAAGTAATTAAGTTTCATTGCTAAATCAGTCTTGAGCCTGTCCTGAACAGAAAAATCACTACTGCTTAATTGCATGTGGTGATGTGGTGAGCAGTCCATTAGGCAGCCTGCAGATACAAGCTTAGGTTTTGCAGCTCTGCAGGATACTGCAAAATGAAAGGTCATTATTTTATTGAGGCAGCCACTTGTATAATACGTACAGAAATACTACAGAAAACAGTGCTACTTCAAAAAGGCTCAGGATTTATGTTGCAAAGTTATAATAATATCATTTTGAGAGTTGATGAGTTTAAAAATGCAAGTTTCTAAAACTCAGAAACAACAAAACTGAATATTTGTTCTACTTAAACATCTAAATAGTAATAATTAGTATTATTATGTGAAATACAGTGAAATATATATGAAAAGAAAGCTACTGTCCATCATCTTAATATAGGAAGATGTATATATAACATATATATGCACAGTCAAACACACTGAACACATGCACATGTCTGAGGAATGTTCTCCATGACCTTAAGAAACTGCATACTGTTTGCTAATCAGAACCACATATTTTTCACCTGATTCCACCAACAAAGAATTAGGTTCCATAAAACTGTAACAGACAGGAACAGATTGGTTTCATGGCTCAGAGAGGGAGAACTCTTGGAACAGGCACACTAATAGTCCTGCTGCCGGCAGACCACATCTTCACCTATCACAACCATCCCACATTAGGGGACTGGTCAAGAAACACAGTGGAATTCTGAGAAGTGATTTAATATTGTAAAAATATGACAATAAATTGTTATAATAAACCAATGCAGACAGTTACTACAGAACTTTAACAATACAAAGTTCAACTAATGCCATTACTGATTCTCAAGCCACCCTCACTATATCTTTTCCATACCAAACACTTGCTTTACATTTGTAGAGGTAATTAAAAGTCTAAGAGCAGACTGTTCCCCAGAACATGCTGTTACAGAATCACAGAATCATAGAACAGTTAGGGTTGGAAAGGACCTTAAGATCATCCAGTTCCAACCCCCCCCCCCCCTCATGGACAGAGACACCTCACACTAAACCATGTCACCCAACGCTTCATCCAACCTGGCCTTGAACACTGCCAGGGATGGAGCATTCACTACCTCCCTGGGCAACCCATTCCAGTGCCTCACCACCCTCACAGTAAAGAACTTCTCCCTTATATCCAATCTAAACTTCCCCTGTTTCAGTTTTAACCCATCACCCCTTGTCCTGTCACTACAGTCCCTAATGAATAGTCCCTCACCAGCATCCCTGTAGGCCCCTTCAGATACTGGAAGGCTGCTAGGAGGTCTCCACGCAGCCTTCTCTTCTCCAGGCTCAATAGCCCCAACTTTCTCAGCCTGTCTTCATACAGGAGGTGCTCCAGTCCCTGATCATCCTCGTGGCCTCCTCTGGACTTGTTCCAACAGTTCCATGTCCTTTTTATGTTGAGGACACCAGAACTGCACACAATGCTCCAGGTGAGGTCTCACGAGAGCAGAGTAGAGGGGCAGGATCACCTCCTTCGACCTGCTGGTCACGCTTCTTTTGATGTAGCCCAGAATACTGTTGCTTTCTGGGCTGTAAGCACACACTGAAGCTGGCTCATGTTCATTTTCTCATTGACCAACACCCCCAAGTCCTTCTCTGCAGGGCTGCTCTGAATCTCTTCTCTGCCCAACCTGTAGCTGTGCCTGGGATTGCTCCGACCCAGGTGTAGGACCTTGCACTTGTCATGGTTAAACTTCATGAGGTTGTCATCAGCACACCTCACAAGTGTTTTGAGGTCCCTCCGGTAGGTACAGGGCTGGTCTCCCAGACCAAACTCACAGGAGCTCTTTACAAGAAGGAAGAAGACAAAGGTTTTAAAGTATTAATTGATTTCAGATCACGGGAGTAAAGCACCAGACCTATGGTGTCCATAAAAGCCAGCTGTGCTCACTCAACAATGATTACAATCTGTCACAGCATGGGGATGCTCCATTCTCTTCCCTCCTGCCACCAAACAGTATTACACCAGATATACTACACCGTGTTTTGAGTATCACAGCCCAGTTCTAGCCTTTATAAGCTGGAACTGCCTACGTTAGGTACTGTCCTTTGATTTTTCTACAACCTAAAGAGAATTTTAGGTAAGATTTTCATTTTTAATGCTATATCAACCAAATACATGCTCAATATAAGTGTCATTATCTTAGTTTTATGCATATAGAAAAATACACTGCAAAGTTTCAAAATTTAGCTCTTTAAACCCAAAGATAAGTAGAAAGAATCACAACAGAATGGCTGAGGTTGGAAGGGACCTATGGAGGTCATCTTGTCTGACTCCCCAGCTCCAGTAGGGCCGCCTCAAACCAGCTGCCCACGACCATGTTCAGGTGGCTTCTGAATGTCTCCAAGGATGGAGACCAAATAACGCTCTTGGGCAACATATGCTAGTACTTGGTCATCCTCACAGGAAATATATGTTTCCTGATGTTCGGCACCACCTCCTGTGTTTTGGTCTCTGCCCATGGCCTCTGGTCCTGGCACTGGGCACCACTGAACACAGCTTGGCTCTGAGCTCTGAGCCAGAGCTCCTCTTTGTATCCTTCCTTAAAGGTATTTATATATATAGAAAAGATATTCCTGAACCTTCTCTTCTCCAGGCTGAAGTGTCCCAGCTCTCTCAGCCCCTCTTCATAGAAGAGATGCTCCACTGCCTTCACTGTCTTTGTGGCCCTTTGTTGGGCTCCCTCCAGGATGTCCATGTGTCTCTTGCACTGAGGAGCCCAGAACTGGACACAGGACTCCAGATGTGGCTTCACCAGTGCTGAATAAAGGGGAAGGATCACCTCCCTCAACCTACCAGCAATGCCTTGTCTAATGTAGCCCAGGATACCATTAGCCACATCTGCAGCAATGACCCATTGCTGGCTCATGTTCAACTTGGTGTCCACCAGGACATGTGGGTCCTTCTCTACAGGTGACCCCCAGTGTATACTGGTGCCTGGGGCTGTTCCTCCCCAGGTACAGGACTTTGTACTTCTCTTTGTTGAGCCTCATGACATTCCCATAAGCCCATTTCTCCAGCCTCTCAAGGTCCTTCTGGATGACAGCATGACCAGCTGGTGCATCAACCACTCCTCCCATGTGGTGTCACCAGCAAACTTACAGAGGGTACACTCTGCCCCATCACCCAGACCTGAACAGGATCGGACCCAATACTGACCTCTGAGGTACAATGCCAGTTACTGGGTTCCAACTACACTGTGTGCCACCTATCTTCACCTTCTGGGCCCAGCCAGTTTTCAACCTACCTCACTGTTCATCTGGCCCATACCTCAACCGCTGGTCTCAGAGGACCTTATGGTACACAGCATCAGAAGAGAAATATTTGTTATTACCAGTTACTGCATTCATTCTGTTCACATCTCTCCCTTTCTTACTTTTCACCATTCTCCCTTTTTATCAGTTCACCAGGTACAAGCTAAACTTAGTCATTAATAAGGAAACAGAAAGTAGTACTTGTATGATTTTCACCAGAGGTTGAACATGGAACAAAAAAACAGAGAGAGCTTTCTCACTGACTGTAGCATATTTCTCCTCTTTTCAGAAAACACACCAAAAAAAAGCATTTCAAATTGCATTTTGATTTCTATATAAAATACAGGGCAATTAAAATGTATTAAAGATGACTTTTTTGTTTCTGTGTGATCAATGTATTTTAAGAAGTCTAACATGGGTAAGTAGCATAAAATAACTTGATTTGGGACTGCAGAATCAATGAGAACATTGTTTGCCTAAAGGAACATTAGATTTCATTCACTGGAAATCATTGACTGTAACTAACATTTGCAGTAATCTTACGACATCCCTTCTTCAAAGTGACCATACTAACAGCATAAGCAGCAAGTTAGCTGACATGCACATACTGTTATTGCAAAGTGTTACAGAAAATGACAATGCTTTCATATGTTGGCAAGATGACTATTCCAACAGCTTCAGTCAAACAACTTCCAGGGAAACTGAAGATCAGTTGAGTGTATGCTTTAAGTGCATCTTTAGCATGTGTTTAGCATTCTTAAACACATACAGCAATGGGAGTAAATTATTCTCTTTATCAGTTTAAATAGCTTTTTAGAGTTACCTATTCTTCAACTAGATGAATGTGTTACCATAACATTCGCATCACCACCACCAAAGTGAGTTAGAAGCATTACTCAGGTACCAACAGGCTGCAACAAATACCTACTCTGACTTTCCTTACGTATAAACTTCTCCCTCCAGATTACCTCTGCTCTGGCAGAACAATGCAGTTGCCAGAGCCTGTCTTTGGGGACAGGTTTTAAGTATAAAGCAAGATAACAGCTTCATTCCAAGACCATGACACATAAGACCATAATTTGAATAGTTATTAAAAAATTGCTGTCAGGTTACAGAAATGTCTATCTTTGAAATTACAATCACCAAGTACATTCTTTAATGAGAAAGACATTAAGAACAGTATATTAAGAAAACAACCTCATATTCTTCCCAGTACCATATTTCTCGGCACCCAGAAGTCATGTTAAACAAAAAAACTAGATTGGGAAGTAAATACATCTCCTTATATGTAGTTTGTTTGCCATAATTCTATATTGTTTGCATTTGCCATGTGCTCACTGTATTGCTCATGAAAAAGAGTATGAAATACAGAATATAAAGGCAAGGTATTAAGAAAGAAAAAGAAGTCTTCAAAATAGGTAATTTCCTCCTGAATTCACTCCTTGCCTAAAACTTTTTGGTGGAAGATACCTGGCAAACACTTCTGAGCCTAACTCAATGTGCTTCAATGCTCTTCACTTCACAAAGGGGTAGTTATGATTATTGGAAGATAAATACATCAGCCTGATTTAGAAACAATTACTTCGTAATAAAAATGCATAACATGGTCTGTCAACTGCTGAAGTACTGAACCCCATTGTTTCACTCTGAAAAACAAACTGTATTTCCCATACATTTAAAAAAAATACAAAGCATGGATTGCCAAGATAACTTTCAAAACAGAAGAGAAATCATAAGCTCTCTAATTTCCAAAGCTGTGTATTTCATTTCCTCAGAGGTAACTCTATCTGCTGGAATATGTAACCACTACTCTATTTTCATGTATTTACACCTTAAATTTACAGCAGACATAATTCCTACATGAAGTGTATTCATTTTTCCCATTCCAACCACTTCTCTTTAAAATTACTTGGAACAGGTCAATTTTTTCAAGGCTCATGCTAATTTATTAAGGAACAGAATATCCTCAGGCAAATTCCATGTCATAGAATCATAGAACAGTCAGGGTTGGAAAGGACCTTAAGATCATCCAGTTCCAAACCCCTGCCACGGGCAAGGACACCTCACACTAAACCATATCACCCAAGGCTTCATCCAACCTGGCCTTGAACACTGCCAGGGATGGAGCATTCACAACCTCCCTGGGCAACCCATTCCAGTGCCTCACAGCCCTAACAGTAAAGAATTTCTTCCTTAGATCCAATCTAAACTTCCCATGTTTAAGTTTTAACCTGTTACTCCTTGTCCTATCACTACAGTCCCTAGCAAATAGTCCCTCACCAGCATCCTTACAGCCCCCCTTCAGAAACTGGAAGGCTGCTAGGAGGTATCCATGCAGCCTTCTCTTCTCCAGGCTGAACAGCCCCAACTTTCTCAGCCTATGTCAGAAGAGCAGAAAAGTTCTTCATACTCAACTATGGTTTTGAGACAAATCTGCTTAAACCACGACATCTCTCCATGATTCAAAGTGAATGAAAAACCTAAAAACCACACAAAATGCATAATCTAGGGCAAGCTACACAAATGACACCTTCATATAACTGATTACATGGCAAAACTATCACTTGACCACTATACACTGGAACACCGCAAAGGTAATCTAATGGTCTTCCTCTGCACGGTTCGATGGCATTCTCTCCCTCACACCCTCCAATCAAGCCTTAGCTATCATTGAATTTAATCAGAGCAATTACTTTAACTCACTTTCAGACAACATAGATAAGGGATGCCAGCCTTCAGTAACTAAATTATCTTTGAGATGTTCCCCAGTGTGACCTGCCAGAAGGATTTCCCAGATACTGATACCACTTTTAAATACTTCTGACACATACTCCCCAAACACAGACCTAAAGGAGAGAGACTGTAAAACAGTTCTGTTCTTATGGTTCTCTCCATTTACTGCTCCTTTACAAAAGGTTCTAAATGATAGGCTCAATACTATTTCCCCAGCCCTGAACACTGCCAGGGATGGGGCAGCCACAGCTTCTCCAGGAAACCTGTGCTGGTGCCTCAGCATCCTCACAGGGAAGAGCTTCTGCCTAAGATCTAATCTAAACCCACCCTCTTACAGCTTAAAGCCATTCCCCTTTTCCCAACACCACATTCCTTTCTAGAAAGTCCCTCTCCAGATTTCTTGCAGGCAATACTAAAACCTGCTGGCACTTTGTATCTTACCACACATATTCAGAAAACATGGTTTGGTTCAATTAAATTGATGCTGTTTTGCAACATACTGAATTAAAAAAAATACACATTTTTCTGTGTATTAGCAAGCCTTAACCAGGAGGGAAAAAAACCTCAGGATAAGATCCAAGAAACTGACAATCCTACTTTGAAGGCAGAAAGAGCCTAAGAATGTTATGACCTGGCCTTACAAAAATGTTAGTTGCATTGTACCAAACCAGATTTCTTTTGTAATGTTAAGCACTGTTTGCTAGGAAGCATCACCCTTTCAGGGAGAACAAACAAGACCCCATCTAACCAACAGCACTGCCTTTGAAATGTGTCCTTGGCTGAAGGTTTAAAGAGTGGAGAGCATTCAGGACCACAACTACATAGTCTCTATTGCTGCAAGAACCTGAGAAACCATCTTTCCTCACTGGGTAACATGACAGTAACAAAGTATTCAAGCAAAAACCATGGAAAGCAGAGATGATGGGTAGTCTGTGAGAGCACAACTTTTGAACCCTGCATAATAAAGACATCTTTGTGATGGGAAGGCATGAGGGCAAGCGGATTGGATGTCTGCTATCCCACTGCCATTTCACTTCTGATCTGCCTGTAAGTGATGAGACCTGGAATGCCCCCGAGCTGACATCACATGAAGCACTGTACCCACAGCCATTTGGGTTAAATGAAACTTAATCTCAAAGTGATTCATGACACTTCTACTGAATCTCAAATGTTACCATTGATGAAACCTTCCTGCATTTCAAGTATTATAAATGAAACGGGACAAAAATGCAAACAGAAACATCACTGTGACAAACACCACCATTTAGAAATCAAGCGTAACATTTGGTAACTTCAAGAACAACCCCCAATATGTGGAAAAAGAGATCACCATTTAAATGAATACTCTGTTCCATGTCATCTTTATAGTACGTAACTAAATACAATGGCTGAAGTGTCCTAAGGTCTCTTTCGAATTGCTCTAACAGCAAGTAAAATTAGAAAGCCCCTTCTCCTGAAGAAAGTGATTGCAGTTATTGCTATTCATAAAAACAGTTCTTCTCTACATGGCTTAATTCCAGAGCTGACTTGACAGAGCACTCTGCCATGACACGGTGGATGAGGAAGAAGAAAGAGGGCAGGAACACTGAGCTAGCAGCAGTGTTCTTTAACGTGGTCTCCTCATTTTCTAGGTTGAAATTCTTTCTGAAAGTCAACACAAGATAAGATTTCACACCCCAAGACTTCTGAACACAATTAAAGCCATAGATCTGGTGTGATCCCATCTGTTCATAGCATCATAGAACAGTTTAGGTTGAAAGGGACATTCAAAAGTCACCTAGTCCAACCCTCTGCAATGAGCGGGGACATCTTCAGCTAGATCACGTTGCTCAGAAGCATATCCAGCAACTACCAGATCATAGACTCACAGAACAGTCAGGGTTGGAAAGGACCTTCAGATCATCCACTTCCAACCCCCTGCCATGGGCAAGGACACCTCACGCTAAACCATGGCACCCAAGGCTCTGTCCAACCTGGCCTTGAACACTGCCAGGGATGGAGCATTCACAACTTCCCTGGGCAACCCATTCCAGTGCCTCAGCACCCTCACAGTAAAGAATTTATTTCTTATATCCAGTCTAAACCTCTGCTATTTAAGTTTCAACCCATTACCCCTTGTCCTATCACTACAGTCCCTAATGAATAGTCCCTCTCCAGCACCCTTACAGGCCCCGAATCAGATCATAATAATCTCTACAAGGCTTGGCCTCATGCTCCACCCCCAAAACAAAGCAACTGACAGGAATAACTAATGACCACGAAAAAACAACAGTGAATCCTGAAAATGAATTATGACTCTAGGCTTTATGCCCTCCCACGAATGGTACACAACTTCAACCCTACCAGTAGCAAGGGAACTGGTAGGAGGATTCCTCACAGACCTCTATGATCTATATCCCAGAGTTCAGTAGTATTTAGCACTATTTACCCAATTTTGATGCCTACCTTTGGCAGCACGATCTTCTAAACTCCCTACAGTCATTTTATGAACCATATTCAAAAGTCAGAAAACCAGCACATCCTCATTTGCCAATTTATTTATGATAAATAAAGGAAAAACTAAAAATTCTATATGCATAAAGGCTTGGTGAGTCCCAGTGAATAAGGAAATGTTGGAAGGAAGAGAAAAGGGATTTCCCATCGACATCCAATATTATAAATTACAAATCCACCTGGTGATGACAACTGGATTATAACGGATAGTCCTCGCACCCTGTTCTGCCTGTATAGCAGAAATGTTTGCACATTAATGTGCTCAGCAGTGCAGACAGGAAATTGTCAGGTTTTAATTTATGCCTGTAAAAGAAACAAGAATGAGTTTTGCCTTTTTATATGGAGCAGTTTTACCCCCTCTTCTGTCTTGAACAGGGTTACACGTTTAAGCACCACTGTGAAAGCTGAACAGCACTTTTGCCCATTTGGACAGCTGCCTCCCTAGTTTGCAATTTCCAATAAACAAGTTGCTGTGCTTTGATTTTCACTGCCAAGTTCACACTTCTCAAACAGAATAGAGTCAACTTTAGTTCAGATTCAACTCTCCTTCTGGCTCCCTTTCTATTTACGCACTGTGCAAGCATGTAGCAAATTTCTTGGAAGAGCTATAAAAGTATTTTATATGACTCTTGATAATAACATGTTTCTTCTGGAAAAATCAGATTCATTTGATTAATGGCATTCCTTATTTTTAGAGGAAATAAATTATAATTCCACAATGGAATTTAATGGAAATATCTTCCCTGAGTGAAAATGTTTTTCTCCTCTGCATGAGATACATGATAAATCTGGAAGAGAGAAAAAAGGTCTTTTCACTGCTCCCACTGCCCTCTTACACAAAAAGCCAACTCTGGGTGACTCTTCCATGCTTTATCAGTAAATTATCTGGTTCAGCATTAACTGCATTTCCACTGAAGCCCAAAGAATACCTTGGAAATAATGTCACGGGACACAGTACACCAGCGTAACATCCACCATCATCACCGAGATGCACTTTTACCCTAACCATGACCACATCCTTGCTGCTTCTCTCCAGCCCTTGAGGTAATTTAATTGATAAGAAGATCAGAGAGAGTATCTGAAGAAGAAATTAAAACTTCTTCTTCACTGAGCTGAACTGGCTCAACATGAAATGAATTAGACACAGAAATCCCTAATACCCTTCGTAACAGAGATCTTTATTGGCCTGTAATCACCCCGTACTTTGCATTGTAGGGTGCAATACATTACGCTTTAGGAAAAGACATCATTTGATTATCCCACAGTTCACACCATTCACTGGGTAACTACAAGGATGGAGAGCCACAAACTCTTTGGACAACCTGGTCATTAAAACATGGAAAATTAAGTACCCTTCACTGCAAAAAACCTAAGCAATTTGGATGGGTTGCACATATCTCATCACTAACACTTCTGGAAATTGCATTACACTCTGCTCTAGGAAGGAATAAAGAATAGTATATGAAAAGTATAAATCATCCATATATTTAGAAAAGCTGCAACGATGGACAATGGCATGACAGGAAATCCCAGGCATAGAGAATCACAATCTCTTTCCTCATAGGAGAGGTGCTCCAGCCGCTCTGATCATTGCTCCTCTGGACCCTCATCTTCAGACATTGATGCAAACATGTATTACTTCATTTAAAAAGAGAAATAAAAGCAACTTCATCAGTGTAAGGAATGTTTTACAGCACAGCTGGGATTCCAGGAAAGTCTAGATGTGGATTCCAGGCTGAACGTTGTGCCTACTACATGAATCCTCCCACAGGCACCCAAGAATTTGATCAAAATCAGGTTATCAAGAAAGACCACTGAGGTTTCTACATTTAAAACCCTACACACTCTCAGTTGCAGCAATGCCCAGATCAGTTTTCATTTCCAGTGTCATGACTGACTAGAACATGATTTTATTAACTGAAATTCAACCGAAGCATTAATTACACCCCCTAATACTGGAGGCATTTAATCAGCAAAGCTTAGAACAATGTTTACCTGATACAAAACCACACAAAGAAGGAAACAAATATTCACCATCAACAGAAGCATGTGTGAGCAACACAGTATTTAAATATATTTATACTCTTCAGAATAATTGATGTATTAATACTTCACACACTACCTACATTGCTATTTCTTGAAAGAAACAAAGGATTAATTTCTTAATGTACATTTCTCTATATTCATGTAAATTTCTCTATATTCATGTAAATTTCTAATAGAGAAAATGCGGTGAAAAATCACCTAACTAGAAGGACATTCTTGTGAGTCACTTCTATTATAAAGCTAAAATTGTGATGCAGGCAAAGAGAAAAACAAAGCATATTTTGGAGGATACTCCATCTCCCACTGGGCAGGATTTAAATCCTTGTTTTCCTTTACAAAACCCCTACAACATAGGTATGCAAGTTATCTATGGTCCTGCCTTCTTCACTTACCTGAAGACAATTCATCTCCCAGGAATTTACAAAGCATTATATTAATAAAACATTATACCACATGTGCAAAAAGAAAAGATATAAGATATACAGATAGATTTAGCCTTACTTCTCCATGTCTTAATGGTGTGATCGTCCCTCGTGCTACTGCCATTCGGAACAAGGTTTCTGTGGCCTGCAGCAACAAACACACACAGAGATTCATTATTTAAAGGACAACCCAGATCAGGAAGGTTTGTTTTAAAGTATCAGCTGCACTCAGCATTCATTTTACGCTTGAATCACTTCAGCAAGTTGTTTAGAAGTGTCTGCAGAGGTTGGGTGAAGGTTTATTGCAGGGCGAGAGGCCTATGGAGGATTTTGGTCCTTCCTGCAACACCGTGGCATTACACAAGGCTCTTCACTCAGGTGAGTGATGATCAGTCCCATTTAATGGTCTTCCATAGGCTGCCAGGGAAAAGTGGGATAGCAAGGGGGAAAACAGCTATATGGAATTTTACAACTCATGAAACTAAGTCATATTTTAAATTGCTGTTTAATATTATACAGTTAAATTAACAAACAAGTATCAAAAACAAGAGTATTGATGTGACTCTGCTCCTAAAAGCACCTAAGCCCCTTTTAGATCTTAGTGGCATTACCAAACACAACGTCATAAGCAAATGACCCAGAACACAGCTTTGGGGGGATAGTGATTTAGGTTAACCTTTAGTTAGGTTGTGTACTTTTCTGTGCTTGTTGTCCCATCCTTTCTTTAACCAAGTGGGACAACTAGCACTTAAACACAGTTTACCTGCCTCTTGATGCAGGCTATAATAGAAAAAGAAGTGTAGGTTCTGTATCACATTTCTTTCTACAAGCTGGCTGCAAAAAGGCATGAAAAAAATCCACTAGTTACATAAAACCATGGATCAGCACATCAGTGTACACAAGAGCAGGTTTGTTTTAGAGGCTTGTTTCCATAGCAAGTTCCAGTTTCAAGTGTCACAAAACATGCTTTCTCTGGTTCTAATTAAAAACCTTATTCTAACATTTCAGAATCTAGTTCAAAACTAACTCACAGGCTGTTAAGAAGAATGCTTATAAGGTTTCCAATAAAAGCAGTTGTAGTAGTTGATCTAAATAGTGATTTAGAAACTAAGCATCTCAATGCCTGCATGACTGCAGGACTTGTTGGGTTCATGCTACACTACCTTAAGCTCTATCTCAACAAGTACCATTTCAAAGACATCTCTTGAGATGAATTCTTCAGGTTTCCCAGGCACAGATTAAGTGGGGTTTACTCTTATCTAAATAATTGCCTGGAGAAGAGAATCTGATAAAAGAGCTTCAATTACCTTATACCTCCCCCTATCTGTAAATGAATGTGTGAGCTTCAAAGCACTGCACTGCAAAATGTATTACTTCATTTACAACCCCAGGATGATGCAGGGCACTGACCAAGTGTGATTCTTCTTCTCAAACCCTTCTTCTTTGAGAGATGAAGTGAACCTCACACAACCTTTTGTGTTACCCAAAATTGGTTTCTTTCACTAACATTTTTAAGGATGATTCAACTGAATTGAGCATTCTGTCAGTACGGCTGAGCTGCTTTTGTTTCTTTTGAAAAGCATTGGGGTGTGCGTCTTTCTTTTCACATCTACTAGTAGAAGATCTCTCTTAATACACTTGTACTCACACCATTAATGCCAGATGTCAAATCCATTCAGAAACAAGGAATCTCAGAGGACCTAGCACCACAGATACCCTCCTACAGGCCACTCTTGATGTGCTGAGCATCACTAAGATCAATCAAGCTGCAATCACAGCTTCCCACTCAAACAGCATGGGGGGATGAGGCCACCTACAGCCATTCACTCACTGACAATTACAAGGCTGGAGGAAAGCCCTATTGGAGTTTTAGGTATGCAAAATTCAAGAGGATTTTTGCTTAAAGAAGTTTATCTCTCAAATAGTAATCAGCCCAAAGCTTACTGTTGGTGTGATGTTTGTGGTGAAGGAGGCATTAGTACAAAACTAATCCTTGTATCCTTTGTACAAAGAAAACGTGTTGAGATTTAAATAAGGCACGGTCTTACATGGCATAAGAGGATGACACTGTTCAGAAATGTCTTTGACACCTTCAGATAACTACAAGAGCTATCAGACTAGCAAAATCTGGGCAGTCTTAAAATCTGAATTCAATGGTGGCACTTGGATGCTACCCTGCACTATATTCAATTCCCATCTTTTCCCTTTCTTGTCCCACAAATGCAGGCACACAGAGAATCATTTGGCAGAGATCACCAGGTCATCAGGTCCTACTCAGAGACTCTGGAACAGGTTGCCCAAGGGTTCCTTCAGGCACATTTTCACCATCACATATTTCACACAATACTTTAAGTGATAAGTCCACAAAACAATGCAATTTACAGATGACCTGTAAATTCTCTGTGATACCCAAAGAAGTACAGCCAAATTCCCCGTAAGTGGTGAAAAGGCTTTGTGCCAGCCAAGTGAAGGCCATGCAGGCCATATTCCCTCCGTAGTTTCCAGTTGTGTCCTGACACGTGAAACGTCCGGCTGGCATTCCAGCTGTACAGGTTGGATATGGAGGAATAAGCACTGAGGTGGAAATACCTAAAATACAAATGTACCCAAAAGCCATCCCATCACGTTTCTGTGATGCCAATTATATCATACCCTCATAGACATGCACACATCTCTAATTCCTCTTGTTTGTTCCCCATGCTATGGACATTTGTATAGAGGCATCTGAGCCAAGCTCCAAATGAAGCTGGCTCATTGGATGGAGCAGCTGGAATACCTCTACATTGCTCCAAGCATTCATTATAGGTGCTGGCAACTGACTGGGTGTGTTGGGATGGAATGATGCCCCCCTCCCCCAACACATCTAGTTTATATTAGACACTTGTTCACTGAATGTCAGGCTTTTATATAGAATTATATTTATTGCTCTCTGATTTAAATAATAGCATAAATAATGTCATTTTTAAAGGCTGAAAACATTAAGATAATCTTGTGGTTTATGTTAGGATGTGTAACTGTGACTATGAAATACAACTCATTTATCACATCAGGATAACTGATTAAAAAGGCAAAAATGCCCATTTAATAATCATAGTGTTCCCTAAGAAACCACCAGGTAGGAATTCAGATCACTTAGCACTGCTTCTGCCTCTGTTAGCATTAAAAGTTTCAGTCTAAACAGATTTTTAAGAAGGTGCAAAGATTTAAGATTTATTTGCATTCAGTTCACTGTGAATAAGCCTTAAATAAGACACATTACAGGCTGAGGGGATGGCTTTGGATACATCTATTCAGAGATGGGAGGCAGAGGTCCACAGGAAAGCAAATTATCAACAGATGGTTTTAGTGATCTCAGTGTGAAATATATGTGTTGCCAAGCTGATAGTCACTGAATCCTAACTCTGTGCTTCATTGTAAGGAATGTGCACTGTGTTACATTATATGTGAGGTGAAACAGCAGCCTCCTCTATCTCACCACTCTGGAACATCATGAAGCTCTAATGTCATCTCCAGAGATGACCAATTATTAGCCGTCCGAGAAAGCCATTTTTCCTGTTCAAATTCCTTGCTAGGGTTAAAAGAGAAAAGGAAGAGGAGGAAAAAGAAGAGCAGGAAAAAGGAGGAAAAAAGAGAAGAGGAAAAAGGAGAGGAGGAAAAAGAAGAAGAGGAAAGAGAGAACCAGAACTAAAGTGAAAAATAGCTGTGCATTATTGATGGAGCTTGTAGAAAAAACAGTACTCCAGCTTCCAGATGTTTTGAATTTCCAAGGTATTCACAAAAAATAAACTGGTCTTATAATACTTCATCAAAATAGTGTTTTACCAGAGTCGAACCTGCAAACACAAGCAGAGGAAGGGACTGCTAATGCAAATTAACTGATTCGGAATCACAGGCTTTTAATCACCTGACAGATTTTGGCATCGACTTCTAACCATGCATTTAGAATCACAATTAAAAACCTATTTAAAGCTGTGGGCTGAAAGGCACAGACCTCTGGAAGTCACTCGCAGCAACTTCCAGATTTCATTAGAATTAAAACGGTGCAAATTGATATCAGAATAGAAATGTATGGAATAGCACAAAAGGCTTTTCTTCACTCCTATTAAGTTTGCTGATCTTGGCTACCAGAGCTGGCTGACAGCTCTGGCCTGTAAAATATGTATTTCTTCACAAAAACCAAATTACATTAAAAAAGAAGGTTCTTGACAAGTCTATCCAAAATGGTCAGTAGCATTTTTCAACTTGATTACATACTGCAAGTGAACTAGTGTTACATCAGCTCACTAGCACACGGCTCATGAAAACAAGCACGATGCTGTCAAACACATCTGGTGAGATCCAGAAACATCAACAGGAAAATGTACAAGTGTCTGAAAACCATCTTTTATCCTAATGTCTAACCCCAAAAGTTCAAGTATAAGGCACTGAAACAGGGTGTCCAAAGAAGTGGTAAATGCTCCACCCCTGGCAGTGTCCAAGGCCAGGTTGGACAGAGCCTTGGGTGACCTGGTTTAGTGTGAGGTGTCCCTGCCCATGGCAGGGGGGTTGGAACTGGATGATCTTGAGGTCCTATTCTATTCTATTCTATTTCATTCTATAATATTTCATTCTTTTCTACTCTCCTGACTTCTCTGCCAGTTCTTCTCCCTTTCCTTCCTCCCACCCCGCTCCCAGAAGGCTCTTGGTATTTACACTAGGATTACTGATCCCAGCCCATAACTGACTTTCACCTTTCTCTACTTTTCTCTGTACAAAAGACTGAAAAAGTCAATGCTGCAATTAACTCAATATCAGGAAGCCAGGGGGAAAAAAAAAAAGTACAATTCCATCAGTATAATGCTGATGAACTGAAATACCAGGCCAGCAGCCAGCATGGAAACTGGAGAAATAGACCATTTAATCTCTGCCCTGACAGAAACACCACACAGAGGAGGTCCACGCAAGGCTGCCTCGCCTTGCCAGCACTGAGCATCTGAGAAACGATGCACTGAATCCAGCTCAAACCTTCCTCCCTTCCACTTGCCCTGCAGCATGATGGAGAACAGCTGCCAGCCAGGCTGCAGGAAGCACATCAGCACTGTCAAAAATGGTTTTGATTAGTAATGCTGCCAGACTGAATCAAGGATAAGAGCGAAAGACCACTCTGGCCAGCCCAGAACATACAAGCATGCTTGCACATAGACGGTGCTCTCCCAGGTCTCAGAGGCAGATAGCTCTTTGAATTTCCAGCACCAAAATGGTGAGAAGGAGCATACGCATCCATCCATCCACTGAGCACCATCCATGCAGTGAGAAGACTTCCCACCTCCCTCCATTCCATTTGGAACTGATCCATGGGGGATGTTTCTGCTGTCTGGAACTAGAAGCAGAAACAACAGGTCTGCCAGGCTTGGTGCAGCCACCAAGTGTTGGGATGCCAGGGAACACTGCCCTGAGCCCACCGCTGTCCTGACCTCCAAAACTATATAGAATCATATTGCAGCTTGCTATGAGTTGGAACTCATCCATTTCCAGCCCCCTGCCATGGGCAGGGACACCTTCCACTAGAGCAGGGTGCTCCAAGCCCCTGTGTCCAACCTGGCCTTGAACACTGCCAGGGATGCGGCAGCCACAGCTTCTCTGGACAACCGGTAGTCACATCACAGATTTGTTGGAAGGAGTCCACCCACAGCTCCCTAGTGAGTTATTAGGGCAACTGAGAGCAAAATCCACAGACCCTGATCCCTATTCTCCACTCTAACCCCTGGAAAATGGCAGAGATTTAAACACTCAGTGACAATCTATTGCAGCAGCCTTGGGTCTTGTAATGAAGACATTTTCAAGTTTCACTGTAATAACTAAATTAATGAGCTGCATAGTTAGCTTCATTTCATACCATCCAAGCATGTGTTCTGGAATTTCAGACTCATTTAAATATAGCCATTTACAATTGCTTTATCTGCCTTCGTTACCAGACTTTCTTGCTAGCATGAACTGTGAGCGGGTTCAATCCAGTGCATTCCCTACAAGCTTTACGAGATTCATGTTTAACGTGTTTCACAACCATGGTCCTTTTTCTCTAGGGGATTACCTCATCTTTTACATTTCCCACTGGTAGCAATTCAAAGTGGCAGCTCTCGGTATTTGCAAATGGAACAAGAATTCCTTTGTCTCAATTGGTTTGTTTCCATGCATTGTAATTTACCCACGGAGCTATGAGTTAAACTAATGCAAACCTCATCTAAAACACACTTCCAAGCTAGTAATTTATCCTCCCCACGCTGTAAACTAGAAGTATTATAGACTAAGCCTACTCTGAATGAGACCCTCAACTCACTTCCCAACCTTACTGTTTAAACATGTGTATGTCATGCAATCTTTCTCAACTAATTAGAAACAGAACACAAAGGTTAATGCTATTATTGCCTTGAATAATACCTCCCTCCTCTGTCTGGAAAAGTTTCACTGATGTTGGACAACAGCTAAAGCTTGTTCGATGAGGGGTATGTATAGATTAGCAAGAATGAATTGTGATTTCATTTATCACATTTGTTCTCCATAACAAACACATCAAATGCTGATTGTAATTGATTCAAACCACTTTAAATAATCAGCAAGACATTTCAGGAAGTCACAAGCTATAAGGGGAATGGGAATTAACCACCAACACAGTGGAGTAGCCTGAATTATTTTTAGGAATCCACTTCTTTTTGTAGGAGAGCTGAAAGTTTCAGGGTTTAGAACATTGGGAGAGCTGGCAGAGGCTCTGCTCACCCTCTCCCTGCTCTTGAGAAAGCTGTTCGTATTTTGCCCATGAGTAACTAATAGACATCTCCACTCACAGGCTGCATATAATGCTCAGTTTGCAAGAGGAGCCATTTCAGATCAACTGAATGAGCAGGATTTCTTCTTCCCAAGCATCTCTCTTCAAACCTGATATGAGCACAGCCCTGCCAGGGGCTGAGATGAGCCTCCTCTGCCCAGCAGCACAGGGCCCATGGCAAAGCACACATGCTCACTTGCTTTCTCTTTCCAAGAAAGGCAGGAAGCTTTTATCGCAAGGCCAATCTCAGAAGGAAGCCACACTTCTCTTTAAACACGCTATGAGAAGGGCCATGACTATTCTGAACACTAAGAGTGTTGATAGAAGCCACAGTGCAATTGTACTCCAGCAGCTTTGCTTTTTGATAATCAAGGTTTTCAACTATCACTGAAACGTTACACAAACACACAACAGGGAGAAGTAATGACTGTCAAATCAGCTCAGACAAAAAGTACCAGAACTCACCACCCCTAATTTAGTAGCAAAGGACCCTGAATTTCCAAACATGAAGAATTTATCCATGTATAATAACTAAGTTTAAACACTTCGGTCTCTCTCTCTGTCGTGCCAGGAACTGGATACTCCTCCCTCCTGCTCTTGAATGCTTTCCATGAGGGGAAGCTAATTGGAGTGACCCTGCCAAGGGATGAATTACTGCAGCCAGCCCAGCAGCAGGGCTGCAGGACAAACACCAAGTGCCAATGCAGAAGGAAACACCTCTAGCAAGATGAACTAGTGTAATACCCCTAAAAACAAAGGTATCCACCGGACTCGGACTCTATCCCCCTGAGATGAAGTTGGCTACGATCTCCATGTCCTGAAACACATTAGATCCAAAAGAGCTTTCAGTGAGGCCTGCTCAACCATATTGCAACAGCCAAAATACTGCCATGAATTGATTTCAACACTATGAAAAATCCTTGCTTGGTGTATAACGACCTGGTAGTTATTGCCAATCCTAACAATAACTGGGCATGGTTTTAATACAGGGAAGAGAGCTTAGCCATCTTTAACGCAAGAAATAAGAGACTTGATTTCTACTATCACGTACCAGTGGTCTCATTGGTTATTAGCCTTCCATCAAGGTTTGCATGGTTGCTATGGGCAATAGTAACAGAAGGACACAAAACTATGTAGTGATCAATGCCAGGTCTGTAAAACCCCTGCTTCCCTTTCTCTGAAATGTGGAAGGCAAATCATGAGCAAAGCAGGAAAAACCACAACGAGATCACTGCTGAAACAAGTCCACACAAAAGAGCTGCATTTTACCTTTTGTTCCTCTGATACCAGGCGGTTCTAGTGTCTCAACATAAGAAGGACATGGAGCTGTCGGAGCAAGCCCAGAAGAGGCCACAAGGATGATCAGGGCCATTAAAGCAACATTTAATCTTAAACTTCCTTCTTCTTTTCAGTGACAATGACAGCAAAGACTGAGTTTCCTCTGATACAAAACAACACATCCATCAAAGAGCAAAACCTGTGTAAGAACCTGTTTTTTTGCACATTAAAGTCCACAGAATTTTACAGCATTCTGAAACAGAACAAACATTAGCCCAAAACATGGGGCTAATTTCATCCATGTCACAGTAACCAACCTCAAACATACCATACTAACCAAATTATTCTAAATACAGTACTTCTTTGGGATCAGTATTTTATTCATTATGATTTTGCACTATTAATCTAAATTTGTTACACTGTCCAATACACAATTCCTATACACGAGGACACCATCATCCAATTTTCCTTTAAGAAACTTATTTGGAAAACTGTCCATCCACATTTCATTTCTGCTCCACAAGACAACAACTGATTGAATTGTTACACGAGAATTAGCAGATGAATGTGTGGTGGTACATTAAAGGCAGGTGTAACTAAAACGTATTCTTTATGAGAACATGAAAACTCCATGTCCCAGTGCACAACATTCACACCAAGGAAAGGCAAATGAGGTTTTTAATCCTCAGCTGAATGTGCACATTTCTCAGGGTAACAAAGGCAGCATCACCAGTAAATCACCAGCTAAATGCAGCAGACCCAGAAAGTGCAGTATGGTCCTAAGGTACTGCAAGTGATGCAGGGCTGTCACACAATACTGGGAAAGTTGGGAAGGCAATAAGGAGATGGCTTAAACTTCAATTTCAGTGTAAGCTCAAGTTCTTGCTGCCCACCCCAGGGGCAGACACAGCACAGAATCCTTTCACCAGATCACTGCATTCATGCTACATTTACCTAGTCTCTTCATGTTAAACATGTAAGGAAGTAAAAAACCATGGATTTTAATATCTACAGCAAACACCTCAACCAAGGACAGAATAACAAGAGAGAAATTTCTGGACCAGGAACAAAATGCACACTTATGCCTGGAAAAATTTAAGGGTACCACAATGCATGTAGTAAGTCTGTTACATAAACTACACTGGGTTGCATGGATAAGCATGTTTGTTTGAACATCCTGTACGTTACCACAGCCAAAGAACAGCTCATGCCTCTTGAGGAAAGTACATAAATCACACTTACAGAAGAAGGAACTGTATAAGGAATGTAGCAATACTGAAAACAACTTAGAGGCTGGGGCAGACAACCAAGTCTAAACCATGCTGTGTTCCCCATCAAATGAGCAAATTAATCCTGGTAAGTCCAGAAACATCAAGTGGGCTCATAAATCAGACTGCTTGATGGCTGGTCTGGGCTTGCACTTTAGAAAGCTTTCAAAACCTGGCTGAAGAAAGCATGTGTCTGTTTTGCAAGTACTCAGAGCATCTAACATCAGGTTAAGCTATCATGCACCAGGCTCGGTCTTCCATTATAAGCTTTGCCCTCTAGTCTGTCAGATGTTAGAAGTCTTGCCTTTTCACAGGATCCCAGAATGGTTTGTGTTGGAAGGGACCTTAAAGCTCATCCAGTTCCAACCCTTGCCACAGGCAGGGACACCTTCCACCAGAGTAGGCTGCTCCAAGCCCCTGTGTCCAACCTGGCCTTGAACACTGCCAGGGATGGGGCAGCCACAGCTTCTCTGAGCACCCTGTGCCAGAGCCTCAGCACCCTCACAGGGAAGAATTTCTGCCTAATATGTAATCTAAATCTCCCCTCTTTCAGCTTGAAGCCATTCCCAATGTCCTATCACTACATGCCTTTGTAAAAAGTCCCTCTCCAGATTTCTTCATTGATGTAGTGTACAGGGGAAAAAAAGAGAAAAGTGCTAAAACTGATCGGTTTTGTTGGCATTTAAAGGAGCTGCATAATCAAAACACTGGAAAAATGGTTAGCAGCAATTGTCAGCAGTAAGATGCTGCAGCTGTGTCCCAGGCTTTACACTAACACAAGTATCCATCTAGGAATGTGCCCTGTTAGCAGTCAGCTCCTCCCCTTAGTAGACAGAGAGAAGGATTAATTATCCTTGTACAAAAGCCGGGGGATAAAACAGCTTCAAGTAGAGTAGTGAGGTGTGGTTTTGCTGTTTCAGACATGGGTCTTATCAAAGGAAGCAGCAGGTGCTAATCTGCATGAAGGCTTTTAAAGGTCCAGTAAATGTTTAAAAACTACGTTGTCAACCAGAAGACTCCAAAAATAAAGGCTAACGGGAAAGGTTTGTCATCAAGCTGGGAGAGGTCTGTCATCAAACTGGTCATTACATTATACTGGTTAGTAGATGCTGCAAGGAAATCAGAATCCAAATATTCATCCCAATAACTGGAAAAGGCTCTTCAGCCCCTCCTGCCTCCGAAAAAACAGGAGGGGACATTTTATGTGTCATCTTTAATTGTCCTGACTCCTACCACAGAGGGTCTTTATCAGTTTCTTCCTAGGCACCAAGCTTTCTCTTCCACAATGTACTACAGACGGAGATGCAGCAACACAGAGTGTGAAGAGCCAGACCCCATTACAGCTTCCAGAAGGCAAGTGGAGAAGTGAATCAGGATTAGGCTTCAGAAGCTGCTGGAGTCTCTGTGGCTGGCACCCCCTGAGCCAGCAAGGCAGGATGAATGGATCCCTCAGTGGTTTCCAGTAATTAGGTCTGTTTCTGAACCTGGTGCTTCCATTGCTCCGCCTGCACTAATTGAGCACAATGCCAAACGCTGCTCTGAAACGCCAAACAGCGACTTTAACAACCTTATAAAGCAGCCACGAATACAGATTCCTTTTCTTCCTTATTAAAGGCTGCCTAACTTGTCACTACACAAAACAGAGAGCTGGAAAGTGTCCAAACAGGCTCTGTAAGTGTTGTTTTATTAGCCTGAGACTGTTAATAAATATATTGTAAACGAACTATACCTGCTTGGGTGGATGTAAAGAAACAATTGCATTACTGTTCTTACAACATTCACTATTTACTCTAGTTCTTCACTTCTTTATCCCAGTTACACTGTTTCCTACAGCAGTTTACCTTAGCAACTGACATTTATTTGGTCCATAAATTACCCTCACGCAGTTTAGTGCTCTTTCATAAATTTTACAAACACAACACTTTGAGAACATGGACTTGGATTAATTCAAGCCATGCCTACACAAATCTAACATTTCCTATAACATTTTTACTTACTGCTAACTCTGGAGAACAGGGATGGACAAAGGTTTTTCTCTTCCCTTTCACCAGGTGTGCTTTTAAACTTCATATATACAGATAAATGTGTATTTTCATGTATCTTATTACCCGTGTGCCACAGCTGATAATACACAATCTGTACTGAACTGTCTTCCAAGGACTTGGCATACTGAGCTACAAATTAGACCCTTTCATTAAGAAAAGCTTAATGGATTCTGAGCAATTTCCACTTTTACTCTACCATTAAAATACTTTCATTACTTAATTTAGCTGTTACAAACAGCTTTAGCTATTTCTAACCCTGGATCTTAAAATAAAGAGTAAAACTTGACACCCACAGTAAAAGCTCAGGAAATTTGAAAAAGGGCTTGTTTCCTACAGGAAAAATGTTGAGGTACATGTTGATAGAGACATACAGTAAATATTAAGGTAACTCTAGCTTCCTAACATTTTTCATGCCTCAGTTTAGTTTTAAAAGGGAAGAATACAGCTATTGTTATACAATTGTAGTGTATGAATAATAGATTAGGATAGTTAGGATTGGAAAGGACCTTAAGATCATCCAGTTCCAACCACCCTGCCATGGGCAGGGACACCTCACACCAAACCATGTCACCCAAGGCTCTGTCCAACCTGGACTTGAACACTGCCAGGGATGGAGCATTCACAGCCTCCCTGGGCAACCCATTCCAGTGCCTCACCACCCTTACAATAAGGAACTTCCTCCTTATATCTAACTTGAGCTTCCCCTGTTTAAGTTTTAACCAATTCCCCCTTGTCCTATCACTACAGTCCCTAATGAAGAGTCCCTCTCCAGCATCCCTATGGGCCCCCTTCAGATACTGGAAGGCTGCTATGAGGTCTCCACGCAGCCTTCTCTTCTCCAGGCTCAATAACCCCAACTTTCTCAGCCTGTCTTCATACGGGAGGTGCTCCAAGCCCCTGATCATCCTCGTGGCCTCCTCTGCACTTGTTCCAACAGTTCCATGTCCTTTTTATGTTGAGGACACCAGAACTGCACACAATGCTCCAAGTGAGGTCTCACGAGAGCAGAGTAGAGGGGCAGGATCACCTCCTTTGACCTGCTGGTCACGCTTCTTTTGATGCAGCCCAGGATATGGTTGCTTTCTGGGCTGCAAGCACACACTGAAGCCGGCTCATGTTCATTTTCTCATCTACCAGCACCCCCAAGTCCTTCTCCTTGGGCTGCTCTGAATCTCTTCTCCGCCCAACCTGTAGCTGTGCCTGGGATTGCTCCGACCCAGGTGTAGGACCTTGCACTTGGCATGGTTAAACTTCATGAGGTTGGCATCAGCCCACCTCACAAGTGTGTCAAGGTCCCTCTGAATGGCATTCCTTCCCTCCAGTGTATCAACAGAACCACACAGCTTGGTGTCATCGGCAAACTTGCTGAGGGCACACTCAATCCCACTGTCCATGTCAGCGACAAAGATATTAAACAAGACCGGTCCCAACACCGATCCCTGAGGGACACCACTCGTTACTGGTCTCTAGCCGGACACTGAGCCATTGACCACAACTCTGTGTGCGACCATCAAGCCAGTTCTTTATCCATTGAGTGCTCCACCTATCAAATTGATGTCTCTCCAATTTAGAGACAAGGATGTCATGTGGGACAGTGTTAAACGCTTTGCACAAGTCCAGGTAGATGACATCAACTGCTCAAATAAACATTCAACAAATACAGCAATACCAGTACACTACACAACAATATGGGAATATATATATATGACATATATGACAATGAATGTAATCATAGAATCCCAGACTGGTTTGTGTTGGAAGAGACCTTAAAGCTCACCCAGTTCCAACCTCTGCCACAGGCAGGGACCCCTTCCAGTAGAGCAGGTTGCTCCAAGCCCATGTCCAACCTGGCCTTGAACACTGCCAGGGATGGGGCAGCCACAGCTTCTCTGGGCACCCTGTGCCAGCGCCTCAGCACCCTCACAGGGAAGAGCTTCTGCTTAAGAGCTCATCTCAGTCTCAACTCTTTCAATTTAAAGCCCTTCCCCTTTGTCCTGTCCCTACATAGCCCTCTAAAAAGCCCCTCTCCAGCTTTCTTGATGGCCACTTCAGGCCCTGGAAGCTGCTCTAAGGTCCCCCTGAAGCACTCAGGCACTTAGCATGCTATTTAGCCATACCTCTTTCCTATTCTGCAAATATATTAAAATCTGCTATGCTTTGTACAGAAAAACATGGTCCCAGTGGGTCAGAGCAACATGAGGTGCTGTTCACACACTGCTCTGAACTCCCCTGCTTCCTTCACACAAAGACCTCAGGCTCCCCACACACAAAACTTAAGTTGAGCAGCATAAATAACCCATCACTAACCTATACACACGTTCTCACTGAGCACCCACCACCACAAAACAACTCACACAGGCTGCCATGTGTGAGGCAGCTTCATACAGGGCTGGATGCAGAGGATGCAGTGCTGGGTTTGTGTCTGAACCTGTCACTGGTCACTCACTCGCCGTGACAGCAGGGACAGATCTGCACGTCCACAGCCTGCGGCACACACATCCCCATCCCAGACGGCACAAAGGGTTGCTCCCAGGCATATATAAACTGCACAGATATTTAATCTGACATGACATCTTTGTGAACAATTCAAGCTAACACAGCAGCACAGTAAAACCTTAGAGATATGATAAATAATTTACAAGAGCAGAGCAGTCACTACCAGTGTTTGTTTTCTCAGTGGTCTTTATTAAACCGAATCACTAGGATTAAAGCTACTACAACAAAAACTGGAGACAGACATGAGTGGGTTGACAACTTTGCTGTTTGTTTAAGCCAGCCTTGCTGAAGAGACTCCAGTTAAATATGACCAGAAATAAATCTGTCATAATACAATTTCAATCCTCCGGTCTCTGGAACCAATTAACTTTGGGAAAGTTTCTGAAGGGCCACCCAGTAATAAACACAAAATAATTTGTGTCTGCTGTCTTGTTTGTGATAATTTTTTTTATTGCTACCTCAGTTTCAGATGTCAGAGTAATGACTTCCACATTCCGATTAAAATGGGAATTGAATCCATATGGAAAAGACGCTCGAAGCCATCAAAATCAAAAGAACTCCCCTTAGTTCTAACTTCTACAGAGCGCAGTTTAGAAAGCTTAACATTTTGACCATTCTTAACTGAAATAAGGACATTTTTGCTACTATTACTGAAAGAATTAGCTATGTAATGGGAGGACATGTCTATGACTTCAGGGAAATGTTAATGTAATCTATTTTAATTAAAAGTCTCTAGCAAAAATACCATTTAACCTTTTGAATTCTGTAACAGTTATAACTGCCCAAAATATTTAATTTCCTGTTATAATTATTTAGGAAATACACATTATTATGGGTAAATAACGGTCTACACTTTCAGGTATTTACATCACAGATTCCATAAACAGCACATTTATCTTCCCACTTAAAAGTACACTGCGGAAACTGCTGAGACCACAAAGCCCTTTCTGAGTCTCCCCCTTTCCTCAGTCACAAAGGCATTGTCCTTTCCATCCTTCCAGACTTGCAAAAGGAAAACATCCCCTGAAGACTGGTTTCTGACTAGGTAACAGAGCTACTAAAGGCATTTACAGTTCTTTGAAAACATTCAGTATTTCTTTATATTTCTTTTTCAAAAATTGTTATTTCTGCCTGTGTTTTCTATGACAATGAACCAGGTCAAGAGCTTTTAAGCTAGTGAGGAGGAAAAGGGAAGAGATCTGCTTTGTCTGACAGCAAGGCAGAGCTAAACTACAGTATCAGTGCTAAGAAGGTCTTACTAATCAGAGTCACAGAATGGTTTGGGTTGGAATGAACCTTAAAGCTCATCCAGTTCCAACCCCCTGTCAGGGGCAGGGACACCTTCCACTAGACCAGGTTGCTCTAAGCCCCTGTGTCCAGCCTGGCCTTGAACACTGCCAGTGATGGGGCAGCCACAGCTTCTCTGGGCAACCTGCAGTCACATCAGATCTGTTGGAAGGAGTGATGCATTTACCTCAAACCTATTTTAATACTTAACTATTTTATTAGCAGTATGGCAACAGCCAAAGAAAAGACTCCTTCCCTTTACTCAGGCTTTCTGCTTAGGTACCATACACTAGAAGCAATTAAGTTTCACACTGAATGCTGCAGTCCCAGCCTTTCCTGGCTGCACAGAGGACATGCTGTGCCACCAAGGCAGCCAGAAACAGGGTGATATACTAAAAGACACATTAAAGGGTAAGTTTCACATTGCTAAAAAGCTCCTCATCTTCATTCACTGCAACAGAGACTTCTGTATCTGTCAGAGACCTGTAACTTCAGCTGAATAGAGTGCCTTCCACTACCTGTATACACTAACAAAGGATTTAGTGAGGCAAGCTACACCCCCCCTCGGCATGCACCATCTCTCATACCTGCGTGCTAACAACAAACATGCACTGTCTGTCCAGAGATCCCACAGCATAAGAGGTCTATGGCCCACCCTGCTCTGTACTTGGTCTCTAACAACAAACAGTGACAGTGGGCTGAAAAATGCTTTCCCTGCTGCATACTTCAGCAAACTGCAGGGCAGAGCTGTGAGAACAAGATACAGGATCTTCACATTTGATTGCCCTAGGGAATTCTTTTCCCTATGATTTCTCTCGTTGTCACAAGAAAGCTTTCAGCATCCAATGTCCTGCATCAGTGAGCTCCTCAGTACAGCCTCTGTGTGTGTGTGTGCATCAGGTTGTTTTGAACTGCTAACTCTGGCATCTCTTCATTCTTGTATTACAAGTAAATAGCTCATCACCATTCTCCCTCTCTGTATAAACATGATTTCACATACTTGTCTGCTACTCCTCCTCAGCCATCCTCCCCCAGGCTAAGTTTACTTACTTTAGCTCCTCCACTTACATGTGTTCTTCAACACGTTTGCATCTTTATTTTTCCACAAGGTACTTTCTCTACTTCTATTACACTTTAAAGAGGACCAGAACTGCAGACAGCAGTAAAGCTGTCAGCACACCCATGATTCATAGAGTGGCATGATAATGATTTTTGTGTTTTATCCTCTATTTCCCAAGCATCCTTAATACTAAGCTGAGGGGAGTGGAGGGAGTTTAATAACTACAAAGTGCTGAACTGACATTCTCCTCAAAATTCCAACTTCCTGTCATTCTGAGCAGTAATTCATATTCCAACATTGTGTATATACAAAAGGACTTTTTCCCCACATGCACTGCATCTCTGCCACTTGCTCAACAGAACAGTATCCTGAGAGTCTTCTGCACATCTCCACAACCAGCTCTCCTTTTCACAACCCTGGATAATAAAACTCTAAGTAGTTCAACTTTGTCTTCTCACCTTCCTCTCTTCCAGAGTATTTATCAGTGCTCCTGCCCACTGCCCGGTATTTTGCCCTGTGTGATGCTCGTTTTTGCAAAGCCACCCTGAAATTCTGTGGCTGAACTGGAAGAGCTAAAAATGGAGTTAGCAACATGAACAAAGGAAAAAGAAACACAGTTTCTGTGCTCCTAAATTCAGCATAAAGATGTGTATATAACTTCTCTGTATTTATTTTTGACCTGCAGAATAGGAATATTTTATCTATTCTTATCAACCATTCTTGGTATTCTCTTTGGGAACAATTATTCACCTTTTTTTGACCAATCTATTTTTCCAGTTTGCTTCTGAAGACACATAAGTCTTTAAGTTTTCCAGGTTACTCTGTCAAAGGAAAATCTATCCATATTTTAAATTCCTAAATCCTGGTTTTTGAATTAAAAATGTTTTTGAGTCAAGCATACAAAGCACAACATCTTCATCCTTCTTCCATATTCTCACCCTCCCTTTCTTCCTCAGCCTCCACATAACTCAGGGAGAAATTCATAAGCTCCCTTTCTGATTACTTTTCCTGCTTCATCACCTACTAATCACTTACTAACCCAAAAAGGGTAGGCAAAAGGGGGGCAACTGCCACCCTCACTACCTGTAGCTTTACCATCTCCAGCAGTGTCAACTGTTTCAGACTATGAATGCACTAAGCTGCATCTTCCTGGGAGTCAAGGGATGGTTTTACGCAATTAGATGCAAAAGGGGACACGAAGGATCATCCTACGCTATTGTGGTTTAGTGAGCTATATTTCCTCTCATAATTCATTTTATCAATCTAATAGATATTAAATGATTGCTTTAAAACATTACAAAAGATCTCTATGGGGTTATTTTGTTCTCAAAAGTCAGTATTAGCATTATCACCAAACCTGTGAGGTATTTGTCTCCGAATCACCTGTTCAAGCTATCTGTAAACTCTTGCTCCATTTGTTCCCACCCATTTTCCTTGAAAATATAAAGAAACGGCTTTCTTGTTCATTAAAGTTCAACACAAATACACTCTGCAAACTTGTTTTCATTAACAAGACAAACCTCTCATCGGGGAGACGTGCTCTTATTGTTCTAACCAACAGGTAAATAGCACTGAAGGAACAGATTAATGAATTCTCTGCACTGAAAGCTACAAGTCAGAATTTAAAGTAACATTTTGAACACTGCTGGAAGATAAATATGCTACAGAGCACAAAACAGCAGTAACCACGGATCAGGGTAGAATTACTATGTCAGCAAATATTTACTGCACTTAAATAAAGTTCAGCCAGTGAAGATTTAGTGGGTTGAAGGGAGTGAAGAGAACCATGCCTGCACTGTAAGTCCCCAAGGTGCTATGGTGCTATGGCTTCATTTAGATATGCCCATCGTGTGGGACCCACATGCAGCACCTAATGGCAATTTTGCACACAAGAGGATCCATGAACTGAAAATAAGATGTTAGAAGTGAATGCAAACTACAGGTTTTGGTTCTTAGGGTACTGCAAAACACCAACTGACTTTCTTTTCTTCATTTTAATGCCAACAGTTTCTTCGACCTAAGGATTTCAATAAATCTCAAGTAATCCATCATTTACTTTTGGTCATGATGCTCACTGACAGGCTGCTACGCCAGCCTTTCTTCTTAACCCAGTGGCAAAATTCCTGTAGCTACACTTTCCTAACACTGCTTCTAACACCCTTCTGTTTACAGTTCACAGCTCTTTTGGAAAACCTGTGCTGCACAGATTGAAGGTTATCCACACCCCAGACCTGTGTTTGAGGCTCCCTTCCACATGAGAGGACTGAGGTTCACACAAATCAGTCTGACTTTAAGTTGCTGTTCAAACTACAAACTAACTCCAGTCAAGTTCCAACAATAACCTTTCTGGTTTGAGACACGTTCTTTGAGTCTTTGTGTGCACAACACACAACCTGCATTACACACAGGCTAGAATTGAGAGAGAAAAACTACAGATTTTTGCCCATTAGTACAACTTGCTTAAGAAATCAGTGATAGGCCTTACTCCAAAAGTTATTAACACAGAAATATCTTCAACCGCTGGTACATTCAGACTCAGAAGGCCCAGATGGACAGGGCTTTGAGCAACCTGCTCTAGTGGAAGGTGCTGGGGGGTTGGGACTGGATGAGCTTTAAAGTTCCTTCCAACCCAAACCATTCTATGATAAATGGAGTACAAGCAGGCAGTCAGGCAGTGCAGTAAAAACCCTAGACAGATTTTCTTTTGGGGAGAGGGGGGAGGTGTCCAAGAGCTTTGTTATTTATGAGCATGGCAAAGTTCTCCAGCAAGGTTACTTACACCACTGCATTCCCATTACCGTTCGCTTTGCCTAAGGCCACGAAGTTACTGTGATTTGCAAGCATTAGCAAACAATGCCCATATTCAAGTTCAGTGTATCCATTTCAACACAAAATGGTTGATATTGTACACCAGAGTCATGGCTTAGGACTCAAGGGGCCAGTTTGCACAGCTTAACTTGCTCAGGAACCGGGTTCACTTCCTGGCAGCCTTAATTAGGCTGCTATGGGTAAGAGACATGGTGAACATCAAGGTTTAAATATGAAGAAAAAAAGGTTATTCAAGATGTCATTTCTGGACAGCAGAGAATTTCAGTGTGTTAAAAGAACTGTTGTCACCAAGGACAACTGCTTATTTTTATATGGGAGGATGACCACCATCTGTAAAGCTCTTGTGGGTTAATAAAGACATGAATAGAGAAAAATAGAGACAAAGACAGTATGTGTGTATGTGTGTGCACATGTGTGTCAGGAGGCAGGGAAGGGGTCTTGCTCTTTAAAAAACCACTTGTTACACAAACATCAGAAATAGTCAAATTTTCACATATCTGAAGCAAATACAATTGGTTGTAAAGGATTTACAAGCAGCTGGGGGGACACAAGCTTACACATAAACGGAGTACGTATTTCCAATGCAACGGTACAAGCGGTCTGGGGAACTTTCTGCAACATGACTGATATTTAAAGACTGTTTAATCAACATTTGATCTGCAAAACATTCAGTTATGTAAATTAAATGTTGCAAATAGAATTTTGCCCCAGGAATTGTAGCAGCAAACTTGAATGAAAGAGACTGAAGCCACCAGCTACTCCAGGTTACTGACAGCAAATGACTTTATGGAAATGAAAGTGTAACTTTTCCAGATGAAGAGATTTGCAATTGCAAAAGAGTCATCATTAATGTTTTAAAACATTCAAAGGTGACAATTTATTCAGTTTGATTTTGGAGGAGGGTTAAGAAAATTCAGAATGTTTTTAATGAAGATGTTTAAAATGTGTGGAAAATCAATCTAACACATTATACTGACTGAAGGCTTGTATTTTTCTAACTAAGCTATGGTGAGTACCCTTAAGATTGAGAAGCATTACATATGTGCCAGTTCACTGAGAGAACATGTTCTGTCATCATAAACCAGGTATTCAAGTCAAGAAAAGTATGTTCCTAAACAGATAGCATTCAGCCCCTCCCTGATTCCCATTTCAGATCATTCTTCTCCCTAGAAACATCGAACATGGAATTTCCATTTCCAGACTTACTTTAACAAAGACTTGAGAAGAGCAGCACCTATTGAAGCTTCTGAGCAGAGGAAGATCACTGAACCCTAAAGAAACTCCTCAAAGAACCACACCACTCATGTTACAAAACCATTCCAGATTCACATGGAAGTGACCATATGAGACCAACCTCCAGTGATGCAGCTCCTCTGAAATAACCCTGTTTAACAGAATATTGTAGTAAGATAGACAACTGAGGCACTACTGGAATTTCCATAGTGACTAATGGCCTCATTTGCTCTATTTGATCATTGCTCTATAGTGTGGAAAGGGTAGAAAAGATAAGAAGAGATGCAGGAAAGATCTGTCATGCCATTAATGTCGTATGAACACAGAACAGACTTAAAGACAGGACACTAATTGGAAAGTTTCACATGTGAACAGGGATAAAACTAACATAAAAAACTGCCTTAGGAAAACCAGCCAGCTTTAGAAGCAGCTAAATAAATCTCGCTCTGTCTTCAGCTTTCCCCACATTCACTAGATGTAGTTTGATACTGCAGAATTACTTCCTTCTGCCTGACCAAAAATGACGGTAATTCCACATTTTCTTCAACAATGTTTCCTCACTAGAGCTCAGCTTCAAGAAAGGATTCTTTTCCCTTTCACTTTTCCAACACCAATATTGTTTTCAAGCTGACCTGTCTTCCATCCAGACTGACATTTACAAGCTGTGCTAGAAGTTGTCCTCCTCCGCTTTTCTAACCTTATTAGAGGCATAAGGAGCATATCACTGAGACAAGATTTTAAATGAACCACCTCCCCCTGAATGCCAAAGCAGTGAGTACACAATTAAAAACTTAGTCTCAGCACTGTTCAAAACCCCACATATCCTGTAACAGCATCACATAAAGAACTTAAGTGGCCGCTTGTTAATGTTTCCCACTTTACACAAGGTTACAGCCACACACCAGCACCTCCTCTGTAGCTGATTATAAACCTAAGTAAGATTATTTATTCACAGCAAGACTTCTGAATTCATTTTTACACAGAACCACGAGACACTTTTTAAACACAGAAAATACTTCAAAATGTGGAAATGCAAAGAGAAAAACAATTCTTATTTCAGATTGCATGTGCAGAGAATAAAGCTTTTGGTTTGCATCACAAACTGTGAAAAAGGAGAAGCTAACTGTGGCACTTTAGAGAGAAAGCCTTGCTTTTGTATAGAAAAAGCTGTTTCTGATTTTTAGACCACACTTTTTCTGCTCCAAAACTCTCTGTGAAACTAGTATTTAAGCATTTCAAACACACAACTTTCATTTTGACAGCTGAGAGTTTTAAAAGGAGCAAAATGATTTCTGGGCTGCAACTACTGCTCTGTTTAATTATCACTATTCTATAAGTGATGTCAGGAAAACAGATCAGACTTTCAAGGCCTTCTAAAGGTAATTCAAAGCATGAAGGATTTAATTTCAACTGAAACATTTGGAGCACAGAAAATAGTAATTAAATGTAATATGTAATTCATCAGAACAAAGCAGGGCTATTCCACCAGCTAGTCCTATGGCAAGAGTAACATTACAACGATGAAAACGCAAGTCAGCAGCATGGACTTACACTGTGTAAACTATATTCATCTTTAAAATACTTTCACTCTGCGCATTTTGAACACAGATTTGAAGCTTTCTTCTTCTGTAAAATGAAATCAGAACTCCAAGACAAGTTTTCATACTTTATTGATGCCAGAAACCATAAAGAAACAGTGGGACAACTACTGTCAATGCAGTAACTAGAAGATTTTAAGTAGGATTGCCAAAAGTGTGGAAAATCAAGACTCCAAAATCCTGTGCATTAGGATTTGCCAGTTTTGTTAAAAGGCAGTACAGAAGCACAGTTACAAGTGGGTATTTACAGATTTTAGCCAATGCACTCAGCAGTTTTGCTGATCCACCAACCTCCACATAAACACTGTCAATACCCTTTGTGCTCCAACAGGGATTAAAGTCTGTGTGTTCCTGGTAAATCTGGTACCTGACAATGGTCCATAAGAACTGTTTCCCAAATATCGGGAGTTTGCAGAGAAGCCAGATCAAGAACAACTTTCCTCCATTCTTTACAACTCAGCTCTCCATTTGATCCAGTCCTTAGAGCAGTCTCCCAGTACCTAAAGGGGCTATAGAAAACCTGGAAAGGGACATATTAAAGGCACGTAGTGACAGGACAAGAGGGAATGGCTTGAAGCTGACAGACGAGAGATTCAGATGAGCTCTTAGGCAGAAGCTCTTCCCTGTGAGGGTGCTGAGGCGCTGGCACAGGGTGCCCAGAGAAGCTGTGGCTGCCCCATCCCTTGCAGCACTCAAGGCCACAATGGATGGGGCTTGGAGCACCCTGCTCTAGTGGAAGGTGTCCCTGCCCATGGCAGGGGGTCGGAACTGGATGAGTTTTAAAGTCCCTCCCAACTCAAACCATTCCGTAACTAACAGACCAGTGCCTCAAATGCTGTCTTGTTACACACCATTCCCACTGACTGCAGGACACCTACTTTCATTTTCAAGCTCTAGTGGAAACTTCAGGGTTGGGGGTGAGGGAAACTGAGAGGAGTGACAAGCCTACAGCATCATTTTACCCACTTCACTAAGAACCTGAGGCATTTCTCTCCTGCCAGCAGCACATGGACCCTGAATATTGCTCTGATGCAAATGGCAAATATTGCTGGAAATGGAAGAAAAAACCTTCCCTTCCAAAGAAGTTCCCATTTCTACACCTATATATTATCACACACAGAGAAAGCATTACTTTTCCTTGTAGTCCCACGTCAACTTCTTCAGCCCTCAGACTGCATTTTCCTCCACTTCTCCCAGAGCAGAGCCATTTCCCTTTACTTCTGAACCTCATGAACTCAGAAGCACAAGTGGGCAGCAGAAACTGCCAGGTAAGAGGGACTGATGCAGAGAATGGAGGACAATACTGCATTTCCTGAAGGTCTGAGTAGGAAAATACGTCTGACAATGTAAAGATCCAAGAGAAAGGAAGAAGACTGCAATGATTGATGTGAAGTTGGAAGAGCAGGAGACTCTTGCTCTGAGAAGCTTCACCCTTTTCTTCCACCAGGAAAACCCTTGATTTTCTTGAAACACTACTGGGATTTCACCTTCTGAGAAGCCTTGAATTCTCTCCTGACCCACTTGATCTATCAGAGCAGTGCCCACAACAATTCTCATCATCAGAAATGCCACATGCGCTAGAGATGGGTGTCTGAGAGCAATCCAGACCCTGAAGTCAAGCATTATTTTCATCTCAACAACTAGCAGAGTTAACTGTAAAAGTCAATTAGCTTTCTTTAGCACTTAGCATATTTCTGATATATAATTCTGCATAAGTCATAAGCTTTAGCTGAGAGGGAAGTCTCAAAATTGATTTGCAGTATTGACACTTTTGCTGTTTAGGGTGGTTACCCACTATGAAAGACCATATTAAAGGAGCATAACGATAACTATTACATCGATCTTCTAACAGATACACTGGAATGTTCAAAAATGCAAAGCAGCTTTGCATAGAAGGCAAGAGACAAAGTATGAAACGCTTTCTCTGGCTCTTGCCAAATGTCCTGCTCTGAAGTGATGGATGAGGTTTCCTGAGGCTAAGATGCCAAAGCCAATTAGCCATGTCAATCCACAAGAACGCCAGCTGCCAGGGTCTAAATTTATTACTGTAGTACTTAAAAGTGAAGCCATCAGCAGTGTTTAAGTTCACATGACTCCTAATTTTAAGACCTGCCTTTTTTAGATTGAGGGTGGGGGTAGCGACAATGACCTTATGTTTCAACCTTTTAACATCATCATAGAATGCCATGAATTACCCATGATTTGATTATGAAAAGTATTCTGTTAATCAAATTAGTCTATGTTATGTGCTATTCAGAAGAAAGTAAGACTCCTGCTTATTTCCCCTCCTCATCTGAGTTTTATGCAATGTTTATATTTAAAAGTAGCAATTTATTTCAATATTGCCTGTTTCGGCTGCCAAACTGCCTTCCCCACAGAACATGATATGTGTAAAGTATATAGCTCACCCATTTATGGCATCTCCTCCTGAACTCCAAAATACAATTTTTGGAGAGTGTCTTGAGCATTCGTCGACTGGAATAAAACAAATCCAAGTCTTTGATTATTTGAAACCATCTGCATTTCATTTCTAAGCAAGGAGGTTGGAAATGTAGATCACACAATACACTGCCCTGCACAGTCACCACAAGAAACCCAGTGAGTCCATGAAAGGGTAAAATCTTTCTTTCTGCTTAGGTGCCTGTGGAATAGATCTGAATGTTACTGTCAGACATTGAAAAGCGCCCATTTCTTTGGAATAACTTCCATATTCCTCCAAACCACTCGGAAAAATTTGCTCCTTTTCAAGTAGCCTACATTAACTTTATTAAGATCTTAATAAAAAACATCTTGGCTTTTTGCTACTACTACATATACCCTTTCCTTTCCTTTGCTGCTCCAGTACACAACAGGCACATGGTATTCACAGCATCACCTGAATTGCTCTGTACCCTGAGGATGCTGAGAGAATGAGACAAAATCAGAGGCACAACAAGGTTAAGAAAACCTACAAGTCATTTGAGAAGAGAAAATGGGTTTTCTTTATCATATTCTCATTCAAAACTGGGTTTAGGTACGTTTTTAAGTTGGGAGGGTTTTAGTTATTTCTGCAAGCACATGCCTATGCATGCCCCGGTATTACAGCAAATACAAATCATTACAAGAGCTTAACATTAATAAATGCTGGTTCTCAATTACTGATATGACCCATAAGAGTGCAAAGCAAAGGAGAAAGAGACCAGAATGAGTAAGGAGTACATTCTAGTTATGCAGATCTTTCAATCCCTCGGGTTTCACTGTATTTTCTTCCTTTGAGATGTTTCTGAAGGACAACTTTGTATTTTGAGGCTTTACTCTGCAATGGAATTTCAGTGCCATTAGTGCCTAAGAATGCTCTATTTCATTACAGATTATTAAAGACTGCCTGTTGAAATTCTATTTAAAAAACCAAGCCACATTTCTCACTCAAATGTAACCTAATGTCATTAGTTTTCTTCTTTCCTTTTTGCTCTTTAAAATCTGAAGGATTCTGAAGAAATCTAAAGGACCAACCTCGGTTCTTTTTGCTGAATTTCATAAACCAGGTTATATGCAAGTCCTGTCACTGCGAAAAAAGTGCATTTATGATGCCTGACTGTCCATGCTGTGACACCAGCCATACCAAGTGTCATTCTGAGAGCAAGGGCTGACTTTGCCTGGCTTTAAACCATGAGAAGAGTAAATGATGTGAAGGCCTTAGAACAACTGTCAGATGAGCTCCAGGAGAGTATGCCTTCTATGAAACAGTAATGCTGTGAGCTCTTTGTGTTCTACCCTGTTATTCCACTAAGATCCAGACAATGAAGAAACAGAAGCTACAGAAGAGTCCTCCTCCTAAATCCAGATGACAAACAGCAGAAAAACACCGTCCTGCAACAAAAGGCAGGATTACTCAAAGAACATCTCATAGAAGCAAAGAAACCAATAGAAGCAGAAGGAACCAACCCTACACAAAACAGAGGTAAAAATGGCTCTATTAGAGGCAGGGATTCAGGACTCTCAGGTGAATTCCCAACTTAAGATGAGTTACAGCAGAGGTTTAGACTGGATATAAGGAAGAAATTCTTTACTGTTAGGGTGGTGAGGCACTGGAATGGGTTGCCCAGGGAGGCTGTGAATGCTCCATCCCTGGCAGTGTTCAAGGTCAGGTTGGATGAAGTCTTTGGTGCCATGGTTTAGTGTGAGGTGTCCCTGCCCATGGCAGGGGGGTTGGAACTGGATGATCTTAAGGTCCTTTCCAACCCTACCTATTCTATGATTCTATGATACATTAGAACTGTAGCCTCAGGGAAAACACTGGTGAGTTGGTATCAGTGCCTAAATTTATAGCAGAGAAGACTTGTTTCTGGTTAGCACTAAAATTAAAGGCTTAACTTGGGACAGAAGTTCAGAAATGATCAACCACAGCCAGCATCAAGTCATCACCTGAGGCAGTTTGTCCACACAGCCACAGAAACTCTGTCCTCAGCACTTGAGACTTCTTTCTGGTCAGTACCAAGTTCTGGCCTTTCTGATCTTCCCTAGCAGCAAATGAAAGGTGCTTCCCTAGGGAGATCATACATTGCTTCATAACACATCCCAACATGGGGCAACAAGGTAGGAATTACTTTATGATCCTAAATTCCAGCTCAGTGTGGTTTTCACTGAGGAAAATCCAAGAGGTTCCCTGTGAGCTTTCGAACAGGACTTTTTTCCCCTGTAAGTTAACTGGGAGGTTAGAAGCCAAATACCATAGGAACACAGAATCATTTAGGTTGGAAAAGGCCTTTAAGATTGAGTCCAACCGTTAACTTAGGCCTGCCAAGTCCACCGCTAACCCACGTCCCGAAGTGACAAATCTACACCTCTCCAGGGATGGTGACTCCACCATTTCCCTGGCCAGCCTGTTCCAGTGCTTGACAACCCTTTTGGTGAAGAAATGTCTCCTAATATCCAATCTAAACCAAGTATCAAAGTACTTGTGCCGTCCTAACAATAACTTACAAAACTGAGAAGATAGGACAATTTACTACTCTAACAACAGAGCTTGCCTGGTACTTCTGGGTTTTTTTGGCCAGCAAGAAAGAACTACAAGGACATAAAGTGACAGGGCAAGGGGAACGGCTTCAAGCTGAAAGAGGAGAGAATCATTCGCTGTGAGGGTGCTGAGGTGCTGGCACAGGGTGCCCTGAGAAGCTGTGGCTGCCCCATCCCTGGCAGTGTTCAAAGCCAGGTTGGATGGGGCTTTGAGCAAGCTGCTCTAGTGGAAAGTGTCCCTGCCATGGCAGGGGGTTGGAACTGGGTGAGCTTTAAGGTCCCTTCCAACCTAAACCATTCTGGGATTCTATGATGATGGTTTGCCAAAACACCTGGGATATGTTAAACACCAATTATTTCACAGAATTATCAATGATGAAGTGACAATCATGAACTCTTTGCATTTTAAAGGCTATTTCTGAGCTGGCATGCAATGTTCTCCAGTACTGAACAGCATCAGCACCTCAGAGCTGCAAGTTACACAAATGAAAAACATGACTTTATAGCCCAACAGCACGTTACTCAAAAAAAGAAAACCCAAACAACAAAACAACCCCTTCGACCTGTATTATTCATAGAATCCTCCCTGATGTAATTGCAACTGGCACAAGGTATTCCTTGAAACATCCGTAACAACTCAGACACATTGTACAGAAGGCATTTGATAAGCTGGTGAGAAAATCACTCAGGAATGCTCAGTCAGGGCATTTCTTGCTCCTTTACAGTATTACAAGTTTGCCTTTAGCAAAAACACAGAACTACAGGATCAGCAAAAAGCACAGCTTAGAAGTGGGTTTCTGTTGTTGCTTTGTCTCTTGCCATCACAAGTCTCACCCCTCTTTCTTCCACGCTTCCATGTATCACCCCCCTTAAAGGATGAAACCATAACAAATTTAGAGTATGTGGAAAGTGACATTGGAGGGCCTTTGGCCTCAAACATCTGAATCCTGTTTTATATTGTGCCGTATCCCTGTCAAGTTTCACCGCCTGTGTGTGCCATATATCTTAAATTAGGCTAATGGCTTTCATTTCTTCAAACTACTGCAAAGCATGAAGATTTAGTGATAATGTGCATCATTTGGACTTCCATCCTGTAAAAATCCCATACAAATATCTGGAGTTAAAGCTGACTGAAGAGCTCTGGATACCCATTTCTCCATCACATGCTTGGGGATTTCTTTTGAAGTCTGTGCTGCAGCATTTTTGCATGCTCCTAGACCAAATATTTCAAGCTTTAAGAGCACAACTTACACGCAGCCCTCACATTGACTGGTTGGAGTAAACAAAGATACGGACAAAATGAACCCAGATTTCATCTATTTATGCAACTGAAAAACAATCAAGCATGAAACTACTTAAACTGCTTTAGAACTGCAAGAAACTTTGTGCTCAGCTGTATTACATGTTCTCTATCATATACAGAAGTGGAGCATCACCCACTGGAATGCCTTTGATCAATGTGTTCAGTTCAATAGATGTTTAACGTGAACAACAGCTCTTAACTAGGCTTGAAATGCAAATGAAAGAAGTATTCCTGCAATGGGATGGGGATGGGGAGGGGAGGGGAGGGGAGGGGAGGGGAGGGGAGGGGAGGGGAGGGGGAGGGGGAGGGGAGGGGAGGGGAGGGGAGGGGAGGGGAGGGGAGGGGAGGGGAGGGGAGGGGAGGGGAGGGGGAGGGGAGGGGAGGGGAGGGGAGGGGAGGGGAGGGGAGGGGAGGGGAGGGGAGGGGAGGGGAGGGGAGGGGAGGGGAGGGGAGGGGAGGGGAGGGGAGGGGAGGGGAGGGGAGGGGAGGGGAGGGGAGGGGAGGGGAGGGGAGGGGAGGGGAGGGGAGGGGAGGGGAGGGGAGGGGAGGGGAGGGGAGGGGAGGGGAGGGAAGGGAAGGGAAGGGAAGGGAAGGGAAGGGAAGGGAAGGGAAGGGAAGGGAAGGGAAGGGAAGGGAAGGGAAGGGAAGGGAAGGGAAGGGAAGGGAAGGGAAGGGAAGGGAAGGGAAGGGAAGGGAAGGGAAGGGAAGGGAAGGGAAGGGAAGGGAAGGGAAGGGAAGGGAAGGGAAGGGAAGGGAAGGGAAGGGAAGGGAAGGGAAGGGAAGGGAAGGGAAGGGAAGGGAAGGGAAGGGAAGGAGCTCATAGCTCTGAAATGAACAGCAATGAGGGGAGCAGGCTCTCGGCTTCAGGAGCTGGCTGTTAAGAGTGAACACAGCAGCTCCCAGGAGATTCCCAAAACCTGGATGTACAACATTCTGACAGTCTCCCTGTACTGCACTCATCACTGTCCTCTCAGCACTTCTCTTTATTGTCACTGGTCTTTATGTATGATCTCTGCGTTGCACACCTCTGGGAAGATGTACCCTCCCTCCCCTACTTTGCTTTCATACCACTGATGACAAGCATGGCTGTGTATTCCTTACATTGTAACAGTATCTTTACCTCTGCATAGAAGTACTTACAGACAATACTTCGTAAATGGCAAGGAATATCAGCACAATGATAAATTAAACACAACCTCCATATTTCTGCATAAACCTTATCCAGGTGCAATTGCTGACACCATTTCTCCAACTCCCACACCCAGGACTTCAATAATCCCCTCTCTCTGCCTGTCTTACTGGACTCTTGCTATATTTCTCTTCATAATAAGGACAACAAAATTCATCCTTTCATTTGCCCACAACCCTGTAATTTTCTTTATCATCTGCTCACTACTTTAACTGTGACAGATTCTACATTTTCTCATCTTTCTTCCACTTGTTATAGCCGAAACATTCCCACAAACCAATTTCCATTACAAAAGCCCAGCTCCAGTCCCTTCATAACTATTACCACAGTAAATTCTCATTTCTCATCCCCAAATCATACTTCTCAGCCTCCTCTTCTTCCAATCTTTTTTGTCTTATTTTTCATACCTATACATTTCTGCTCCCTGATGCTGTCCCTGTGGGTGGCCAGATTCACAAACTAGTCTGGTGTCCTGGTTTAAGCAGTAGCAGTCACAACATCTGGGTTGGAATGGACCTTAAAGCTCATCCAGCTCCAACCCCCTGCCACAGGCAGGGACACCTTCCACTACAGCAGCTTGCTCCAAGCCCCATCCAACCAGGTCTTCTGAATCTGAATGTACCAGGGGTTGAAGATATTTCTGTTTTGATAACTTTTGGAGTAAGGCCTCTCACTGATTTCTTAAGCAAGTTGTACTAATGGGCAAAAATCTGTAGTTTTTCTCTCTCAGTTCTAGCCTGTGTGTAATGCAGGTTGTGTGTTGTGCACACAAAGACTCAAAGAACGTGTCTCAAACCAGAAAGATTATTGTTGGAACTTGACTGGAGTTAGTTTGTAGTCTGAACAGCAACTTAAAGTCAAACTGATTTGTGTGAACCTCAATCCTCTCATGTGGAAGGGAGCCTCAAACACAAGTCTGGGGTGTGGAAAACCTTCAATCTGTGCAGCACAGGTTTTCCAGAAGAGCTGTGAACTGTAAACAGAAGGGTGTTAGGAACAGTGATATCAAAGTGTAGCTACAGGAATTTTGCCACTGGGTTAAGAAGAAAGGCTGGCGTAGCAGCCTGTCAGTGAGCATCATGACCAAAAGTAAATGATGGATTACTTGAGATTTATTGAAATCCTTAGGTTGAAGAAACTGTTGGCATTAAAATGAAGAAAAGAAAGTCAGTTGGTGTTTTGCAGTACCCTAAGAAACAAAACCTGTAGTTTGCATTCACTTCTAACACCTTATTTTCAGTTCATGGTTTGCTCAAAGTCCCTGCACCCAACCTGGCCTTGAACATTGCCAGGGATGAAGCAGCCACAGCTCCTCTGGGCAATCTGTGCCAGGGCTTCACCACCCACACAGAGAAGAATTAACTCGTAATGTCTAACCTAAATCTCTCCTTTCAGTTTCAAGCCATTCCCCCTTGTTCTACCTCTATATCCTTTCACCCTTGTAAAAAGTCCCTCTCCAGATTTCCTTTAGGCATTATTCCTATACATCTTCCTCCCATTACACTCAAGAACCAGCCCTCAACAACATCGTTTTGCCTTTTGTATCCAGCTGCCTTATCTTGATGCTTAAGCATTTCCAGTTTTATAAATGCCATACATTGTAAGCCATAGCACAGAACAAAGAAAACCTTTGAGATAGTGAGGCACAGTTTAAGTCTCAAACATAGCACGTAAAGAAACTTCCGTATTTTTCTGATAAAGGCAAAAAACGCATGTTGTAATTCAGCACATGCCAGGATAACTGCCCCTTTGGTGCTGCATTTCAATGCCAACATAGCAATTCTCCTGAACTTTTGTTTCTCAAGTTTTATATGAAACGCGTCCTATTCTAGATTTGTCTCTTCCTATCTTGCATATTGAACACAAAAAACTCACCCTAATCCAAAAACACTGTTTCTTCAACTTAAAAGCAACAACTCAACTCTTGAGCTGCTCACAATCAAGTATGCTTTAACTGTTTGGAAACGTAAGAGCTCTAAGTCTTACTCATGGACACTGATATCATCTACTTTTCCAGATAAAAATAGGTGCAGAGATTACATTTCACTTTCCACCTTTTGTTGGAATCTTGGGGTTCCTTTTGATCTCACATTATCCATGAAGGATCATCTTATATGTTCACTACTAATGCATCTCTTACCATGCTAGAAATGTCTTGACTTTAACATATGCAATCCAAAATAGAACTTGAAAGGCTCTGTGCTTCTGTGTGGCCCACAGTAATGACCACGCTGCTCCTCTGTTATGGGCTCTTATGGAAGCATCAGGTCTCACACTGTAACTAGTTAAACACTTCCAAACCCATGAGTTCAATAAGGTTAAGGCTCAAGCATATTAATTTCCTTTGGAAAACTTTGACTGACTTCCATGAGAAGCTCAGAACTTGATTTTAGCCTCTGCATGTCAAAATTGAAACTACAAAACTACAGGTCCTTCACTCCTACCCTTATTTCTAGTCTTATCTTTAAACAGATATGAAAATCCAAGCCCTGAATGCATTGTTGTACAGCTTCAATTTAGCAGAAAAGTTAGTCTAAGAAAGCATTTTTATTCGGTATTTCCATAAAGCATATACAGCCCAAACAGCTTATTTTTAACCTGTCATTTTATTGTGTAAAGAATCACAACTGGGGAGTTCAGGTTCACATAAATCTGCTATCATAGACTTACTTAAAACTGGCCAGGGCACTTACTCACTTGTTTCTAATAGCTTCAGATTAAAGAACAATCAAAATGTTACCTTTATAACGTAAGTCCTTACACCCGCTGTTTCACCCACAGCTGAGAAACAGCAGCCGTGCATAAAGACTTTAACACACCTTTCCCCTTCCTACTAAGTAAACTCAGCTCTGAGGATGAACTGTCACACAGTACCAGCGGGACAAGAGAAATACAACTTTCTGATTTAAAAGCCCTAAAGATTCACTGCAGCAGCAATCATGGTAATTCCTTGTAACAGCCAATAAACCTAATCACAATCACATCCTGTCTAACTGGGCAAAAGCACACATGAAGAGTCACACAAAAAGCCTCAATTATTATTGCTCAGGCCACAAAAATTTAGCAAAACATGAAGCAAACCAAAGGAATAAATTTAGCTCAATGAGTACCTTAATAGGTCCTGACACAAGTTCTACACAATACAAGAAATGTAGTGTAATTTCACAACCTAATGATTCCAATTTGCCAGCTCTCAGAATGGGGCATGCCACAACATAATGATGACATAAAGGGTTTAAAGGCTTAGTAAACTTCTATGTGCATCTTATCAAAGCATATGAAATTCTATGCCAAAGGCAAGCTATACAAATAGGGAAACATTTACCTTGATTACACAGCTTGCTAACAAGGTAAATATCACATGATCAAGGGCAGTTTACAAAGCAAACCCTGGTAGCCCTGTGTTCACCACAAAGATTTGTGACTAAAATAAGCCATTCTGCTGAAGAGAAGAACATTCATTGCATTGAATGGTGTCCTTCAAAGGAAACTGCATCCAGGATAATACGGTCCAACATCACATGAACTGTGTGGCACCATAGCTTAAGGTCTGTGAAAGCAATGACAGCGTTCTCAGAACTGGGATACTCAGAGGTGTTGTTATTTCATTACATTTACTTCTTAGAATCATAACAGAATGCCAGGATGGAAGGGACCTCCAAGGATCATCCAATTCAAGGTTCACCCTCCTCTTGAGAAGTCCATCAGAAATGACTGATGGCATCTCCAACTGATTATCACCATCCTTATAACCTGTTTCCTGAACAAGGAGTTTCTACACAGTTGCTCTTCTGAATTCAAGGAAAACTTCAAACTCTATTAGAAAGAAATTCTTCACTATGAGGGTGCTGAGGTGCTGGCACAGGATGCCCAGAGAAGCTGCTGTTCAAGGCCAGGTTAGATGGGGCTTGGAGCAACCTGGTCTAACGGAAAGTGCCCCGTCCATGGCAAGGGACTGGGACTGGTTGAGCTTTAAGATCCCTTCTAAACCAACCAGTCTGTGATTCTTTGATTTTCAAGGTTCAGATTTCCCAGCAGGAATCAAAACTTGCTCCCATGAGTTACCAGGAGTGTGAGCATCTCATTTACTACATTTCAAGAAAATGATTTATCATTTTTTGAAATTAAAGAAAATTCCTTTTTATAAAGAAAAGGAATCCTGGAGAATGGGGTATGAGCCATCCAAGTCAAGCAGCTATAAAAGTTCAACTAGCACTTGACAATAGAAACATTGTGGTAAAAACTGATTTCTTCCCTTTTGGAGTCTGTAAGCCCCACTCAGGAGTCAGTCTGTAATGAAAGGCCATCTATCAATACAGAATAACCCAAGAAACCATTTGTGCCTCAAAGAAATTATTAAACACCAGAATTTGAGAGACAATTGTGTAACCCATTTGGCAAATGCATATAGAGAGTTTCCAGTGTATTTACCTGCCAGCAAACACATGATGTCACCTCCTGCCAAAAGCAAATGCTCCCCCCCTAAATCTTCAGAATTACAACCACCATCAATGACAGTACAAGGATGGAAGAGAAGGTATCAAGTTTATCACCCTACGATACATTTTCTTTGTCCCATCTCTTCTAGTCACAGTTCTTTTCATCAGAGTTCTGCTCTTGCCCAGTTCTCCTGAGGCCACAGCAAATTGTCCCAGTAGTCCAGAACACAGCTCTTCATTTTTCTCTTCTGTAATTTCTGTGACTCTTTATGCAATTCAAACTATACAGAAACATCAGATAACTCTTCTGGCATAGTAAAATACTTCTTAAAGGAGTATGGTCAAGTAACAAAAGTGTTATACACTTAGAAGTTAACACATAAAGCAGCATTTAGCTAAATTTACTACTGATACTTACTTGAATGAGATTGTAAGGAATATGACACACAATTTAAATTGATATAACCATGCAGTAAAAACATCTGCACACACAATAGCCAAAAGCCCCCTAGTCACAATTTGCTCTTAAGATCATTTTAGTTACTTAATAAGAAATAAATCTGAACCCAGGACAAATGATTATAAATTAAATGGATCTCAGCATCAATTTTAAACAACACATATTTTCAATGGATCTTAAAATAAAGGACTACTTACTTGATTGGCCATGTAGATCGTGAGGAGACCTCTCCTATAAATACAAATGAGAGAATTAGTCAGTGAATTAAACTGTTTGCACACTAAAGAAAAACACTTTGATAATTCTGAATGTTTTATTACAGAAGAGAGTTTAAAAAGCAGATTATTGATGGAGGATGAATTACTACCACCCTATAGAAAAATAAGTATGAAACCAAAAATAGAAACTTGATAAGCACAGTAGCCAAAGTGGTGATGAATTACACAAACCTTGTTATATATAGCAACTTGCTTGTACACAGGAGCCCTGAAGCCAGCATGAAAGGACAAGGTGCCTTGAATTACACAGCACGTATGGTAGCATAAGCATAGTGTGGCCAAAGCCGAAGTATAATTGTGAATTTACAGTGAAATGCTGTGTGTAAGCTGTTGGCTTGTGATCAGTGCTATGGAACTCCAGGTGCTTCAAAGGTTGGAAAACTCAAGTTCCAATATTTCCCACTGGACCAGTGCTGTTCTGGAGTTTACAGTCAGACTTGTAGTATTTGGGATTTCTATCACTGTCCCTACAGCTGTTACACACAACACTTGAACACAAAAGGTACCACATGTTGAACCATTAGTTTCTCAATATGGAACTGAGTTTATAACCTGAACTCATTTGTCTTCACATCACTGAAGACTTTTTTATATTGCTACAACGTGAGTAACAGAAGGTCAAGCCAGGCTTGGATGTCCCACTTCGGCATGACATTTGAAGTTTTCAAGCATTCATCGAGTGCTTAAGGGAACAGTATGTTAACAGAACATATCTTGCTAGCACTTCAGTTGAAGGAGCAAGGAAAACAACATGACAGGTAGCAGGAAAGAGTCTCATAGGGAAAAATACCAGGTCTTTCATCTTTCTTGGATTAGTTCTGGGGTTTTTTGTTTGTTTTTTTTTTTTACCCTGTAATAATATTAAAAGTTTGGGTTAAATACCAAAACTCAGCTGTTTGGAAACACAATTAAATTTACCCATGCAAACTAACCTGGTAATAAAACACACTTTGAGTAATCTTGAGAACATAAGAACTTCAGCAAGTTCTGTAGTAACACACTGACCTGTGACAAGCAACCATCTACTGAGTGACTGTCCTCATTTCAGAAGCAGCTTTAGGATTATAGCCTGTGCATTCACAATTGTACTATATACAGTGTGGTCCCTTCTGGCTAAGTGTAAAATGCAACCCGCCAACCCCAAAGACAAAGAAAGGAAAAGAGACTAGAGCAGAGGAAGGAAAGAAATCAGTGCTTGCAGTGCAGCTGCAGCGCAAGCGATGCCGAGAAGTCAGAACTCAGGAGGAGGAAAAACATGCAGACAATGAATTGGTGCATGGAAGTCACTTCCTGAGCTGAAAATACAGCAGGTTGATGGATGACATCATGTGCAAGTGCCTGCAGCGAGCACAGCTCCATCAACTCCTGCAAGCGGCCCAGGCTAACTGCAGGCAGAAAGGTTTCTTCCTCCAAGTCCATTCTGTGACTTTTCAAAACAAACAGCCCCATGCCCTGTGCAAATGCAATGTGATGCCTAACCCAACCCTGAACTCAACTGCTAAAATGGGGTGGAAGTTCACAAAACCTTACACTATTTTGCAGCAATGACAGCTGATGGAAAACAGGACAGAAAGATGGAGACAAGCCAAGCAAAGGGCTGCTGGTACAACCCCAGGACTGTATGAACACTGCAGCTGGTAAATAAGAATGTAATTGGGAAATGGTAACAGAAGAGCAGGAAATAATTAAACATAAAAAATAATTAGTCAGCCATGTCTGACCACCTGTTTTGGGGAGGTTCAAAAATGCTAATACATGGCTAACATTTCACCCCCAAAGTCTATGACCCAGTGTGGAACATTAATCAGGAGCACCGACACCAGCGACAGTCTGAAGAAGTCTTAAGATCGGTATCTTTTACCTCAAAAGGGGGATTGCACAGAAGCAATCACAATTTAATTACCCTTTAATCCAAGTAACAAAGAGCTGTAATGTTCAGTATACTTTTCATTTTGTTTCTCCTTTGTTACCCCAATTTACACATTCATGTTGAGCTTCTCGCCAGTGAACACACCCAAGCCTTTCTCCTCAGGTCCGCTCTCAATCCAGTCTCTGCCCAGCCTATACATGTATTTGGGATTGCCCGGACGCAGAAGCAAGACTTTGCACTTGGCCTTGTTGAACTTCATGAGGTTGGCACTGGCCACCTCTCAAGCATGTCCATGTCCCTCTGGATCCCATCCGTTCCCCCCAGTGTATCAACTGAACCACACAGCTTAGTGTCATCAGCAAACTTCAAGAGTGCATCATTCCAACTGTCCTTGTCACCAACAAAGATACTGAACGGATGTTAAACTGATAATTCTCTTTTTCATTTATACCCTTTGCAAAGAAGTTTCCCTTGATAAAATACGCTTTTGAAACAACGTGGTAACATTCGGACCCAACTCTAACAGCAACAGCTCTTCAACTGTGGCCTATAAACCTCAACAGAGAGCCACATATTTTTGTGATTGTACAGCCCAGAGGAAAGAGTCTAAAATAACTGCTAAAAATATCAAAAGCTATAGGACAAAAATAGCAAGGAAACCTAACAGTGCACTGGGCTTTAGTACCAGAAGTGTAGGTAGGAGGTCAAGGGAAATGAATAATCCCCTTTACTTGGCATTCACTATACGAGAGTTCTGCACCCTTGTTTTGTCCCCAGTACAACACAGGCATTGATCAGCCAGTGGGGAGTACCATGAGCACGGCTGGGAGGTCTTGATTTGACCTGAGCAAACAGTGTTTTCTGCATCAAGACAGTCAAGCACTGGAACAGGGACCCCAAGGGGCTGTCAGACCTCTGTCCTCAGAGGTCTGCAAGGCTGAGCAGACAAATCCCTAAGGAAGCTGTTCTGAACACAGTGCTGGGTTCTGCTCTGAGCAGGAAGCTGTATCAGCTGACTTCCCAAGGCTCATCTGAACAGTTCTATCATTCTATGGAAAAAAGCAACTTCAAATTATCATATATATTTTTTTTTCCACACATTGTAAGAGCAGAAGTGATAAATAACCTGTCTTTGTAACTAATACAAACCACAAACATCTTCTTTAGTGAATTAGCCACCTTATTAGAAAGATCAAATTTGTTTTCAAGTATTTCCAGTGAAGTCCACACAACCACAGATAGGTTATTCTAAGGCTGCCTACCCCATGCACTTTGTACCCTCCTTTAGACAAGGATCTGTCTGGTTACTGAAGCCAGTTACATCTTTACCTCCACCACAACACTACGGAGTCCAAAGTCACCCACACACCACTTCCCAAACAAAAACTGAGCTCCCTCAGTTTTTCCACAGTGTTCCCAAAGATTTTAATTGCTCATGACCCTTTACTGAAACTGACCCAATTTTTCAGAACTCATCTTCAAGTTCTTAAAATTATAATGCAGGAAATAAAACAGATTTAAAAGTTCATATTGTTTGTTTAATCAACAGTATTTAGCCTGGAGAAGCTGTGGCTGCCCCATCCCTAGCAGTGCTCCAGGCCAGGTTAGACGGGCCTTAGAGCAACCTGCTCTAGTGGAAGGTGTCCCTGCCTGTGGCAACGGTTGGAACCGGATGAGCTTTAAGGTTCCTTCCAGCACAAACCATTTGATGATTTTAAAGTCAAAGAAATCACTAAGGGCCACTGTGAGACTGTGCATGCATCTGCCTATGAGGTTCATGTAAGTCCTGCACGTTCTGGAAAACTTAAATCTGACTGAGGCTGAAGTCCAAATCCCCTTACACATGAGTTAAAAAATCCTCCTCCTGCCAACAGAAGCAATGACAAGTGCCCAAACCTGACTGCCAACACATTGTTTGGAGAACAGTTTCCTTAAGAACGTTTTCTTGCTTAGCTTTACACGTTATAAAATTCAAAGAATAACTTCACCTTCACAACTAACATGAGCTTTTGCTCCATACAATAGCAAATCCTACAAAATATCCACTTTTAAAATGCAATCAAGATGTTTTGTTCCTATGGAACTACTGCCAGTTCTCTTTATTTATGGTTTTCCTTCAATATATTTATGGCTTTCCTTAAATACAGAGCTGTTGCTAAGCTAAAAAGAAGGCAACAAAAAACCTAACTTGCCTGACAGTGGGATGAATCCTTTGAACATAGTGGTAAATGCTCCATCCCTGGCAGTGCTCAAGGCCAGGTTGGACAAAGCCTTGGGTGACATGGCCTAAGGTGAGATATGCCAGCTCCTGGCAGGGGGTGGGAACTGGATGATGTTAAGGTTCTTTTCAACCCAAACCTTTCTATGATTCCATGCTTATGCTCATGGCCATTTTACCACCAATTAATTACTGCAACCACAACAGCACTCGAAGAAGATTTCCAACAGGCAGCAAACACCTCCTCTTTCTCTAAGCAGCAACAGACCATTGGTAGGCACTTGCTTTTAAGCTATTTCTCTCTCAATATTCATTCCTCCTTTGGAATATTTCCTTCTTTCCCATGTTGTCCCTGGCCCTGTCCATCTGATATGTCAAACACGCAGTGCTCCAGTCCCTGCGGTTTTCTCATCAGTGCTTTTTTTGGCACTACAAAGTTTAAAGCATTGTTTTCTTGATTGCCTTATTTCACTTAAACCACAAACCTTTCCGAGTAGACATCCTGAAATCTAAACGTCCACTGCAATTAATTAAACATACCTGAACTTCTCCAACAGCATTTTTTTAACCAGTCTTGTGGCTTTTACGGTCACATTTTGTTTCTTGCTCAAAACTAAAGGGGAAGTGACCAAGTCAGAAATAACAGGAAATAACTACAGCAAGTTGAATACTGCTACGTACAAAATCCACAGAAATGGACTCAACAGGCACGTCCTTAAGGGAGAACAGCTCTAGGTGTGAGCTGGAGCTGTGAGACAGGGGCAAGGCACACACCCAGGCCCCATGCCTGATACAGCTCTTCTAACCCACAGTGCAGCAGCTGCTAATGGTAGAAATGGCTCAGAGGAGCCTGAAGACGGATAAAGCAGTATGCTGAAGACATGAAGGCAGGCTGAGAAAGTTGGGGCTCTTCAGCCTGGAGAAGAGAAGGCTGCATGGAGACCTCATAGTAGCCTTCCAGTATCTGAAGGGGGCTACAGGGATGCTGGTGAGGGACTATTTATTAGGGACTGTAGTGATAGGACAAGGGGTAACGGGTTCAGACTTAAACAGGGGAAGTTTAGATTGGATATAAGGAAGAAATTCTTTACTGTTAGGGTGGTGAGGCACTGGAATGGGTTGCCCAGGGAAGTTGTGAATGCTCCATCCCTGGCAGTGTTCAAGGCCAGGCTGGAAAGAGCCTTGAGTGACATGGTTTAGTGTGAGGTGTCCCTGCCCATGGCAGGGGATTGGAACAGATGATCTTAAGGTCCTTTCCAACCCAAACCATCCTATGATTCTATGTTAAAAATCTTCATGCATCAATTTAAGACAACACTTCTCAGATTTAACAGCCTCACCAATGGGTTATGCTTCTCTACTTATATAATGGATTTAAACACTTGGCGGGCAAAACCCCATCAAAAAAAGAAATCCAACTCACTGCTAAGACAAAAATCAGTTTAGTTTTTCTATATAGGGTTAGTTTATAAGTTTTTTCTAAATAGATTTAGTTTTTCTCTTTGCTGTTCCAAAAACTTTTAGTGTTGTGAAACAAACAATCCTGACTTGAGAACAGGTACTAGAATGAAACAAGTCAAATTTACCTTTCCTTGTAACCTATTTGACACAATCTGAATTTTAAAGTGTGGCTTCAAGACAGTGAATTTATGAAAACATACATTTTTTATAATGTTTCCTACAGATTCAAGTTTGGATTTTATACAAATACCACTGATCACTGCGTGTGCTGCAGGTTCTGACATTTATCACCTTATTTTAACCCATGATCCTTTTGTGGATCTAAGAAATCACTAATAAAATTACTTACAAAGGAATCAGTGGATTCAAAAGTATATATGGAGTAGAATACAAAAAGAAAGGTAAGGAGCACATAATTTACGCTGTACTTGTTATAGTAATACTGGGGTATGTTTGACCTTTAAAAAACTAAAAGAAAGAGTTAACTCTGGCTTGGATTTCTGAACACAAACTAAGAAGCCAGCATAAGAGTTTGTAATTGCTCCCCAGACAGGATTTGTGGTCTGCAAAAACAGGAAGAATTCCTCCTCCCAGCTTCCCCCTGCATCCACTGTAAAACACACCACTTTATAACCTGCAGAATTAAATCACACACACAAATCACAGGTTTCCCCTCAAAAGAAAGAGGTCAAAATGAATGGGGGGGAGAGGGGGGGGTATCTCTGCTCTACAGCAGCTTGACACCACACACTGACCAATATAGATCTGGCGTTGCGATTGCATCCCTGTAATAACACAAATATCGCAGATTATGTTTAGGGTATCGTTAATCTCTCACACCCACCAATTTCCTACTGACAGCTGGAGGCCAGCAGCAAAATCCTGGTGCAAAAGTTCACTTCAAATCAGCAGGAACAGATAAGCTTCCCAAATAACGCCGAAAATCAGGAAAACAGAGAAGCAGTGAGTCTCCAAACAGAAAATGAGTATTCTGGGGGCTTAGCAAATACCAGTCCCAAGTCTTTCACACGAAGATAGTGTTCAGGCACGTATCTCCATGTCAAAAATACACAGTTTAAGGAACACACTGTTTTTAAAAGGAATCTTCTATTTCAAAACATGGATTTGTTTAAAGTAGGCAATGGGCACTGCACAGGTTGGGGGAATTGAGTTGCTCAAAGCTGCAAATCAGGGATATTTGCTTTGAGCACACTACATGGTTTCTTGCAAATACTCAGAATTTGTTGTTCTTAAAAGGGTAGAAAATAAACTCAACATGTTCTGTGATTTGAACACAGGCCAAAGAGAGGGTCTGAGAAAACAGGGAACACAGAGAGGCCAAAAAGAAAATATATCTGCAGTAATACATTCCAGTTAATTTAGGACCCATAATTCTTGCAGAGTTTTCAGCTCGTGCAACACAAGATAACATCTAGAGTTTAATTTTTTAACTGCTTTACACTGTATTTTATAGTTTCCTTCATTCCCTCCCTCTTCCTCCTCTCCCAGTTTCTCTATGGTGCCTACAAAGCCAGACGCAAAACAAAGGCTGCCCTACAGAGGGGAAAAAACCTCTTCATTAAAGCATGATTTAACCTCCCAAGATTCCATGGAGAGATAAAAATCAGATTCCAAAAAGCTCATTAGTTTCACAGAAGGATTGACTAGTAGATAACAGAAGAATAACAAATTAATCAAACCTTAGGAAAAGACATGAAGGATTTCCAGTGATTCTTTATTAACATTCTTGGTATAAAAGGACCAGATCTTGTCAGGTAAGGCTCCAAATACCAGTTTCTTTGGAGTGCTGATGGTAAGACAGAATTGGGTTTAAATGGCTCAGCCAATCAAAAAGAAAACACCTCGTTCTCTTCTGAGCACCTTCTCAAGTGGGATACAGCATGTGCTGCTTGACTGCATTCTGGAAGGCAAGTGCATGAGGCACAAAAGCAAATACTCCCTCTTTGAGCAAAACTGCCTTGGGGATCCTTAGCAGCACCAGGTCATTGCTTCTATGCATTTTGCTGGCAATCACAGCTGTTTCATAGCAATAAGAGGACATAATGGATGGAACTGTTAATGAAAACTAGGAAGAAGAACAGGCCAGGGCACAGAAATTCCAGAGTTGCAGAGAGGTGAGGCCCCTGGCACAGGATGCCCAGAGAAGCTGTGGCTACCCCATCCCTGGCAGCGCTCAAGGCCAGGTTGGACACAGGGGTTTGGAGCAGCTGCTCCAGTGGAAGGTGTCCCTGCCCACGGCAGGGGTTGGAACTGGATGAGCTTTAAGGTCACTTCCAACCCAAACCATTCTATGATATGCAATATTCTCTGGCCTTGGACATACACTCAGTATATTTTGGAAATGAGATGGACAGGAAGAAGGAGATAAAAACCTCATATAATGCTACTACTCCGGCAGACAGCTTGCAGCTGTCCCAGCACCACTGGAAATTCATCCAGTATTTGACTCATTCTCCCCTACCTCTACCCTCCAGCCCTCCTCTGGTTTAGTCATTCACCATACCCCACCTGTATACCCCAAACCCAGCCCACAACACCTCGATAAGAAACAGCTCCAGAGGCTTCCCAAGAAGCCCATTGAAACAGCTGCCTCCCCCTTCCCAAGTCATATTCTGTGCCCAGTTTGACACTATTCCACAATAACAAGGTTTTGATAAGCTACTCAAAAACTCATCTATTCATCTATTGCAAAAGACTTAAGCAGCCAAATGTTCTTTTTCTCGTGTGTCAAACCAGTAGCTATTGTTTTGTTTGCATGTTTAGAGCTAATTTTCTCTTTAGCCCCATCATGGTTTAATGATTACATTTGTTATGGATTTACACTCATTCTAAAACACCTCAAGCAATATGTAAAAGACAGCTAATGTAACAAATCAATTCAACTCAGTTTTCCACAGCGTGTGACCAACTTCTAAATGTCCTTACATTCACAAACAGCCAAGCAGCTATGCCAACACAAGTAGGGTATGGAGTCAGACTTGCCAGCCTCAGAGACATTTGCATTTTTCCCCTTTTAGGAGCCAAATGACAGCTTATCACATCATATTAAAAACAGGCTTCAAATCCAACTGGAACTCTGAATTAGGCATGCAGAAGATGGATTAACATTGTTATCTGTAAGGCCTGGAACACAAAAGGTTCCAAAGAACTGCAGTGTCAGAAGCCAATGGAATCCTTTTCTAGAAATGCAGGTAAAGCCGTACCAGAAGTTTTGACTGAGAGTAATTTCACAGAATCACAGAATAGTTTGGGCTGGAAGGGACCTTTAAAGGTCCTCTAGCCAAACCCCCTGCAGTGAGCAGGGACATCTTCAACTAGATCAGGTTGCCCAGAACCACATCTGGCCTTGAAGGCCTCCAGGAATGGCACATCAACCACCTCTCTGGGCAACCTGTGCCAGTGTTTTACCACCCTCATTGTAAAGAATTTTTCCTCATATCCTGTCTGAATCTCTCTCTCTCAGTTTAAAACCATCACCCCCCGTCCTGTCACAAGAAGCCCTGCTAAAAAGTCTCTCCCCATCTTTTTTTCAGGCCCCTTTTAGGAACTGAAGAACTTCAACAGATCTGTACTAACTGAGAAGTCAATTTCTGGCAGCACATCAGTATTTGATGAAGAACTATGCCAGATACTACAGACAGAGGTTGATATGACATTTCACCTACCAAAGACAGAAAGAAGCTATTGCCAAGTTCAGGCTGAATCTATTATTTTCTAACTTTAGGCTCCAAGATCCAAAATGCCAACGGTTGATGTTAGAACATTTTTGCTAGTTCCTCACTCAATCCATTGCTCACAAGGAATGAAACACTGAAGAAGAGCTGAAAAGGAAAAACTTATCATTGATGAAGCAAGATTAACCACATACAAATTCCTTCCAGTAGACAAAATGATGCTGTACTAACAGACAGTCCATATTGCTTCAGTCTTTCACTAAAGCTGGAGCAATGTGGATTATGATGACAGGTACTGGCCTGATTTATACTTGCATTTGACATCATGTATTCTGTTGTTCCTGATTTTCAGACAGACCATCTTTAGAGGAATATGCTTACTTTATCAGAACGGTTCAAACTGGAGGGGAAGTCATCTGATTACAAGAAACAGTATGAAAACCATAGAACTTACTAAAGGAAATTAAACATGCCATTTTTTGTCCTGGGATCTGGAAGGGAGAGAGCAAGAATGGGAAGCAAGATGTTTAACCCCAGTACGCTGCTCTAATCTTCATCACAGAAAACCTTCCTGTGGTTAAATATAGCAAATCATTCCCGTTCTAGGTTCCCACCTCCACACTTTTTCCTGTGTTAGCTGGAGCTAACGATGACCTTAATTCCTCGGGAGCAATGAGACTACAGGAAAGAGTGAATTCATATACTGAGGGTTTATAGGTGTGGCTCATGTGGAAACAAGGACTTAAGCTCCTCTCATTCCTACTACGTAAAAACAATATCCTTCAAGCAGACCTCAGGAACATATGGCAGAAAAATCCCCTCCAAGTCTTTCAGGCAGTGCACCAACGTGTGCAGAGATGTTACCTCACCAGGTAAATGTCAAACTTCTCATTGCTCCAGCAGCCAGCACTGCAGCCAGCTCACCTGGGCAGCAGCTGAAGTTTATTCTGTTCTAGCAGGGTATTTATTATTCCCCCTCTGGGAGCTGCACATTACACACAAGCATTCCGACACAGAAGACGTATTAAGTGTTTGCTCAAGCCAAGGAAGTCCAAATGAGCGTCTCCTGGATGCTAGCACTGAGCAGATAGAACAGAGCAATTAATCCTCTGTGTCACTAGAATCCAAGTCGGAATAGTCCAATGTTCAGCAGCAAGATGAATTTTAACATTTTAGCTGTAGGCATTTCAACAGGACTGTAAGTTTTGGGGGGATGGAAGGGTACTGATGAAAAGGAGAATACAAAATTCCACCCCCACTCAGATGCATAAATCACATTTACTTAGTTTTCAGCCCATAAAGTGAAAGATTTGCCAAAACTGGTCCTTAGAAAAAATAAAATAAGCTTTAATTATATTCAAGTCTCAATTCCTCATGGAGCAGCACATGAAGAGTTAGCTACAGAGTCACCTGGGATCTGTCAGAGCTTGCAGCCTGACCTTAGCACTGCCCTTTGTCCGTCCATGCCGGCCTCATGTCAGCTGACAGAGGCAGTACAGAGCTTAATGGGTGCTGCCTGGGATGACTTATCACTATTATTCATGAAGTAACCTCCTGGCTGGTGCTGTGCCTAAGCTGGTAAATTCTCTTCAAGCTCAGGAACTGGAGATCACTGAGCAAATGCAACCAAACAGTCACACATGACCCAGCTCAGTTCTGACTGTAACAACAAGAGATGTCTGCAAGACATTCTCCAGCATCTCCAGAATGGGGATATTCCAGTGTACTTTGTCTGCCTGTGCTAACCCAGAAAATGGATTGCTGACTATAAAGCCATAGCTGCTCTCCTGCTCTTCCACCTTGTGTAAGACTTCAAGGGCCACTCAAGCAAGTAAATGTTTCCAGCACTTGAATGCTGCAAGCTGAAAGCTTCTGCAACTCGGTTGTTGAACACTTCTGCAGACATGGTTGAAGTTTTTCAGAAGCCTGATTCCTTTTTATAACCATGGAATAAATGCATGGGACTGGGATCACTGATCCCCAAGGATCCTTCATGCTCCGTTCACAACTATAGGATTCATTTTGCCAAATGTTTGCCATCTGAAGTGGGTGAAATCTAGCTTAAGACAATTATTTAGTCTCCCTTTGTAACTAAGACAATACTAGTCCAATGGTTTCTTTAGATCTTTTCCTGTTGATGCACTTAAAACCCCTTTCCTGTTGTCAGATACAACACCAGCCAATTTCAACTCTAGTGGAGCTTTTAGCCCATCATGTCTTCTCCCTGCACATGCAAACCACAGCTTTGTACTCCTCCTGAGAAGCCAAACCTTGCTTCCAACGATCATACAACTTCTTTTTCCTCTTGAGCTCCAGGAAGAGTTCTCTGTTCAGCCAGCTGGTCTCTGCCCCACTTGCTTGACTTACAACACACTGGAGTTGCCTGCTCCTGTGCTTATGAAATGTGGTTCTTAAAAACTGACTTCATGACTATTAACTGGAACTTTTTTCTAGAATTAACATTTAATGCTATAACAGTAAGTGGAAAATAGAAATCTCTCTGAAAATATCAACAAAGGGACATAGCCAGCAGAGATCATTAGTTTTTCTAGTGTTGAACACCCAGCTACTGGGGTTCTTTTCCAGACTGGAAGCTGACTGTGTCAGGACAAACAAAACATAAAGCAGGCAAACCCGTTTCTCAGACAAATTACTGTGAACCACTGACTAGAAACACTTTAGCCCTGTGCTGGGCATGAGCTCCCACAAACAGCCAAAGTCAGCAAGAAATGCTCCTTTCAATGAAAAACACTCCTAAGAGCTGCCCATTCAGTCACAATATTCCCACAATAACAGCATCTTCCAGCCTGACTCCTGTCCTTCCAGGCAACCTTGAAATATCAGTGACTTCCCTCCCTCTGATAACTGTAAGAGCAACCTGCTCTAGTGCAAGGTGTCCCTGACAGGGGGCTGGGACTGGATGAGCCTTAAGTCCCCTTCCAACCCAAACCGGTCTGTGACTCTATGATTCTATAACTACAGCAGAAGCAGCCCTCAAATCATGCAGCAAAACATGTTCAAACATTTAAATGCTGTTACTACGAAAACACAGACCTCTCAAACAATGGCTCTCACCAAGGCAGCTGCTGAAGTGCAATGCATTTAATATCTTTTGGTTTAGAAACAAAAAGCATTCAATTAACTTCTACAGCTTGGCTCCGTATTTCACAGTAATGTATTCAGAGGAATACAACTCCAAAACTTGTTTTCCTGCTCTACCAGATTATACCACAAAATACCCATGTGAGTAATCCAAACTTGAGGGTTTTTTTCCATAACACAAAGATGCAAAAGCTCATCCCTCAGTGTAGCTGCCTCGCTCAATCTTTTACCTGTACCAAGTAAGCCTGAAGCTTGCACAAACACTCACTGTGGTAGACGTCTGTTTTGACCACCATACTGGTGATTTATAGGCTCCCCTAAAATACAACATTAAACCAGGTAACTGCAAAGCATTTTGAGAAGGCCCATTGTCACCTCAAGTCTAAATATAGTATTATATAGAAATATCTAGCAACAGATACATATTTGAAAGAACAAGCCTACGAAAAGGCAGTATTTATTTACAGCGTACACTTTTTACCATTCCTATGCTGCCATATTCCTCCTTATAATGCATTCAGACTAATGGCATTTAGGGCAAGCAAATAACCCTGACAGGAACTGTTTGATCAGGAGAGCAAACATCCAGTCTCAGAATTCCTCATTGCTCTTATACAAATGTTTTCCATCACTTTTCTAAGCAATATGAAGTAATACATTTGCTTCCAAGACACTAAAAATATGTATATACATAGATGTTCTCTATAACATGCACTGGATCACTTTCTAAAGGCACATGCTTTAAATGTTTTTGAGAATCATGTATACTGGTTTTCTTGATGAAAACACCCAAAGTTTACAACTAAAACCATGTTGCCCATCGTGGCCCAGAGCAAGATTTTACAACCAAATTACAAACCCCCTAAATCTCCAGTTTTATAAGACCATCAGTGACACAGTCTTGACTGTAGCAACGAGACAGGCGCCGCTATAATGTTAACAGCCAGTATGTAAACAGTAATGCAGCCTAAGGGGGTCAGGGGCAATCCAGAAGGGTCCCTTCAGAGCTGCCACATAACTTGGAGGTGGCTGGAGTTAAACTTTCTTTGGCTTAATTACTTACAAAGGAAGAAATAAGCTAGCCAGGCACTAAGACAATTAATTTCACTATAACTGTGTCCCTTCTTAAAGCTTTCTAATTCTCAGAACCCACCAATACATTACTATTTTGAACAAGAGTCCAACAAACTGAAGTTTGCCATTTAATTACTAGCAAAACACAAATGGTTTAAAAACATCAGCATATTTACAAAACAATTAACATCATTCAGATTGCCCAGCGAAGCTATAGATGCTCCATTCCTAGCAGTGCTCAAGGCCAGGCTAGGGCGCAAGGCTGGACAGGGCTTGGAGCAACCTGGTCTACTGGAAGGGGGCTTGGAACTGTGTGAGCTTTAAGGTCCCTTCCAACTCAAACCATTCTGTGATTCAGATTCTTTTCCTTAAGAGAAATCACAAAGGTCTTAAATACAGGCTCTTCACTGAGCTATCAGACTTCCTTGAATTAGAAATCAGGAAAGCACCACCAATCTAATCAGATTTCCAGTAACAGGCTGGCCTCAGCCAAACCCCAAATCCCATTTCAACAGCTTCATTCACAACCATTTAACAAGTATATTCAGGTACTTCCTTTTCTTCTCAGTGCTTCTAGAACAAGGCAGTACCATATCTTTCAGTCTAAGCCATGCACCTCCTCCTCTAATACATGCTCAACCCCTTTTGTTAGCAGTCAATAGATGTTGAAAAATGACTTGAGTCTGTTACTTTGAATTACAAGCAGAAACCAAAATACTCATTTTTCAGAACTACAAACAACTAAAATTGCTTATCATCAACAATTTGAAACCACACCTATAAGCAAACAAGGAGTGGACTGGTAAAACAACTCCATACAAAGGGTAATCAAATGCATGTAATGATTTCCCAAGGAAGCTTAAAAAAATTAATATAATTGAGTCATATTTCCACCTTTGAAGAGGCATTAACACAACTCTTAATGCCTAACCCAACAGAACTAAATTCTGTCACAAAAGCATTGCATCATTTTTCTTTACTAGAAGACATAAAAGGTGAAACCGCAAAGAAAAATATATTCTTCTGTATACACTTGTACTATCGCACCAGTTAGAAGCTTACTTATTGTAATAGAACCATAGTTATGACAATACATATATCAAGAGTAAATGAAATGTTGAAGTCACCATCAAATGGTCAAAAGGAATTAGAAAAATGTACATTGTAATGAATTGTGCAGATTTCCCCAGGAAAAGGGAGCACTTTCCTTATTTGCAAGCACATTTTCTGTGCATGTGAAAACATGCATCACCTAAAATATTGTCCCACTTCTCATTTTTCAACGCATTTGCCAGAACCATAAAAACAGCAAAAAGAAATAACATGACAGGACTAACATTAAAAAGGATTAAAATCTCTGTTATATGAGATAACATACAGTCAAAATCAGCTGAAATTTAACTCTGTGCCCTCTTCATACTTTCCAGAGTATCAAACATGCACCACCTCCACAGCTAACAGATGTCAGACTATCATTTATAAATCCTGCACTGGCCAGTAAGGATGCAAAAATCCAGAGTTACTCCTACCAGAGTAAGGGACTAAAGGTATAGGACATTAGAAACACATCATCTCCATGCTTATCTATTTACACTCAGTCATTATCTAAGACATAATACTTAGCAAAATGTTACTGAATCATAACATGACTAGCTCTCCTCTGGTAACCTCATAGAACATGGAATTATAGAATGGGTAGGGCTGGAAAGGACCTCACAATCATCTAGTCCCAATATTTATGTACACATACACAAAACAGGTTTATTTATTCCTTGAGCCTTTCCACAGGTCCTAATAAATTAGATTTTACAGACAGGATAACCATGTTTTATCACCACCAAATGGAATACACATGGATATATTAATGGGAAAGTATATCCTTATAGAACTGTAGCAGCACAATAAAATGCAGATCATTTCCTGACTCTGTCTGAAGTTTCCCTGCAATGTCACCTCCCTTTCTCATTGCCAGTGCCATGCAAGCTTGCAACCACGTATTACACAGATCAAACTCTAATCACACCAGTTCTGCAACAGGCTAGAAAACACACTCCTCCTCAGGATTCTAATGCTCCTAGACACGCTATCCATCTCCTTTTCCTGTTCTTCCCTAAGGATTATAAAACATACAAGGCAGGCACACATGAGCAGCAGCACTTGGAAGGAAATCTGATTTACAAGCCTGCTGTTCCCAAGTACAGGACTGACAGAGATGCTGTGCAAGCAAATGCCAGTGGGGTACTTAAAATAGGGTATCCACTTGGGAAGAGATTAAGTGATTAAGCTCAACGTTGCTGCCAGCTGCTAGTAGCAATTTGAAGGGCTGGAGATATGTTTATGAACTCAAATCAGGACTTTTTCCCACCTTCTTGCTTTTTCTATGATTTGTTGCAAGCTACTCAGGAAGACAAGTGAGAATGTCACTGTGTCTCTGTGCCAAACAACCATCTCCTACAAGACTACAAGGCTATGAAAACTTGATTTTGCCTGTAACAGAAGCTAAGAAGCAAACAGATGTGAAATCAGAAAGTCGTATGTCATTAAGCCTGGCAGCAGCAACATTTCACACATTATATAATACACTGTTAGCATGTGGCAACACACCAAACAGCCTGATATTTAAAAAAAAAAAACTAAACTTTCAACTACTTTTTGATGCCATTTAACATTGTTTTTGCATTATTAACAATGACCCCATGTTCTCAGCTGCATGTATTACACTGTGATACAAATGCTGCCTTTTCACATTTTATCTGATGCAATATAAGAAAGCTGGGGCTCTTCAGCCTGAAGAACAGAAGCTGTGTGGAGAACTCAGAGCAGATTCCAGTATCTGAAGGGGGCCTCCAAGGATGCTGGACAGAGACTCTTCATTAGGGACTGTAGTGACAGGACAAGGGGTAACAGGTTCAAACTTAAACAGGGGAAGTTTAGGTTGGATATAAGGAAGAAATTCTTTACCATAAGGGTGGTGAGGCACTGGAATGGGTTGCCCAGGGAAGCTGTGAATGCTCCATCCCTGGAGGTGATCAAGGCCAGGTTGGACAGAGCCTTGGGTGACATGGTTTAGTGCGAGTTGTCCCTGGCCACAGTAGGGGATTGGAACTGGATGATCTTCAGGACCTTTCCAATCCAAACCATTCTGTGATTCTATGAATGTGAACTTTTTAGGCAAATACTTCTGGTCACACATTTTGCATTCATGTCAGAAAGGAGAATAACCTTCCAGGAATTGAGTATTTCACCACTATTCATTACATCCATGTTATACCAACCTCGTTTTGTCATTTTCACACACCTCTATTTCAACTTCAACTTATTTCAAATTGCAGGTACTAAATAGGAGCCTGTGAACATATCAAAGCTTTTTCATACATTGCCACTATGACTTACAGAAATACCCATTTGACGCAAAATTTGTTTGCCTCCTCTTCTTACTACACTTAGCTTTCAAGTTTGAATTTCAAAGTTGTTTCACTGTTATGCAAAAACCTCGTGCAGGTTTGGGCACACAAGCAGTTTCAACTCTTGATTCCCAAATATTCTGAAAGCTACAGGAAGCTCACAGATGGACAACCAGCCTCATTTCTACCCTTTTAACACTATATAAGACTGACACACAAAATCCTCACATTGCAACAGGTCTGCAGGAAAAGTTAAGTTGTTTCTGCTCAAAGGGAGAAAATGCATTTGATCTCACTGCAAAATGAAACTCTGATGCATGTGGCAGTGCTGGAGCCTAAGGAACTAGACAAAGTTCTACCAAAATATGTTCACCTTCTTAGGAAGTAACTGAAAATCAAACAGCTAGGAAGGACATTAAAAAGATAATGAACTTATTTAGTAATTTTATTACAATTTTTCTCTATAGTGACATTAAATGAAGTGACTCAGAAGTGCTCCCACCTCTCCAGAAGTTCTTACACACCCTCAATCTTCAAAATCAACGGAAAATGCATTCTTTCAAAAGGGCAGAACTTTGACATCTTATCCAAAACCTGGTTTAGGTTTTGCTTACACCATGACTGTTCAGGAACAGAGCCAGTCAACAACCTGATGTATATGTATCTGCAGATATTTGGTATGACTGCTTAAGGAAGCTTCAGATATTCACAGTAACCAAAAATGCATTTGCATCGTATTTAGTACTAACCCCCCCACCTCACCTTTTAAAGAGTAATCTCTTATGTTACCCTTTTGTCACCTTCTCTACTTTGAATAAAGCTTACTAATCAGATGACTAAGGCACCTCACACCATATTAAACATTTTAACTTTCATTACTGGTACAAACTACCAATAGAAGTTGAAGGCCAAAACATAACAACCTTACAAGCGAGGATTTCACCCACCACCTTTCATGACTTTTGGCTATCCTTGGATCACTCAGACCTTGCTTCCTTCTTCTTCATATTTTCATATTTCACTCCTTCTTCAGTGAAATCTTTGCCTTCTGTATCCTTACATTTTATCCAATTTTGGATGATACTTCAGCCCTTCCAGTCTTTTCTTTCCCCAAAACCCTATTACTGCTTAACTAACTTCACATCATTAAGTCATCAGCAACTTTCATTAGGATGCTCATTCTCTGTGACTAATCACAAATGTTAAATTATCTTTAAAAACACACAAAAAAAACAGTTTAAGAAATCCTACACAATCAAGCAACCCAATTACCCATTAAACAAGGAAAATAAACCACAACCAAGAAACTGAATGTTTGTATTAGTTTTAAACCTAGAAAGCTACTGGGAAATAAAGGTTTCAAAAGACACTATTTCAAATGAACTCCATTTCCAGCATTATGTGAAACTGCAAATCCATAAACACAAACTGTACCTGCTTTTCCTTTCGATGAGAATAGCCATGTAGGAGGCAGGTAATGCAGCACCAAAGCCAGGAGACCAGATGTAGAATTTTCCAAGTATCTTCCTACAAATGTAATTTGCACACATATTACATGCAAAGCAACTGAAACATTCACATACAACATCACAGTTTACTTTTATTATAAAATTACACACACTTAAGATTCATTTTGTCCCCTTACATTAATCAGTACTTACAAATAAATACTAATTATGCTGGTTTTAGAGTTGAACAGTTCTCAGAGGGGTTCGGGAAGAACTTCATAACCATGAAACACCCGAAGCACTGTATTAACATATCCATTTCATCTGAAGGATTCTTTTGCTCCAAAGTATGCACTGCTTTCAAGAGATGGTTCTGACAAGCTACACATACTAATCACAGAAAAATCTCCTAAAAGAACTCTTAGTTACTCCTCCCTCTGCTAATATTCCAAGTACATTTTCAAGATGTGCTTTATGGGATATAGGGATACAATCAGGTGAGCCAGAAATCAAATCAGATTAATATCATAGAATCATAGAATGGTTCAGGTTGGAAAGCACCTTAAAGTTCATCCAGTTCCAACCCCTGCCATGGGTACAGATGCCTCACCCTAAATCACGTTTCCCAAACTCTGTCTAACCTGGCCTTGAACACTACCAGGGATGGGTATTATATACATCATGCTCATGAGACAGTCAACTGATGCTAAAAGCAGTAAAACATTCGTTTACAGCAAGCCAACAAATCAATCTGTACATTGCAACTGGAAGTGACAGTGACATGTCAGTTCTATTAAGGTGGGAAACCTCTCATTTTTGCAACAAGATCTGAATTTCACTCAGAGAGTCAACAAAATTCAACCAGCAAAATTAATCCAACAATAAGTTGAAAACAACAGTTATACAAACAACATCTAAAAAAATATTACTCTAATTGGTCACTGTTAAAGGAAGAAAACCAAAATGCATGTCAGAGAATGTCACTGACTGCATCTGGTCTGTTCAGGACACCTGTACCATCCAACTAATTCAGGGTGATCACAGAGGCAAACAATAGTCAGGGAGTCATGAGATTTGGCAGCATGATAATAAGCATATTTCAATTACACCAACACTGCTCAGTTGATAAGCATTATTAATGCAGGAAAACATGGAGTCTTCCACCCTTCCCAAAACACAGCAAACAAAAATAGCAAACACATACAGATACAGACATAAATACAGGGTACAAAAGGAAATGTCCTCAGGTAAAATTTCATGCTGACAAAGCAGAAGAACAAGGATAACCAATACCATCTGATTAGCCTGTTTTTAACCCTGCTGTAAAAGGCGTGATCAGCCTCATTTCATACTTCTGCACAAACAGTATTACCAGTGAGCAATGCCAGCTCATGTTCATAACTGAAAAGAGAGCCAGTGTATCAGCAGCAAGTGATGTAATGGCAATTACACACACTGCTCATTCCCACGGCTGCAGGAGGAGAATTTCTCAGGATGACAATGCCAAATGCTGCAGGAGCTAAAGTTCATTATTAGGACTCTCTCAGAAAGCAATTACTGTATGAAGTTTCAGAGAAGCCATCTGAAATAAGTATGAACACATCTTCCCAGACACACCTGTTAAGTAACAGAACAAATGTCTTTTTCTGTGGGAAAGAAACAGGAATTTGTTCTTTTGGCATGGCTTAGAATCTCTCTAAGAATGCTTCCATGTATGGTTTGATAAGATTTTGAAAACAACTGGAACATTTTGCATAGTAAAACCTAGTGGAAATTAAAATGTCCAATCAGCTAACTGAAGGATTTAAACTTCTGTTAAAGTAAATTAAAACAAAGAGGTTTTCTTCCTTGTTTACATGGTTATTTTCACATGGTCTATGGTTAGAAAATGGAATGAGAAGTATGAGTTCTTTCAGGTTATGCACCTAATTCCTCAATGTATAACTGCATCCAAAACTCAAAAGCTGGTGGATACATAAGGTTGAATCTAATTAAGGAGGCTAATCTAAAGCTGTACACGGACAAACTTAATTACTCTAGTTTAGACTATGAGAACCATGTCTTCATAAGATTTTGCATTTAATAACCCCAAAACCTAACAATCCCACCCCTCATGTAACAAATGCAATGCCTGTCAGCACTGAAGCCTTGTGCTTCCGTCTGAAGCCCAGACAGATGTAGTCTTCTGGATCTCACCAGCTGAAAAGATTACAACCCCCAGCTGGCCTATCACACATCCCTACCAGAGATAACACCCCAGTGCTCTGCCAACAGAGCAGTCTGTAGAGACTCCAGTTCACTTCAATAAACAAAGAGGAGGGGATAAAACCCAAAGAGGTCAGCCTATAAGGATGCTGGGGAGGGACTATTCATTAGGGACTGTAGTGACAGGACAAGGGGTAATGGGTTCAAACTTAAACAGGGCAAGTTAAGATTGGATATAAGGAGGAAGTTCCTTATTGTAACGGTAGTGAGGCACTGGAATGGATTGCCCAGGGAGGCCGTGAATGCTCCATCCCTGGTGGTGTTCAAGGCCAGGCTGGACAGAGCCCTGGATGACATGGTTTAATGTGAGGTGTCCCTGGCCATGGCAGGGGGGTTGGAACTGGATGATCTTAAGGTCCTTTCCAACCCTAACTATTCTATGATTCTAAGTAAGTTTGGTAATCCCTTCTAGGCTGAGAACATCTATCCACAGCCTAAGTCACTGCTGCTATTGGATTTAGATGGTTTTGACATTTTGCCCACACATGAAATGGTGAAAATATTAAACAATTGCACTTTATTGCTTTAAGTTTTACATCCTTGAAAGTCTTTGCAGCAGTTGCAATTTTGGTGGTTTTCTCTAGCTGAAATATTACAAGAGCATCAAAATGCCATATTAGCACAAGTTAGACTTCTCAATGACAATTAAATTTCATATTGAGATATTTTAATTGCTACCAGATGACTAAAATGTATTTTCAGTACACACAGTGACTGAAGATTCACTGGGACTTTGGTAAAGGTACAAAGAGATTAAGAGGTCACTTTACCCAGGAATGCTGGGTATGTGATGCCAATACATCTCCTGCTTGTTGCTACAGAAGAAGGGAACAGGCAATCCTTCTCAAATCAGGAGTAGTGCAGGAAAATGTGAGTTAACACATTCAGCCTTTAATATGTTGCTTTGGTGTACAACTGCAGGAGGATAAGATCAGTAAACTGCATGGGACAGAGGTGCTCCTGAGTAACTGCTGCTCCCTCTGCAACATACCTTCCAAACAAAAAAGATGCAAAAAATGCAGCGTGTATCCTATTATACAAATATATCACATCCAATCTATTACCACTATCTAGAATGAGACTTAGAGCATCTAAGTGTCAACAGCCTTAGCCAATCTCTTTGCATGGCTGCAAACCAAGTTCAGGAACACCCAGGCCACAGTTATGCAGAACACCATAGAGGTACTGGTATTCCTTTGATGGATTAAAATATACAACATCAAATCACATTCCGGACTGGAAAATCACATACAATTATATTTGCTCTCAGGGGCTACCGAAGGAAGCCTGTGTATATCACGCAGCAACAAGTTCAAGGAATCATACAAATTCAAGCAAAGCATTAAATAACTAACTCTAAAAAATCCCACACAGATTGTTCAAAAAGAGGAGTGAAATCTCCTATTTCTATCCTCCATGGACACAAAAGCAGATAACAGAAGCAAACTCATACAACTCAAACTGCAAGACAATGTTGATATTAAGTACATTCCAAGTGAAGGACTTGTCAACATTATGATCTAAAGCAAAGCTCTTAAAAGAGAACAAAAAAAGGCATACAGCACCTGTAAAGATGTCATGTATTTATACAGCTTTCTGGCTTGTTCTCTTTTTCTCTCCAAATAACACGTACTCAGCTCCTTGACCATATTCAAGTACTGAACTGACTTGTTCAATGAACCTGCTCATGACAACTCTCAAAGACTTCCTAATCAACAGCAGCCAGTTTAAAGCCCATCCCTGTGTAAGGACAAGGCTGCTTTTTTCTCTCAAAGCATTACTCTGCACTTTTGTCTCTCAAATTTCATCTTTTTTTTTTTTAATCAACCGAACTTTCTGCAAGGGAAGAGAGTCGGGTTTAGATTTCTGCGTAACCTAAATTATCTCATACAATCTCCACACTACACTTCACCCCCTTTCCAGATTCTTGAGGTATATCCAAAACAAAGGACGCAGCAAGAACATCACTGGCAACCTCTTCTGATTATGAAAATGGATTATTTATCCTTTGTTTTGTTTCATATACATTAACTACTTACTGATCATTTACAAATTCATGGAAGACAGAGGATCCTTCTTCTTGAAGAGTCCTGGTAAGCAATCCTGTAAAGTCATTTGTGAATTCATGTATAATGCACCAACTGGATCCTCACCAGATATATGTTTATTCTTTAAAGGACACCAGTAAATTTAGAAAGTATGACTTCTGATAATCACATTAACCACTGTTTTCTGAAAAGGCATTTAGCAGCTCTTGAATACCCTACTCACATAATTGCTCAGGCTCCAAACTTTATTCTGGTCAGAAAAGCTGCAGACTACTCCTTATAACTGGACATTCGCATACTTCAATACATACAATGCATAAAACCGTCTAAACACTGTCTTCTTTTTGCCTCTAGTAGCAATCTCAGGTCCTCAGCTCCAGTCAGCACCCTAACCACATGCTAACAGGTTTTATTTGCAAGTCCTGCACTTGCAGGTAGTGGGCAGTCTGCAGAGATCCCACCAGCAAAGGTTCTGCTGGAGGTGACAACTCTTCATAGGCATCTCATTGTAACAGATATAGTATGTACATCTCCCAGGATGTTGGGATTACTCTGCTGCACAGCTCTAAGAACAGCAGGGTGAGCATTTACCTACACCCCTTGTCATGATAAATTGATAGAATCATCCTTTGCAGGGTTTTGGCCTGGGTCAACCTGAACAGTGTTTCGGGGGGACCTGGAGGGCACATGGTTGAATAGGGCTTTGAGCAACCTAGTCTAGTGGAAGGAGTAGCTGCCTGTGGCAGGGAACTGGAACCAGATGAGCTTTAAGGTATCTTCCAACTGAGACCATTCTATGATTCTATGGACTAGGTAGCATTTCCATTACCCAGCCTGCATCCCCATGCTGGTTTGGAGGTCTGAACAGCTTTAGACAGCTATGCTCCACATACATGAAAGCCATGCAATACTAGCTGGCTTCAGAGCAAGACACTAATACCTTACTAGCTTCATTTACTAGTACAGGTGTGCTCACAGATCTCCTAGGTGGTCAGTACCTCAGTCAGAGGAACCACTGAAAGCAATAAAACTTACATCCACCACACCAGCTTAATTTAGAGAGTAACATCCAAGTACAGCACTGAAGTAAGGCACAGCAGATTTAAAGGCAAGTACAGGGCAGAATAAGGAAGACTGCTGTATAGCTCAGAGAAGATAAATCAGTATTAACACAACTCAGATTGCTAGAAAAATTCATATCCTTTAGACCTTGTTACTTAAAGAATCACTCTGAATTTTGCAAATGATTGACTTAAAAAGCATTCCACAGATCCTCAGCCTTCCCCCTCAACTTTGAAACAAAGTTCAGAGAACCCTAAACAGATATAGAAGTAGGGCATAATGACTTTCATTAAGTTTTAGAGGGGCTGTTGAGTGCACCAACAAGTAACTTCCAAAAACTGATACCTACAGGTATAACATCTCCTACAATAAATGCATTCAGATGTAGCATCATCATATTCATAAATAGGAAAGTATAATTTTTAACTATCTTAATAGTTACTTGAAACACACTGGAAAGAACTCAGAATACATAAGTGCCATTTATACTCATTTTTCAGAGCAAGTCTGTATCTTGCAGAACCCCAGAAGCTGTGCTGGGATTTCCTTCACTTATGACCACAAACTTGGGTGGCTGGATCAAGTTTAGGATAATTAAGTTATCACAGCCTCTGCATCAGGAAAACAGAAACCAGCATCAAATTACAATTCTTTCTAGGAGACAAAGATTAGGCCTTCTCAGTTCAAGTGGTAAGACCAGAAATCAAGTGGATGGCACAGCTGTTGCTTTTCTGCCTCCTACCCATTACAAACAAGCCTATTATATAAGTAAGCAAAGACAAATTATTACATAAATTGAAAAGTTGCATTAAAAATAGCTTTCCTATTACATTTTTAGGACAGTATACCAACCTTAGAATGCAAAAGCAAACAATATACAAGGTCCCATTTGCTGTCAGAAAGGAAGTTGATTGCAAGATCTCAGGTAGCAGTTTGTACAAATAATAGTCAAGTTTTCGTTTCCTGAGAATAGCTGCAATCTGAGGGAGGAGGGAAGAAGAAAAAAAACAAAAAGGGGGGGACAAACTTTAATGCAGTTCGGCTCTTTTTTTTTGCACATTGTAAAGAGAAATACAAAAGGAAAACAAGAACCCAGGACACATCGCCCACCGAAGTAGTAAATCAAAGCCGCTTATATTCGCTGGGTTTATGAACAATACCACAAAGATTTCCTTTGAACTTGGTCCAGCTATTCCAGTATTTCTACCAGGAAATACATTGAGTGATTCTAAAGGGAAAGTATTGGAGGAATTTTATTACCTTGTTACTATTGGCCATAATAGTCAGAAACGTTGTCTGCCAGATACCAGAACCTTCAGATGTCATAAATTGACACTGAATTTTGTCCTCCAAACAACTGGACTATCACATAATGAAGGTCAGAGTATCACTAAAGTAATTAAAACACAGGCCCTACACAGTGTCTATGAAGTGATGATGTATTTCTAAAGGTCTTCTATTCCAATTAACCAACTACAAATCCTCCAAAAAAACAATTCACCATCTACTGGAATAACAATACATTCTGACAAGATTTACAGAAATGGTATGTTATCCCTAAAAAACTGCCTATAGCAGAAAATGGGCTGGGTCTAAAAAATAAATGTTCTCTTTGGTTAGTTGAACGTATGGCCCGTGTTCTACAAAGAGCAGTTAATGACTCAAACACTGAAGGTTCTCATTCATACTCATCTGCAACTATCTAATGGGAAGGCATAAAGAACCAGGCTCTGCTCTGAGGTGCACAGGGGTAAAACAGAAGGCAACAGACAAGTTCAAGTATGAGAAACTCAGACCTACAGAAGAAAAATTTTCACTTGAGGGTGGCTGAATATTGGAGCAGGTCACCCAAAGCAACTGTGGACTCTCCATCACTGGAGATCCCCAAAACCCAACTAGAAAAGGCTGCAAGTGACCTGCCTCATCCAGCTGTGAGCAGAAGGCTGGTGGACCACACAGGCTTCTACGATCACTCTGACCTGTGTGCTCCTGTGACTCCACAAAATTATACTTTAGTTTTATCATTAAATAAATTTTATTGGGTTTTTCAATTATTTTTAAAAGCACTATTCTATTTATCCGCACTATGTCCCAAGGAGGGACTGGCAGGAGCTGTCAGTCAATACTTAGAATTAGAGGTCCCAAACAGAGCAATCTTCCTGCTACTGGTGCTGATGATAAGAGCAAAAAGACATCCTGACAAACCGGTATTGGCAACACCTCTCAGAGTCCTGGTTCCTCAATTTAAAAGTATGGGAGAAGAGCCTGTTCTGAAACACTGACCACTCAGACAGAATAGCAAGTAGATGTTTTACACTCAGAGATGGGCGCACCCTAGGGAAGTTCTGCCAAAACCTGTTTCCAAAATGAAGCTTGAGCTAACTAGTAAGGAGAAGTGCACGCATGAACAAACTTCCCAAACCAGATATACACATTACTTAATAAAGTGTCAAGGCTCCCTAAACCATATTAAGTAGGCACCACAAAGCAACCCAGAGAAGCTTTCTGTTGAAGGAGACGAGACTCTTCTCGCAGTCTAAACACCAGAATACCAGTTGTTATCGCCACAGCTATATCCTGCCTATTGCACAAAGGTCCTGAACATCTGGAACAAAACATCTTGTTTTAAGAACACAGATCGTACACCTGAAGCCTTCCTCCTCAGACCAAAGCACCCAAAATATAACAGGAAAACATTAATGTCAAATCAAAGTCAAAAATTTACTTCTGCAGCTTCTTCCCCACGTTTTAGATGTTACCAACTCGAATACACCTCACTCAGGTGAGCCAGGAGGACACCGTGATGAACACCAAATTCCAACAGTAAATGCACTACTCAAGGGTTGGCAGCAGATGTTGCTAGCAGAGAGCAGCATGGAAGGAGAGGGCATCAAGACATCTAGTAGATACTTCCTTGGCAAAATACTGCTCTCTACAAAGATGCTAACAGATGTAGCAGAAGGTCTGAAAATTACGTGAGACTCCCTGTAAAGTCAGACAAAGGAATATCTCACTGGCAACATGGTCTCAGCTCTTCAGGTAAAAAGAAGATGTAAATCCTAGGATGTGTCTATTTAGGCACCTCAGGGTGGTCTGTATCAAGATAACTGTAATAGTTTAGGGTGTTATTCACTATAAGAATCACAGAATTGGTTGGTTGGAGAGGACTGCTATCCTGATACAGATCACTGATCTAAACACTTGATGATGATATATCCAAGATTGGCCAAAACCAGCTCCATACCTCCCATTATTCTTGTCACCTTTCTCCATATCTTAGTTTCACTTTAAGATGAAGTGACCACAATCTTACAAGTAAAATTATTTGGTGCTTACCAGTTGCTGCAGATTTTCAGATCTAGTATGATAGTGCAGCATGTACACAACAAAAGTGGAGTGCTGCTGTGCGAGATAGTGCTACCATACGAAACTGAAATCCAGGGACAGGAGCAACACATTTCTCACACCACTCTAAGACCATGAATTCACGGTAGAGAAAAGCACAATCTACTTCCTGTGCTGCCTCTCCCTCTATTTCTGAGTCTGTAGTACTTGTTCTGCCTCTTACCCTTCACAAAAAGGGGAGAGTGCCCAAAAAAATCTCTGAACCAGGGACAGCATCACTGGATATTATACTTATGAGGGTTAATTATATGTGCATCTGGATGAAATTAGAAAGGTCACAACACTGCAGTCCTGAGACAACCACATTTTTACATGCTACAGTCCAACAAGACAAATACATGACTCCTTAATAATATCTCCAAGTGAGAAATTGATGAGATGAAATATAACCAACTATCCTTGGGTGACATCTGTGCCCTACACACACACACTGGAAGAAGGTGGGGGTTAAGCACCTGCCAGCCTGACTTCCAGAGAAATATTTCTGACCCCAAACAAGATTAATTTGGCTCTAATAATGTGGTCAGGTAAAACCTCTTGAATAAAGTAAGTCATGCATGGGGAGAAGAAGCTTTGCTTTCCACACCTGAGGAGTGCTTCAGCACTGCCCAGTGTCCCATTACCACTGTGGGAAAACTGCAAACAGAAAGACTCTGACTTATTTTTAAGACAAAGAAATTCTCTCCTCACTTCTGCACTCAACCTTTAAAACTTGAAACCCCAAACTCCATTAGCCCTTCATGCAGGCCTAGCAGTGTTTAGCAGCTTCTGAAGGCAATCCCAGCCCTTTGTTACTTATAAACAAAGGGAAACAACAGCAGGACTGACACCTGGCACGTATCACAGCAAAAGATATGACCACAAACCTGTCCTCCAAAATCCTATAATATGCAACCACCAGTTCCTAAACAACTGATTATCTTTTATGCTCTTAGCCCAGATTGGAAGATTTCTCCTTTTCCTGTTCATCAACCCAACGTAAACTGACCACAGACTTACTCTCCAGTGGTAATCACTCGATTTCCCTGACAGCTTAAAACAAGCTCTGATTTAATTTTCCCTAAAACACTTTAGCCATTACCACAGAATCACAAAATGGGTTGGAATGGACCTCAAAGACCATCTAGTTCCAAACCCCCCTGCCACAGGCAGGGACACCTTCCACTCCAAGCCACATCCAACCTTGTCCTTGAATACTTCCAGGGATGGGGCATCTTGAAATACAGAGGCAGAATATTCATATATAAGGAAAACTATTTAATTTTAAAAAATGCTATGAAATTGTATTTATCATAGGTAGAAAAACCATGAGAAAGAGGCTACTACATCTCTAAGACTGGTTTCATGTGACCAGAAGGCAGAAGGACGAAACTTGGGGTTCAGACTTTTATACAAAGAGAGCTGGAAGGAGGAGATCACCTCTCAGTCAAATGCAAACAGTCCTGAAGTTACACACTAGTCACTCCAAGAATACATACTGATCATTATTTGAACTCTAAGGCCTACAGTATTTTATGTCTGAAATACTTAAAAAAGCTTACTCAGTAAAACTACAAAGAGAAAATACTTTCTAGCATTGCCTACAGAATTCATACAACTGCATTTAGACTCGCCACTATGAAAACGTAACTATGAAAAATCAGCCCACCAGACTGAGAACACCATCAGGCTGCAGAAGAGCATTACTGAAGTCCTTTCTTTTTCTAATTTAGTATTCATATACAAATTTTCAGCCCTGTAGAACTAAGAAATCACAATTAATTTATTCTGCCCTAACCATGGAATCAATGTACATGTTTCCAAACCCATCCATAAAGCACAGCTACATAGTCTAATGCAACACCTCGAGCTAGGCTACATCCATGTTCCAGCAGAAAAGGAACACAATACAAAGTCAAACTTCCCCATGACCAGAGGCACCAGTCAGTCCTGATTATTTCAATCATATGTCATGTGATGCCTCCAAATAGTCATCATCCAATCGCAACAACCTGAGATTCACCTCCAGTATACTCAAGTCTTCACCCACATCCCTGAATCAGGGATTCCAGAGGCGGCATCGCACACAAAGGATGGTTCCACTTAATGAACATACTAATTGCCTGACAAATGCACACAGACAGGTTATGTGGCAGGCTAAACACCACAAACCTTGCACTAACTTCCATTGTGTGTATGGCATTTTTCTTCTCCCTCCTCCATCAAACTACCATTTCCTAAGTCTGCACTTAGCATATAGAATTATAGAATAGTTCGGGTTGGAAAGGACCTTAAGATCATCCAGTTCCAACCCCCCTGCCATGGGCAGGGACACCTCACACCAAACCATATCATCCAAGGCTTCGTCCAACCTGGTCTTGAACACTGCCAGGGATGGAGCATTCACAACCTCCCTGGGCAACCCATTCCAGTACCTCACCACCCTCACAGGAAAGAATTTCTTCCTCAGATCCAATCTAAACCTCTGCTGTTTAAGTTTCAACCCATTACCCCTTGTCCTGTCACTACAGTCCCTAATGAAGAGTCCCTCACCAGCATCCCGGTAGGCCCCCTTCAGATACTGGAAGGCTGCTATGAGGTCTCCACACAGCCTTCTCTTCTCCAGGCTGAACAGCCACAACTTTCTCAGTCTGTCTTCATACAGGAGCTGCTCCAGTCCCCTGATAATCCTCGTGGCCTCCTCTGGACTTGTTCCAAAAGTTCCATGTCCTTTTTATGTTGAGGACACCAGAACTGCACACAATACTCCAGGTGAGGTCTCACAGGAGCAGAGTAGAGGGGCAGGATCACCTCCTTCAACCTGCTGGTCACGCTTCTTTTGATGCAGCCCAGTATACGGTTGGCTTTCTGGGCTGTAAGCACACACTGAAGCTGGCTCATGTTCATTTTCTCATTCACCAACACCCCCAAGTCCTTCTCTGTAAGGCTGCTCTGAATCTCTTCTCTGCCCAACCTGTAGCTGTGCCTGGGATTGCTCCGACCCAGATGTAGGACCTTGCACTTGGCATGGTTAAACTTCATGAAGTTGGCATCAGCCCACCTCACAAGTGCATCAAGGTCCCTCTGGATGGCATTCCTTCCCTCTAGCGTATCAACAGAACCACACAGCTTGGTGTCATCGGCAAACTTGCTGAGGGCACACTCAATCCCACTGTCCACGTCAGCGACAAAAATGTTAAACAACACCGGTCCCAACACTGACCCTGAGGGACACCACTCGTTACTGGTCTCCAGCCGGACACTGAACCGTTGACAACCCTTTGAGTGCGACCATCAAACCAGTTCTTTATCCATCGAGTGGTTCACCTATCAAATTGATGACACTCCAATTTAGAGACAAGGATGCCATGTGCCTTTAAGAACACTACCCTTCCATCAAACAGGTGAAATTAGCCAACATGTACAGCACTGATTGCTAGGAACTGGAGAAAAATAAAAAAAAAAAAACACACTATCATCTCTCTCTCATACCTTCACAATATCCAACTAAAATCACAGAATCACAGAACGGTTTGGGTAGGAAGGGACCTTAAAGCTCATTCAGTTCCAACACCTTGCCACAGGCAGGGTCACCTTCCATGAGACCAGGCTGCTTTAATCCCCATCCAACCTAGCCTTGAACACAGTCAGGGATGAGGCAGCCACAGCTTCTCTGGGCAGTCTCTGACAGCACCTCAGCACACTCACAGGGAAGAATTTATTTCTCTTGTCTAATCTAAATCTCCCCTTTTTCGGTTTAAATCCATTCCCCCTTGTCCTATCACTACATGCCTTTGTACAAAGCCCCTCTCCAGATTTCCTGTAGCCCCTTTAGGCACTGGCAGCTGCTCTAAGGTCTCCTCAGAGCTTTCTCTTCTCCAGGGTGAAAAAGCCCAGCTCCCCCACACTGTCTCTGGAGCACAGGTGCTTCAGCCCTCAGAGCATCTCTGTGACATCCTCTGGACTCAATCCAACAGGTCCATGTCCTTCTTACGTTGAGTGACACAACACTCCAAGCCCATCACAATAAAGTTTTATTAAATAAAAATAAATAATAACTAAATAAAAAGAAAGGAAAGGGAAAAATAAAGCTACAGAAGCATTCAGACACCTGGCCAGATCTCCAGGAAGGCAGAGTTCAGTGACATTTATAAGGGTGACTGTCTGGCACATTTAGGCACCTTTAAAATGCATATTTAGAGACAATCAATAATGCTGTGTAGAAGGTTTATATAATACATACTCTGCAAGTCATTAAAAAAACAAGGAATATTTTATAACTTCAGTTTTGATAACTTAAGTTTCATTTGCATACTACAAGTGAAACAATCCCCAGTATTTAAACCAGTTAAGAAAATGCTTCAGATAACTTGGCAGCAGGCAGAACTACAGACTGATGTCAGATTTCTTTCATAATTATATTCGATAATTTATATGTTCTTTTATATCTATTTGCAATGTTACATGAATTTTACAAGAACATTATTCCATTGCTTTATTAAAACAATTTTCATGCCCTTTGGAGTAACTGAATCTCAAAATGCCCTCAGGAAACACCTGGATTATGAAAGACACTTGTTCAAGTCAGCAATTTGTTTCTCCTGCCTTCTAAACATCCAGGTTCATTGTTCCTCAATTAGTCGGTCCTTCCTTTATTTCACAGATTATGAAATCTGGCTTCCAGATTTTTTAATTTCATAAATCAGTTCCTGAAATGCTGTGATGAAGAGCACATGCCTCCTCCTGCTCTCTGACTTCCTCCATCCCTTGTGAAATGTTACATGAGGATCACTGTCAGGGGATTGGGGTGTCCTAGTTTGGCTTTTTAAGTTTTCCGTATCAGGCACCCAACTCAAAAACAGAAATGAACAGCACCGAGGCACTTTTTGAATGACACCTAAATTACCTTTAATCCTGACACTACCCTCATTCCATGATGACTTACCTTCACCACTTGTTTCCCTTGTATTTACATTAGTAAAAGGCTATTTTTCATTTCCTTTGAATGTCTACTCAGTGTCATTAGGACAGTGAGACAATGGCACAGGTTGCCCAGAGAAACTGTGGCTGTCCCATCCCTGGCAGTGTTCAAGGCCAGGCTGGACAAGGCCTGGAGCAACCTGGTCTAGTGGAAGGTGTCCCCTGCTCATGGCAGGGGGTTGAAATTAGATGAGCTTTAAGGCCCCTTCCAGCCCAAACCATTCAATAATTCTATGATTTTCCCCCTACCCTAAAATTCTTGCACTCGACAGAAGAATAAACTCAACAGAACAGATTTATGCCTCCTTGCTGAACAGTCACCTTAACAATTTGTGCTGGTTCCCAGCATTTGTAGTGTCTTTATACCAAGATCTTTGCACTGTCAATCAAGGCTTGGGCTTTCCCTGGTTTCTATGACTACTGTGTTGCAGGCTCCAAGTTACTCCTTGCAGCTTTGAGAATAAATTCTTCAGTCCATCTCAACTCATTAACTCCCCCTTTTAAAATTCTCAGCATCTCAGCAAAAAGCTATTTTTGTTTACTTTCAGTTTATGAAAGAATTTTACTCATCTGAACCGAAAGCCACCTGAACAGAGCAGAATGATCATAGCCTGGAATGAAAATGTCACAGCCTGGTTCTTACTTTAGGAACACTTAAGCTAATTTTAGTCATATTTAACCCAGCTTCCAGAAGAACCTAAAGACAAGAACACATCATTCATAACACAGCACAGAGATAGACGACACTACACGGTACTTAAGATGATCACATATCCCAGTTCAATGCAATCACACACCACCATCACCACAACTTCAGGTACAAAGTCCTGACAGAAGGGCCATCCAGCCTTCTCACATCAAAAGTGAGTTCCTAGCATTTGCAGTGTCCAATGTGAGACCAAAATGAATATGAAAAGGGTATGAGAAGAAACTAAGTGAAAGAAATCAATAAAATATAGCAAGCCCTGAGGATCACAAAAACATGTGCTGGAACAGCATGCTCAGGATAGACCCATTCTGCTAAATAACTGGCTGAACTTTGTCCCCGTACAGAGGACGCGTGGAACAGACCCACTGGCATCCGTGACATCCACACTTCCTTAGGCCTGTTCCTCTATGCCAGCAGATTCATCTAGAATAGAGGCATCTGGCAGCAGAGCCAGGAGTAAAATAACCATCAGTGTGACCCAGGAAGGGGCCGGTGCTCAAACTGTTTCATGGCTGTTGGTGAAGAGGGAAAGGCCTTGAGTGGAGAAGGGCAGGACAGAAGTTCTGCTGCAGAGTCAGGGAGGAAGCCTGACTTTTAAATTAGGTGAAAAAAACAGATGATCATATTAGAAGAAAGAAAAGCTGAATGACACGGAATGGTTCTTGTCATCCCATGAGCAACAGGGTGGAAGAATTACCTTCACTGCAAACAGATGATTTTACCTCACTTAGATTAACAGCAAAAGTTACCACCAGATCCAAATACCTCTAATAGATGACAAAGACTTCATACTAATGAATAAGTGTATTCACTACTGCAAAACATACACCATCATCAAAAAAGTGCCTAAAAACTGCAAACCCTCAGGAAACAGAAGAGCTTGCTCTAACATCTAATGAATGGCAGATCTGCTGTGTGAAATTAACAAATCCTGCAAAACAGAAGCCAAGACAACTCAAAGTCACTATTCCAGTCTCTCCCTTTCCCCAGCTTCATGCAGTTTCCCCATGAAATCATTCTTATCTCCACCTCTGTGAATTTCTGTAAGTCTAAACTCAACTTTGAAAATACAAGATTATACCTCTACATTTTCTTTAGCTTTGGCTGGTCTAATGAAGTATAGATAGAACACAGTACAACAAACTGATGTACTTTGAAAACTCAATAAAGTTTCCTTAAAATAGCATGGCAGGCAGTTTGGGAGAAGTGGGATTAGAAGGTTTATGGGAGATGATCTGCAGGTTGTTTTGGGGATAGAGATGTTACACAATTTTTAACTTTGGGATTTGTTTCAATTTGGTTTTTTAAGTGGGTCTCAAAGCCCTCCCCATGGGGACATTCGGTTTGTGTAACACAAACAGTCTCAATTATGAAATAGGCATTCCTTTTGGCTGCTCTGCACGGGGAAGGACAATTCAATTTAGATATAAAACCTACTTTTGTTAAAGCAATCAGTTTGTAGTGGAGCAAAAGTAAAGACAGTGGCAGTATAATATCTGAAGATTGTATTTTTTTCCATCTAAAAAAAATAAGCACAGCTACTAAAAAACCCACATCACAGCACTACTTCAAAGATCTTTTTTTTACCACCATTTAATGAAAACAGGTACTTTACTCACCAAATACTAGCACCACTTAATTTGGCTCCATCAGTCTCCCACTTATTGAAAAGTAGCAAAATGTTTAAGAGATGTGGGGGTGTAGCTGTTAGGAGTCTCGACTCAGGATTGTAACTGTCCCTAACCGCATTCTCTCCCAAATGACCTCTAGTAATTTATTCTTGTCTATTTTCTCATTCATTTCTACACAAGCTTCTGTGAAAGGAAACTCTTTCATCTGCTTTCCTTAGTTATTAGCTTGTGACAACAGAAGGAACAAACAAGCAGAAGGGATTTTACAGGCCTGACACAGAAAAATTAAGTGCAATTTTCTGTTGCTGAGCTCTTGAAAGGACTGGGACTAAGTAGTACCAGAAATATTCTGAACATACACTGATATAACTATAAAGATAGTTTCATTTCCTCATGTGAATCTCATAATAGAGAAAAGGACTGAGTATTTGTGCTGTCCAACTGTGATATTTCTTTTACAAACACAAGGCTTTCAAGCACAGCTTTAAGTCCAGCAAAGAATGAATTTAGTGATGTCTCTCTTAATTCAGGACTGTTCTTTCCCTGCCAAGCTACTTAATGTGCAAGGCTTCTGCTTTCTCCTTTGCAGTCTCCATTGCACCCTTTTGCTCTTTACCTTATGCTGGCCCTGGTGCTTGTCAAACCCTGCTTAATAAATCAATCCCATTCATTAATGCAGCTGAAAATTACCCCAGCTAAAAGCAGGATAGTAATTTCTTCTGGTTTAGTGAATGAATCAATCCTGCTCAAGGAGAGATGAGGTCCCATATGCAGAGAATGTTACATGTTACAATTACATGTCTGAAGGCAAAGGAAGGTAAGTGCTTTCCCCTCTATGTGGCAGCAAGATTTTTAGAGCATCTCGGCCTTAGATTACTCTGGTAAAACAAGCTAAACACTGTCAACAAAAATAGAGGAAAACTTTCAATCTGCAAAGAAGGCAGTGTAAAAACTGATGCAGACCTTTTGCAGTACAGCATGGTATTGGTCGAGAAGGCTCCCACCCTGTCCTGGATTTGTGACAGTATGCAACTGTTTATGGAGCCAGAGTGTAAGACAGATCAGGAAAACACACTGGATTTTTAGGTTTGTTTTTCTTCTCCAAGAAACAAAAATAGGAAGCTTTCCCCCTAACCCCTGACTGCACAACTGAGTTAACTGTAACATGCCTATGAGCAGGAATCTCTTTACCAGGCCTGGATGATGGAGAATTTTGAATTATAGAGCTGTTTACGCTGCTTTATCTTTAGTGAGGCCTGACACATCACCTCTCATAGCTCATCTGAGGCCCATTCTCTGCTGGTATAAGTATTCATGTTCCCCCACAACAAACTGGATCAGAAAACAGATACAAAGAAAATATTATGGGGGAGGGGGAAGGAAGAGAAGGCACCTTCTTCTCTGTATCAGTTTCCTGATCCAGCTCACCATATGCTCATACAAACAGCTGCCCCTTCTGTTTGTGTCAATGCAGAATGAAAACGTTCACTATCAGACATGACAACTCCTTTGGTTCACACCGCTACCACTTAACTTCCTTAATCACGCAACTGGATGTCACAATTTTCACTTAAAGAACACTTCAATGGCAGATTAAACTATGTCAGGACTGCTGCAGTCCCACTCCTTCCCTTCTCTTCACTGCATAGCTCGATAGATTTGTTGTTCCAGCACTGATACAGAGTTGAAAGTACAGGCTCTAAAGCACAGACTCAATGACTTGTTTTTCTTTCTGTAGGACTTAGCCTGGGGCCAGCTCAGCAGTCAGCTCACTACTCAATCCTCTAAGCATCACTACAGGAGAAACACGAAACTGGGGACAGAAGGAAGTGCTCACCTGCAGCAATTCCAGCTCAGATGAGCTTTCAGGATATGTTTGGAGATGGATGCAAACAAACAGATCCCGCCTCCTCTACCTACACCCTCACTTGCTGGAAGCTGCAACTGAGGTGACATAACCAAGACTAATTACATGTTCAAGCTAAGATACCTCACCCGTAGGATACTCTTTTAATACTTAGATTCTTTAAGCCTTAATGTATTTGTTTAGCCTTGCTTCTTTATGGAATCATCTTGATCCTAAGACACTGATTACCAAGGTGCCCCCAACAGCAACATACATGTGCATTACACCTGCTACTGCCAAAGCTACAACACTGCCTCCCAGGCAAATACTACCTCTTTATTTAGGTATCATAGGGATTGGAAAATGACAGAAACACAGTGCTCAGGCTGTGCCCATGCCCTCCTACCCCACCATCTTCACCCCTCTCACAGCATGTTGTGTCATCAGCCCCCATCATCCCCTATGCCTTTCTTCTCCCCTCCTAGGCCTAGGTTTTACACATTACCTCTCTCTTCAAGCATTAGGCTCTCCTCCCCAGATAACTACTATGCCCTCCAGCCCCCAAACCAAGCTGTCCCCCACCCCACTCCTCCCTCCTCCTCAACACCAGACTTCCTCCAAAATACCCTGTTTGCTCTTCTGCCCCCTTGCTCCAAGGCCAGGCTGCCCCTTGCCATCCCTCCTACCCTCCCTCTCCCAACATACCCTTTTCCCCGCATACCCAGAGCAGCCTCCCTCCCTCGATATGCCTCATTCCCTACTCCAGTCCAGACTCCCCCGACCTGTGTATCTCTGTGCCCTCCCCAAGCACCCCTCACACCCTTCCACATCACCTCAGACCAGGTTCGAACCATACACCTTACACCCTTGCCCACAGGCCAAACTCCCACCACGCTTATATCCCTTCGGCCCACTCCAAACACCCCTCATGCCTTTCCCCCTCACCTCAGGCCATGTTCCCCCCATATCCCCTATACCCTTCCCCAGCAGGCCAGGCTCCCCGCACCCCGACATCCCTTGTGCCCTCCCCAGACACCCTCATGGCCTTTCCCCTTCACCTCAGGCCATGCTCCCCCATAACCCTTGCACACTTCCCTCCCAGGCCAAGCTCCCCCGTTCTGACACCCCCCCAGTGCCCAAACACCCTCACGGCCTTTCCCCTTCACCTCAGGCCATGCTCCCCCATAACCCTTGCACCCTTCCCTCCCAGGCCAAGCTCCCCCGTTCTGACCCCCCCCCCCCGTGCCCAAACACCCTCACGGCCTTCCCCTCTCCTTACGCCCTCCCACAAGCCACCCCCCTCCACCCCCCTCGCCCCCTTTGGCCAGTCCCTCCCTCCGGGGCCGGTGCCGGTGCGTGGGGCCGCTCACCCACCAGGTACAAGGTGCCGTAGATGCGGAGGGACTCTGCCAGCGCGCTGCGGCTCACATGGAGGGCGGCCACGGCGCAGCGCGGGTGCCAGGTGTGCCCGATCTCATAGCAGCTGTGTGGGACGGACTTGCTCAGCGCCGCCATCTTTGCCGCCGCCTCAGCAGCGGGGAGGTCGCGCGGGGCGCTGCCGGGGTTACTCGCGGGCAGACGGGCACGCCCCCCCCCCCCCCCCCTCTCCTCCCCCTCCCCCCCCCGCGCGGCTCGCGTGAGGCCCGCAGCCAATCCGCGCCCGCTGCGGGGCGGGGAGGGGAGCGCGCGCGGGAGGGGTGGCGCGAGACGGCGTGCGTCCAACCCGTCCACCCCCCCCCCCCCGGCTCTGTTCCCCTGGCTCTTCCCGTTCCCACCCCCCGCCACCCCCCCCCCCCGATGCCTGCGGGATGGAGGAGAAGCGGAGGAGAGGGTGGTGTTCTGCTTTGGGAATGATGGATACAGGGCATCTTCATCGGGGACTACACAGGGGTGATGGGTTAAACAGGGGTAGTTTAGGTTGGATATAAGGAGGAAGTTCCTTGCTGTTAGGGTGCTGAGGGACTGGAATGCGTTGCCCAGGGAGGTTGTGAATGCTCCATCCCTGGCAGTGTTCAAGACCAGGCTGGACAGAGCCTTGGGTGCCATGGTTTAGTGTGAGGTGTCCCTGCCCATGGATGGATGATTTTAAGGTCCTTTCCAACCCTGACTATTCTATTTACCCAAACCCATAAGAGCAGTGACAGGTGGCACAGCTGCAAAACGGGCACTGGGTTTCAGCTTGGAATTCTGATCATTTACGGACAAACTGAGCTGCCTGGGTCAGGAGCTTGGCTTTTCACTCAGGTCTTTGTTAAGTGACAGTTTGTGAACCCTCCATCCTGATGGAGCGAGTACAGGGTGTACCTCCTGCACAGCCGATCGAGACAGGAGAGGTTATTTCCAGACCTACGTGGCGAGTCCATCCCAAGACAAGTAGGGAGGAACATCAGCAAACTAACCTGCAGTCAAACACAGACTTGGAACACATCCACAGCGGGAAAATGCCTCCCCCGTACAGCCTGCCTCCAAGTTCTCCTGCAGAGTTTTGCTCCTCGAGCCCAACCTGTACTATTTCCAACAAGATAGAGCAAATTTGGTGTTAATTTTGCAATATTGACAGCATACCTGCATTTCAGATTTAGCATTTATTATCACTTATTATCATTTATCCATTATAGATGGATAAATTGGAGGTTCACAGAGCTTTGAGCCATGGGGAAACAAGCTGCAGCCTCCCAGCAAATCGGCACTAGGAGATTTTTGGCCTAAATAGCTCAATTATCCTATTTCAGTCAAGCATGCCTGACGGACCAGCCAGCCCTCTGCTAGGTAGAGCTCTTGTCTATGACAGTCTGTATTTAACATCTAGTAGAATAACTGGAGACAACTTTAAATTCACCTTTAGATTCATGCTCCATCCCTGGCAGTGCTCAAGGCCAGGTTGGATGGAGGTTGGAGCACCCTGCTCTAGTGGAAGTTGTCCCTGCCCATGGCAGGGGTTGGAACTGGATGAGCTTTAAGGTCCCTTCCAACCCAAACAATTCTATGATGATTTAGAGCTGAGGTACAGCTCCCCTGCAACAGCTTGGCTGACAGAGGGAGTGAATATCTCCATGTGCTGACCCTTGTAGGGAAGCAGTGTTGGCACTATAACCTGCTGCAGTGTTGTCTGGACTTTGGCTTGGACTCAGTGCCTTGCTTGCATGTTTTTCTATTACTGCTTAAGAACTGCTTGTGAGCAGAAAAGGCATTTATTGCCTCAGATATCGATTCTGGCTCTGTTGCTTGCATGTTTTGGCTTTGATATTACTCTGGGCATAAGGCTTGCTTGCTGCTTTGCATTTGCAGCATGTACGATACTCATAATTGCATAAGCCGATCATTTCTTCTGAGTTAGTTTTGGCAGATAGTTTTAGTTCTGAAGGATTTTCCCTGCTCTAGCTAAGGGAAAATGGTAAAAAAGTACCCAACAAGGTACCTTGTCCGCTTGTGCAGCAACCTTCAATAGCTCTCTGCTTAGAACTGGAGGCTTTTGCATCTCTCATGTTGGGTCTGCTGAGGAGGACTCCAGTGATGCACTAATAAAGAAGGTGGCGCAGCCCTGACCTTGCTCCAAACCCTTTTCCATGGTATTGCGCTATTCTATTCTGGGAGGAAGCCCTAGGGGTAAAGCAGCATGGGAATACCGCTGATATAGCCCGATTGGCATTGGATGCCAGCCCAGGCTACTCTGTCCTGGGAGAAACTTACCCTTGATTGGAACCTGGACAAAATAGTCTTGGGAAAGCACAGAGGACATGAATTAACAAAGCATTGAGGACCTTTACTGTAAGTGAAGTCCTCATATGTACCTGGGGATTTTGGGAGCACTCCTTGTTGCTTGAACAAGGCTCTATTTTGGGAATAGCAGGCGGTGTCTATAACGTTGCTTAAGCAAACACAGAGATGAATCCTGTGGCACAAAGCCAGGTGACGTGGCACACACTGTTCAGAGCTCAACTGGTAATATCCAGGTGCCTTGGAGGGACTTACTCAGAGTAATCCCAAATACAAAGCCAGGGAGTGAGCTAATTGCTAAGCAGTGTGAGTGATGAGGGAGCTGAGAGTGCTCCTCTTCTCCCTCACCCTTATTCATGCAGCAGTATCAGATACACCATGGTCTCTGAATAGAAGTTTAGGCTGCCAAAAATATCAGGTAAACCTGTGAGCCTCGCTAGACCAGGACAACTGCGATAGCCTGGTCTCCATGCCTTGTGCCACAGAAGGGTGTAGGCAATGTGGCAGCATCTCACCTCATATAGACTGCCTGCTCCAGTCCACAAGTATTGAGTTAACAAAACACAGCTCACAGCACAAGTCCAGGGCCAGACACTGTCTTTAGCAAAGAGACGCTAACTGATGGACAGCAGTGATCCTCCAGTTTGCCTACACTGATGATAACTGATTGGTCAGGGAGTCAGACAGCTTGGGTAGCAATTGCTGAATAAGAAACACAGTGCCTGCCTTTCCAGGTTTTGGTGGGTCTCACAGTCTGAGAACGTTCTCTGCTGAGATCTTCAGCATCTGTGCCTGCAAGTAAATCATATCTCTCAGCCCATGAGCAGAGCTGGAGGTGTGAAGATCTTCTCTTGCCTTTGCAGCGAGCAAGTGTCTGTGTTACGAGGCGATCTAGCTGGGAATCAAGGCAGAGCACTTAACTGATTGGAACAAAGGCAGGCAGAAAGAAAGAAAATGAAGAAAAATGGCAAACAGGGAAGTTGGAGGCTTTGCCTTCCAAATGCGTTGGGATCTGGGAAATCTTCCTTCAAAACGGTTTTAAGCATCAGAACAATCTGGAAACATTTTAACTTGGAAGAATGCTTTGCCCTCTCCATTCCTTCATGCTGCTTTCCAACTTGTGTGCTTTTTTTTTGCCATGTATTTGTTTTCTCCCTAGGAACAGGTGATCCAGCTTTTTCCTGCTACTTTTGGTGCCTGAACTGCACTTCTAGAAGTAGCTTCTCTTGTCCAATAGGAACTGTTCATTCCAGCTGATGGGTTATTTTACACTCCCTTATTTCCCTTCTTTTCCCATTCTCACACTTTCATTGGTTTTGCCCTCCAGCTTGTTCTCCTGCCATCTCTGTGATTGTCTCATGCTTCCATCATAAACTCTGTGTAATCCAGACTGAAAAATACTCCGTTGCTAAAAAAACTAGGAATTAAATTCCTCCTTCTGCTCAGGCAGTGGAGGTGATGTGTACTCAACAGGCATCTGCTGCCTTCAGTGAACTGCCCTGGAACTTGGAGAAGTTGCTCCAATCTCCATTTCCTCTCAAAATCCAGGATAAATCATAGGTACAGTATATAATTAGGTTGGTAAAAATGGCTTGTAACATGTATCACTAATAAATGAAATAGCTTCATTGAATGGGAGTGAATGGCCACTAACTGAGGTGGGTTTACTTTCCTCCAAGGAAAGAAGGAGCCTTTATGAACTGCTTTTCACCCTTGTCTCCAAAGCTACTTGCACTTCAAACTTAACCCATTTTGCATTATTTGAACGGGGATTCAGCTCTGGCTTGCAGCCATGAGTGCTACTTGTTCATTTTTTAGTGGGGAATAATCTCAAAATACCCTTGTGTTTGCTGATATTTCAAGGTGAAGGAATCTGGAAGTTTTCCCATTTTCCAGATGTACTCATTTCCAAAATAAATATGGGATGGGCTGTGGGATAATACCCTGTGAACATTTTAATACACACAACAATATCCTCCAGTTTATACACATCTGGATTCTTTCCAGACATAAATGTCACACTCTTCCTTACAGAGGATCACATCAAGAAAGCACAATCATAAGGTTCTCCAAATTGATTCCTCAGGCCAAGCCAGGAGATGACACACTGAGCCATATTCATGCTACTGGCATGGATAGAATTGTACCTCAACTGTATTTAGCCTGTGGTGCTTCTGTTTCTGGAGACAGTGATTTCTTCCTTCTAATTCAGGTGACAGAATTGGTCATTAAAGGCTAAATTAGGACATTGGGTTCTCTACAGAAGGAGTGAGAGTCAGTACATGTGAACATCATCACAAGAGCAGCCCAGAACAGCAACTATGATCCTGCTGCTGCTTTCCTGCTCTCCAGAAAAGTGCTTTCTGTAGTTCTGGAAAGAGTGCAAGATCACATCTTGCATCATCCAGGTACCTCAGTGTGTTCCTGTGCTTGAAGGTCCATTACCCAGAATAAAGGCCAGTTCCCTACCTACTGACATCACTGCAACCCACCTTCAGGTGGAATAACATCTTTCCTTGTAGAAGAGTTGTAAGCTATCAAAAGGTATGTCTGCCTATGCTCTGCAGTCACAGTGCTATGTCTGGAACTCATGTCCTTATCTGCCATCCTCCTGTCTTGATGTTTATGGAATTCAGCAGTCAGACTTATCCCACATAGCTTCCATATCCTTCATTTCTGGCTACCAGGTGGGGGCAGCAGCCTTCAAACCTGCAGATGATGGTCACCTTTCCATGACTGTGGGTGGGAAGGATGAGAGCAGGCTGGGCACACACACTGCTGTACGCATGGGGCTCTGAGGCAGCCTTACATGGGTCTCCACTCCTGAAGAGGTCTAAGAACTGAAGCAGAGCTCTGGACCCCTATTGTCTATGCCACCTGATTGCTGTTTCATTCTCTAGTTCTTTCCTGGGGCCTCTGGAATGAGATCTGAGATCAATATGCTATGGAGAGGTCTGGCTCTAAGTGGAGCAGATGCTATCTGGTCATTACTGTTTGCCCACAAGAGCACCAGTTGAGGGTGGCTGTTCTTCAACAGTGTTGATGCAAAGGATCATCCAGAAAATAGGAAAGAAAAAGGAGTCAGGAAGGAATAATGAAATCCTCAAGGAAAAACAAATGTTTGTTTGTCCCTCCTCATCACCCGTTTCCATCTTATTTGAGGTCATTATGGCAGCATTTAATGCATTTTTCCAAAGTCATGGACAGCTTCATGGACTTGAGGAAAGACACAGAAGGAGCCATTTTTTATGTGTTTGAAGTTTCTGGCGTACTTGAAGTTTCTGTAATAAAACTGTCAGTCTAAGTGTTGGGCTGCTAAGGCCCCACATAGAAACACAGTTATTCTAAAGCAACCAAGCACCCAACAGCTCCTTTGAAAAGTCAAGATAGTTTCTAAGAACTCAGCACTTTCGAAAAGCTTTTCAATTTGAGCCTGGTCTTTTTCCCAAGGAATAATGACCAGTACATTTCAATGACTTAGTGTTCCAATGCTCATGTTGCAATAGCCTCAGGACTCTGATCACTCCTGCTGCCAGCGCTTGGACATCACAGCAGTAGAATCCAGCAGCCTAAGTGGCGGCTGCTGAATCACTGCCTCTTGCAGGTTTGTATTTCCAAGCAAACTGGCAGTGATTTTAGGTTATCCCGCAGTGCTGGGTTGATAAACTACATTGTCCTTCAGCGGGACTGTGGATGTCCAAAGCTGTGAGCAGGATAGCTGTGGAGGAGGCTCTTTGAGGCAAACTGCTCCCTTGGCCTTTATATTCAGCTCAACCACACTTTGCTGCAAGGGTGAAAGCGCTTCAAATTGCAAATGAAACACAACACACCCATGATCACTTAGCTGTTGAAATACTGGATTTAGGTGGGCAGATGTAGCTTTAGGCATCCCCTCTTGGACCTCCTGTCAAAAATCAAGGAGGTATAAAATTCAGTTGTGGATTTGATAGGACTTCAAAGATAGTAACAACAAGTTCTGGGTTTGGTTTCTCTCTGCTGGACCCAGCTTGGAATGTGCATGAATAAGAATCAAGGAAAGAAGTTGAAGTAAATTAGTTAAAGCTCTCAAAAGAACTGTTTCTTAAACACAGAAGCATTCAGAGAACAAAACCTCCTTTTCAGCACCCCTGGCTCATTCCTCGGGGCCATTTCTTACATCTCTGCTAAATCAGTTGAGAAAGTCACTAAAGCGTAGCAAGGCTGCAGTGTCCCTAGGAAGAAAAAAGCACCAAAGAGCCTTGAGAAAACTCTGAATAGCACAGAGAGCAAGAACAAATGTTTTATATATGCGGTATTGTTAAAAACTCTCAAGTGGCGTAAATATAATAAACAATAGTGAAGAATGGGATATTTCTGTTTGTTTCCCCATGCTGGAGATGACCTAACCTACCTCAGGCATGGTTCCACTTTGGGACTTGTGAGTTATTTGATCGGTCCAAACTTGTGAAAATAAACACTATTATTCTACTGTTCTACAGCGTGCATTCCTTTGTTCTCTGTAAATAGACCGAGAACCAGCAAATGAAAATAAATTATCATCAAATACAAATCAAAGTTAAAACTGCCGATAAACCAAAACCAACACATGGAAAAAAGGCCGTAATGAACACAGAAATAATGCAATGGTATACTCATCACTGAGTGCAGCTCTGCACGCTCCAGATGACTTTGTTAGCGTTTTATGGGTGAGTTCTGATCTCATTTACAGACGTCTCCTGCAGAGACTTCCTTCGTACTAACTCTGGCGTGGCCAAGAGAGAACTCTGACATCTTGAGGTCAGTATTTCCAGAGAACCAGTGGGAGCTGGATGTTCGGATCTCGTTGGATTTCAGTGCAGGTTGGACACCTAACTTTGTGTCTCTAAAGAAATCCCCTCCATAAAGTACTAGGTTATTTCTTTGGCTTTCCCAATATTGCCTTCCAGAGAATAGTTTCCAATGTTTTGTCTAGTCGTAAGCTTTGCAGATCATTTAATATTTGCCCAGCTTTGTGCACATCATGTGTTAAGAATTACTAATGTTTATAACATAAATGATAGGGCTTTCACCACTCCCTGGGAGAGGTCATTTTTCAGCCTGATGTATGTCACTGTCAGGAGGCTTCTCTTGGTATTTTTATAGTGGTTTTTAGCATTGGAAGATTCTGAAGATAGGGAGCAGAAAGCTTGCTGCATTGGCTAATAGTTCAGTATGCATGTGCCTGTGCATGGAGGTGAGGTAACTGGTCACACTTGGCATCATTTTGCATTCCCCTCCCACACCAGGAAAGCACCTTCCTTTTACATCCTATTTATAGAAAATGAAAGCATTTTGCTTGATTTGTTTTTAGTAAGAGGTGTAATGGTAATGTTGCATACAGATCTCTGTGGTCAAAAGCCGTGGGGGAGTTGATGCGCTGCCGACTGGGATAGTGTGATACTCCTAAAAACAAGGCACTGAGGATGGTCGATGACCTGGTGTCCATGGATGTGCCATTTCTGGCTCAACACCACGAAGCAGCATTAACCCAAATTGTATATTTCAAGTAAGTTCCCTTATACAAGAATTTCAGTAAACTTCACATGCATAGGAAATTGCAGTGTGTGCAAGAAATGATACCTCCTCCCAGCATTCCCACCCCCACTGAACTGCATCCATCTGTAGGGAGAAAGATTTACTGTAAAAATAGTGCAAAAAAAGCATATTTTCAGATGATGAAGCAAAATTTTATGTGAACTAAATGGAGTATACAGCTTTTAGCCCTCGCTGTATGGGGGAGCTATAATTATTGATGATGTAAAGATAGAAGAGGTTTTACAGTACAGTTTACCAGAAGCTTGTTGTCTCAAAACAAGTGTAATTTAACACCCAGCATCTCAGTTTGTTTTAGCTGAAGAAAATAACCCCCAGGCCATCTCTTACTAGCACCACTTTCTAGAAAGCCTTTTGTAAATCCTCTTTTCCCACGTGTCTACTTTACAAATGATCTCCAGAAATGCCAGCTTTTTACTTACTGAAATCATGTTTTTGGGACCCAATTCATCCTTTTATAATTCAGAGGCTGGAGTGGAATATCATTGTAGTTTATGTGCACATCTCACAATAAAGGTGTTAAAATGGTTCTCTAATCAAGAATATTTATCCTATAGTCATGCATAGTTGGCCAAGGGTCTTGCATAAATTCTTCCCTAATCGACACCCTCTTATTACACTTGAGCCTATCTTAGTTCCTCTTAACTTTACCCAACTACATGGAGCAGCTAAGAAATGAGGTAGACATCGTAAGCTCCTTTGATAGTCAAGAGTGGAGGATCTCCAGTGCAGCCACATTAGATCTGATCTGGACTCTTGAGTACCATCACTGTCTGCCTTGACTGCATGGGGCTTGATGGCTGACTAACTTAGCAATGGCAAAGCCTATCAAAATTATTATTAGGAATAATGACATATATATGACATATACAACTCCTAATATTATTAGGAAATGTGGGAAACATTATTAGGAAGAAATTCTTCCCTGTGAGGGTGCTGAGGCGCTGGCACAGGGTGCCCAGAGGAGCTGTGGCTGCCCCATCCCTGGCAGTGTTCAAGGCCAGGTTGGACACAGGGGCTTGGAGCAACCTGCTCTTGTTGGAAGGTGTCCCTTCCAAGCCAAACCATTCTCTGATTATAAATAATTGACTTTAGTTTTGCTCAGGGAATATTTGGGTTAAACAGCAGCTTTCTTATGCTTTTTCTGCACATTGCTGTGAGTTTTCTTTTTATATTTTCCATAGTTCCCCAAGGATGTGTGTATAGTGTCAACAGTAATGAATGGCATGAGCTTTTACCATAAGGAGCTGAAATATCATGCTAATCCAGTTTTCATGGTAATTTGGCCCCACGGAAGTCTCTCTGAGGAATAAAAATGCCTGAGAAAAATGGAATTCACATGAAGTCTCCTTATTTCCTAAGTTCATCTCAATGTCTGTGGGGAACTGGATGAATTGCCAGCCTCCAAATATAAATTACACTGCTCAAGAGTGAAAGATCAGTACATACTCAAACGCTTGATCCAGCAATAATAGAAATGAAACTCTGCATTTGTTCCATTGATAACAAAACCTTGGTATAGTGCTAAAATACCATCACTGCAGAAAAGCACAAGGGTGCGGTTCCTTGAGAGCTGAAGCCAATCTAAGCTGATCTGTTTGTATTTGCAGTCACACCACCCCTGCTCATCATCACAGGACTATTTATTTTATCTTACTAGTCTTCTAACCATTAGTAACTGGACCTACCCTGCCAGGGAGTCTAAGGAAGAGCATATATGCACGTAAGGGAAGGTGGATTGCACTCCGTGTAATCACCTGGATGCGTGGAAGGAGCACAAGGTAAATGTAAATGACACCAAGGGCTTTCTGGACAAGAGTGAATGACATTATTTATGCTCAGGCTAGTTTTGAAGGTCCTTTAGTTTGTGTAACAGTAATCCGTATGATTAACTTGTTATCTTGGATAGAAATTAAGGAACCTGTTTGCCAAAAACTTGCCAAACCAGTCTTTCTCACTGTCTGGTATGAAGTTTATGTGTTTGTCTTCCTATGAATGTAGCGCTGTTTATAGGAAGAGGTAAAGAAAAATGTAAACTATAAATGTCATGTATAAATGGTTTATGGAAGAGCAGCTCTGTCTATGTGAGAAAGGGGAGTAAACTAAAGTAAAATAAAGCAGATATATTCTGCAATTATGTCCATGCTATAAGTATAAATACATTAGTGGGATCTCATATCCTTCACTGAAATACTTATACCACCTCCCAAACTGAGTGTATTCTATGGTCATTTAAAGAGAACAGAACACAAGGGGGATGTAGACCTAATTGAGCAAGTGCAGAAGAGGCCAGAGAGATGGTCAAAGGGTTGAGCATGAAGCTCAGGAGACACATTAGAGCAGATTCCAATGACTAAAGGGGGACTGCAAGAAATCTGAAGAGGGACTTTTTTTAAGGGCATGTAGATATAGGACAAGGGGAATGGCTTTAAACTGACAGAGGGGAGACTGAGATGAGCTCTTAGGCAGAAGCTCTTCCCTGTGAGGGTGCTGAGGCACTGGCACAGGGTGCCCTGAGAAGCTGTGGCTGCCCCATCCCTGGCAGTGTTCAAGGCCAGGTTGGACACAGGGGCTTGGAGCAATCTGCTCTAGTGGAAGGTGTCCCTGCCCGTGGCAGGGGTTGGAACTGGATGAGCTTTAAGGTCCCTTCCAACACAAATAATTCAGTGATCCTATGACTTTATGAAAACAACCATTAATAATAATGATAATAACAAAAAAGAATTGCAGAGGAGACTGGAATTTGGATATAAAGAGCACTCAGTGACTCTATTTTAAATGGCCCACAAAGCGAAGAGCAGCACCACTGTAAACTGGGCTGTCCAATTAGAACTGGAAGAGTCAAGTATTGCTGCCTCTTTAAACTTCCCTGTAGTTCTATACGAGCCTGAAAAACAGTTGTGTGCATAACTTAAAGCCTCTTTATGGCACGTGAAGCAGCTCCTCGTGAGAGTCATGCCAGCAGTCCCTATCAGCAAGGGAACAGGTCTTCCTGGTGTATCTATATCCCTTTGTGTATTCACAGGCACTACTGAAGCCGTGTGAGTGCAGCACACTTCACCTCCTGGCAGATGTGGAATTTCTTTCCCAGGAGAATGACCCACCGCCTGCCTAACACAATACAAAGAAGGGTTTTTTCCAGCCGTGCCCTGCAAGTCAATACTGTCTGTTATGTGATTAAACACAGCGTCTCGGCTCACATGGGCTTTTTAGTGGGGAAAAATAGTACGTTTTAAGATCTGTGGCCAGATTCTTCAGCACGCTTGACAGCTCTGGGCTGCTCCAATGACACAGGACAACCTCAAGCCTGCAATAACGGATTGATTCAACCAGCTTGTTGCGGTATTGCTGGAGCAGGGCAAACCAGATGAAGCGTATCAGCAAATCCAGCTTCTCAGCTCTTATGCTACAGGGTTTTTTATCCCAGCCTAACTTAGTTTCCAAGGTTTAAAAATAATTAATTTATTTATTTAAATAATCTTCATGTTTAAAGTAATAAATCAATTGAAATGTTTAGAAGTTTAAAAGCTCAACAGGAGCCAGCAGTGTGAGCTTGCAGCCCAGAAGGCCAACCGTGTGCTGGGCTAAATCACAAGAAGCATGAGCAGCAGGTGAAAGGAGGTGATTCTTCCCCTCTGCTCTGCTCTGCTGAGACCTCCCCCCTTCAGTCCTGCATTCTGGTGGCAACAACACAAGAGAGATGTGGAGCTGTTAGAGAGACTCCAGAGGAGGTCACAAAGATGCTGTGAGGGCTGGAGCAGCTCTGCTCTGGAGCCAGGCTGAGAGAGCTGGGCTGGGGCAGCCTGGACAAGAGAAGGCTCCTGAAGGGGAGACCTTAGAGCAGCTCCAGTGCCTAAAGGGGCTACAGGAAACCTGGAGAGGGGCTTTGGACAAGGGTCTGTAGGGACAGGACAAGGGAAATGGCTTTAACCTAACAGAGGGGAGACTGAGATGAGCTCTTAGGCAGAAGCTCTTCCCTGTGAGGGTGCTGAGGCACTGGCACAGGGTGCCCAGAGAAGCTGTGGCTGCCCCATCCCTGGCAGTGTTCAAGGCCAGGTTGGACACAGGGGCTTGGAGCAATCTGCTCTAGTGGAAGGTGTCCCTGCCCTTGGCAGGGCTTGGAACTGGATGAGCTTTAAGGTCGTTTCCAACACAGCCCATTCAGCGATTCTATGATTTACTTCTTGGATAATACATTTCAGGAGAAAGCACTGTAATAGGCTTTCAGAAACATCTCTCCCATGTGTCTATAATCAGGGTTGTGTGATGTGGGTGACAAATGTATGCAAAGACCAGGACTGGGGCAATCTGGGTGAGTGAGAAGCAGTAATGTAACTCAGCATGCTGTGTGAGGCAGAGAGAGCCCTTCTTCAATCACGTCTGGTGAAATCTGCTACACAGAACGTGCAAAATGCCACCGAGAGCCAAGTACAATGCTGCTTATAGAGAGCAAATACACGGGAAATAACCCCTGATGCTGCCATAGAGTTAAAGCCAAACAGGACACAGAAAGATTTAGTGGGAAAGATGACTCTGCAGAAAGGAAACGAAGCCGTATTTATAAAGCAGGACTCGTGACCCCGCAGAGAAAGAGAGCCCAGCCTGTCATTTTCTACCACAGTTAAATCACGCCTTGTGAGTGATCAGCCTGTTATTTCCAAGGCTTTTGGGCTAATTCGCTATTGCGAAACGAAGTTTCTTCAAATGAGACAGAAAGTGCATTCCTCCTTCACGACTGCGCCCCACGCATGCCAAATCTGAAGTTATAAAACCAGGCTGTTTTGGAGTTATCTGAGCATTAAAAATAAATGGGCCTCAGAACAATTTTCTGAGAAAAAAATGTTCATCATTTTCCAGGAAAAAAAAAAAAAAAAAAAGAAAATCCCTTGGGCTAGGGTCAAATGTGGGAAATCTGAAGCCAAAATGCAAATGTTTGAGCAGTATAGAAGGCAATAATGAGCAGCAGTTTGAGCTGAAAGTCATTTTGGGAGGCAGAAGCACTGACTCCAATGTTCAGGCTGAATTTTGCCTCCACCATGGGTCTGATTTTCAAAACAGGCTACTAATTGTCCCCAAAGGAATTGATTTTCTTGCAGTTGGGCATGAATGGATCTCTGGAGCAGAGTCTTCCTGCGAAGTGTGGTAAAACCAGGCAAGGGATGAGGGCTGGTTGCTTTGGATGGGTTTGTGTTTTAGTATGATGTTTTATAGATGTAGCTACACTGAAAATATCATTGTATGGATGGTTTTGTGTCAGTGGATCCTAAGAGTGGCTTTGCCTAGCAGATGCTTGTCTGTTCTGCTAATCTGTTTGGAGAGGTGTATCAGTCTCTGAGTTACCTGAGAAAAGGGGTTTGGGGAAAGCAAATCAGAAGGAAAATTGATATAAATGGAAATAAAGTTATTTTTAAGCCTAGAAAGAGAAATACATCTATGAAAGCATACTAACACATAGGTGAAGTGATCTTTACGTGGGCACCTTTTATCTTATGGAAGGTACGGCCAGCTTTGCTCTTGGTGCCCCTTGGACCAGTGTGTGTGTGAGACATCTGTGCCTGCTGGATTCCTCACTACACACATGAGCTGAGAAGTCCTCTTGAGTTGTCAAACAATTTGATGCTATCTAAATGCAAACAGCTTCTTAAAATGATGCATATTAAGCAGCACTGAAATTTCCTGTTTACAAAGCTATAAACCCGAATTCTGTGGTCTCTGTGCAGACCAAAATATTGACTTTCAGGGGTCATGGAGCAACTATTGACCCATGTTGGCATGTGAGGAATTACGCATATGAATCCAGATATGGGGTCTGTGTGACACAGCTTAACTGCACCAAGGTGCATTGAAGTAAGCTTACAATCATATCTGCATGGAAACAGAGATTAAGAGACCTGCCCTCCACACTCCATTGCTGGCACTCTCTGGGTCTCCCTTTGCAGACCACTCTGAACCACCCCATGCACTTGTCTTATATATGAATATTTTAGATATAAACCCCCCATATTTGTGTGTGCATGTATTTGCATATGTGTATGTGTATATATGCATGCGTAAATGCATATGCAGCTCAATGCACTGTTCTTTTTCCTGGGGTCAAGTACAGCCATGTTCACCTGAAGTGTCATGACAAAACAAACCATTTCTTTTCTGATTGTTACTGGACAATTGAAACGCTGATTATAATCAATAAATACAGCAGGATAATTATAATTTATATCCATAATAATATGGATAATTAATTCCACCCACAATCAGGGAATGGATGTATTTCCTGCTATTAAAAGGGTCAACCTCTCAAAGTGCAGAGGTAAGGAGGGGAAGGAATTTATAGGAAGCACGTGAATAGTAACTAGGAACCCATTTTACAAGTATTACTGGATGCTTGAAAAGCCATCAGTGAATAAAGAAACTGATCTGTCTCAATTAAAAAGTCCAGGTAACTTTATAGAGGGAAAAATTAAAGAACAAATATTCAATAACATTTTAAAGTAGGTAAAGTTATTTAACAAAAGCGCAAATGTGAAACAGTAGAAAGGAGACATTGATTCAGATGAATATAAATGCAAAAGGAATGACAAGAATGTGATAAAATAAACAAAACAAAAAGTGAATGGTCCAAGACAATAGTGTCTTATGTAAACTGAGCCCAAGAGCAAGACCCTAATGGTGCCTGTCCATTACTCAATGGAAGTTGTGGAATTGTCGATAAACAGGTGACAGAAGCAACCAACCCTCATTTTTGTTGTATACTGAAAATACATGGGAGTTGCATGATAGAGGTAACTAATAGCAGTAGTTAACGCATTCTTACAAGTTCAGTGTCCCAAAACAGCTCTAGAAGCTACATGTTTTAAAAGCCCTGTGTGTTTAGATTACTTATATCCAAGGCCTGTAAAAGAACTTTCAGGGATGGTAATTATCAGTCTCCTCTATGGGTGGGAAATCAGGAGCTGCTCTCACCCAGTATCAGACACCTCTTGGTGAGTTTTCACCCTGACAGGTAGAGGTGTTCTCAGAATTAAATTCATCTGACCAAAAGCTGACATTTGGTTTAAGTAATCACATCCTAATGTGGTATCTGTTTTCTAAAGCTCATCAACAGGGTGCTCAAGGTTTCTTCAATCTGCTCCCAAGGCATCGATCCTGGTGCTCGGTGTGATGCTATGGAGTAGGTCATGTCTTTGGAGGTCTAAGTGGGGTGATCTTGTCTAGGACTGTAGAGGGTACCTGCACATTTGATGTGTCACTCCTATGGAAAGCTGAGCCGTGCTCTAATACTACAGCTTAGGCAAATGTTGATGAGTTGAAAACGATCAGAGTTATAAACCTTCTCAGATACCCTGAAAGAAGATGGAAGACTCTTTGAGATGCTGATAAGCATTAGTTATTTTGTAATGCAAAAATATGCCCATAGCTTTAATAAATATACAGAAAACCACATAAAAACTTAAGAGGGAAATAGTAAGAACAAGATGATAATAACAAAACATAAGTAGGGTTTTATGTTCATGTAGTTCCTATTATGTGAGTTGCCTTCTGCAAGTGTCTGCCTCTGACCAGGGGTGCTTAGGCTACTAATTCAGACTTACCCATTAAGACTGCAATGGATGGTTTGGGCTGAAGGTGGTTTTCAAACAGCAAGGTCAAATCTTGCTCCTTTAAAATGAAAACTATGATTAAAGAATTGGAAAAGACACTTTACAGTAAGGAACTCAGGAAGTTCAGTCTGTTTTGTTTGCTGCAGAAAGGTCAAAGGGTGGCTTAATCACAGCCTGACATTAACTATAGGGATAATGTCAGTAACGACTTCTCAACCTGGCCAGCAAAGGGAGAACAAAAGTCAGGGGCTGGAAGCTGAAGATAACTCAGACTAGAACCCAAATGTAATTATTGGCAGCCACAGTAAATAATAATTATCAGGGTGGGTGCTTGATCCTGTAAGGAAAACAACCTCAGAAGCAAAATCAGGCTTATTAAAGGAAAACACACTGTAAATCAGGCACTAAGTGACGAAAGAACATGGCTTGTGATGTGCAGGATTCAGGCCAGCATCTCTCACTGCCCAGTAATCTAAGAACCTATAAACCCTCTATCCGGGAGGTTTCTTAAAGGAGCTATTATGTCCATGCTTATCATGGTGACATTTACTCACTGTTAATACATGCATAAGGTTCAAAGCAGAGTAATTGCCATTTCTCCCAACTCTGACCTCTCATATGATTTTCTCCCATCGCCCTTGTTTTGAAAACTAATTCATGTTATCTAAAAGACTTTGCAAAGCAAACACAGCAGTTTAGCACTTTCTGACATTTATCCCATGCTCTCAAAGAGAAGACAATAGCAGTAGGGTTTCTTTGGGGGGTAAGTGTTGTTCTAAAAAGGTCCTTGTAGCTTTAAAATGTCCCCCTGCCCCTTTACTGAGCCCAAGGACTGGGTCCATGGACCAAGGGTTTTGCTGTAGAAGAGGCAGTAGATGGATTTTTCCATGGGAATTAGGCAAAAGCCCTGCTCTGGTAGCAGCAAACTCTGCTTCAGTGCCTAACTGCACTGCAAATGAAAAGGGTTTTCATATACAGAGACAAAGATGCATAGTTTTTAAGGTCACCATGATCCTCCCTCTAGTCTTCCTGCATAATTAGGAGAAATCAAAAAGAACCAACCAAAACTTCTCCCATGAGAGTCTCTGCCTCCAACTTTTGGTATTTGGCTGTACAGAGGGTGTCCATCACCCATTCCCCACGCTTGCCTCATGTAGGTGATGAATATAGTGGGGCTGGGAACATGTGTAGCACACTGTGTGTGTTCACAGCGTTATCACCCACCCAGATTAGCAGCTGAGCGTGGCTGGTTATGGCTTGTGAGTAAATAAGAGCTTTGCAAGATATGGTTGAGTTGCTGACTCCATCATAGACTCCTTGTGTGACCTTGGGACTGTAGCACTGTCTGTGTTTGAAAAGTTAAGATAATATTGCTTGTCTGCCTCACAAGGATTTTGCGAGGTTAAAGGCACTCTTTATTGGAGCTAGCTGTAAAGTGTTATGGTGATGAGAGCTGTGTAAACATCTATGCTCATGAAACCTCAAATAAAAACACCATCCCGCTTGAGGAAAGCACATTCAAAGCCCATAGATCCCTACAACAAATCACACATCTTAGGGGTGAAAAAATGCTAGTGATGGAGCCACAGAGGGGAAAGGTGAGGGCTGGACTGGGTCTTAAAGGTCTTTTCCAACATGATTGATCCTACAATCCTATGACTGAACACAGAGCACTTCATAGCATGGGGTTTGCTGTGATTTACAATCCCGTGCCTGGAAAGGAGACATAGGCAAGGGCAACCTTAGTCTGTCAGTCTTAGTCTTAGTTATAGCCCACAGATGCAGCCTGGGAATGTCAGGGAGAAGCGGAGGCCCCGAGGTGCATGGGGAGGCATAGCTGCTCCCGACGGACATGCTCAGGAGCACATGCGCATGCCACACACTGTACACGCACAGGAAGAGGTCACTTCACTGGGGCTTTACAAACATTTTCCAAGTGCTTTACAAACAGTTCTCTAATAGATGACATATTTTTGCTGAAGGCACAACCAGCTCAACCAGATTTTATTACAGGTGTAAAATATACCCAGGGAATTTAAGCGCGAACCTCATTTCTCTGCTCTTAATCCCTCCTCCTGCTGACTCGTTAAAGGTCTGTTTAATCATCCGGCCCTTTCCCTCCCCAAATTCACCAGCGTTCCATCCACACTTACTTGTTTTCCGGAGTTTTAAATGGATGCCAGCAGGTACCTAGCAGTGCCCTCCGGGTTTCGTGGCCCCAGTGACAAAACAAACAGCACTAAACCCCAGATGTAACTCTGTGGTGCGATTTAACTCCTTAGAAAGAAAAGGCAGCAGCTCACAAAGCCACTCCAGACAGTTTTAACCCGGCAGAGAAGAAGCTGAGTGCGTCTGGCTGATGAAAGACAGGAGTGAGGGTAGGGCTGTGTGTGGGCAGCTGGATCTGGGGGGGCCCTGGGACCAGCACCCATGCTGGGGAGGCATGGTGGGGATGCTGGGGATAGTGATGATGGGGCACAAGCATGCGGAAAGGGAGGGAAGGGGCTACCTGTTGTGCGGAGAGGGGGCATGGACAAGAACATGCAATCACGGAATGGTTTGGGTTGGAAGCGACCTTAAAGCTCATCCAGTTCCAACCCCCAGCCATGGTCAGGGAACACTTTCCATTGGAGCAGCTTGCTCCAAGCCCGTGTCCAACCTGGCCTTGAACACTGCCAGGGATGGGGCAGCCACAAGGACAACGGGTGACACTGAGGGACAAGGATGGGGGGTGCTGGTGGCGCGGCCCCAGGAGGAGAATGTGGGGGGGGGGGGACACCCTCACCAATAGCATCGGGCTGCAGCGGGAGGGTGCGATGGGGCTCGGGGGGGCGGGGGCTGCAGCGCGGGGCGGGCGCGGAGCCGCTCGTCCCTCCCCTTGGGCCGTTTCTGCGCTCGGAGCTTTAACAGCGGAGCCGCCCCCGGCCCCTTCCCCGTTGTAGCCGGCCCGTGCGGCGCGGCCGGGGCCGGGGGTCGCTGCTCGGCCATGGCGGGGGGGCCGGCTGCTGGCCGTGCTGCTGGCCGGGCTGCTCGGCGGGGCGCGGGGCTTCGGCGACGAGGAGGAGCGGCGCTGCGACGGCATCCGCATCGCCATGTGCCAGAACCTGGGCTACAATGTCACCAAGATGCCCAACCTGGTGGGACACGAGCTGCAGGCGGACGCCGAGCTGCAGCTCACCACCTTCACCCCGCTCATCCAGTACGGGTGCTCCAGCCAGCTCCAGGTGGGTCGGGGGACTGGGGAGAGGGGTTGTGTGTGATTGCGGAGGGGGGAAATGTGTCTGTGTGCGGTGCACGGACTGGCTCATATTCCCCGTTCTTATCGCCCATCCGCATCCCCACGTCCCGTCGCGGCTCTTGGAGCTTTGCTTTCCGAGGGTCCCACCGCTGGAGCCGCTGCTTTCCCAGGCGAAAGGCAAGATCCCGTCCTCCCGACGGGCATGGGTTTCATCAAACAAACCCCAGCTTGTTTCTTGGGGCAGAGCTCCCGAATTAGCACGCGATCCCTCTTACGTTGTCGCGTCACAGAACTGAGGTTATTCAAAGCCCCGAGAAAACAACAGTATTTTATTATCCTTGTACGTATGTGACCTTATGGGAAAAGAAAAAGACATTCTTCTAGGCGGATCATTCAATAAGTGCCTTTTCTTCTGTTTTGTCTGTTAGCTGTAATACCCAGGCAGCGCTAGAACAAATATATGCATTTGTTTAAACCGCTTTAATCTGTTCTTTTGCTTTCCTAAATCACACCCTTGAGGTTTAGTTCTGGCTGAATCCCACTCGCTGTATTGAAACTGATGGGCTAAATTTACACAGAGCTGATCTAGGGAGCAAAATGTTCAGGCTTTGGCTTCAGACCACATTAGAACTGAAAGAAGACAACATTGTTAGGGTTCCCCCCCATTTGTTTTTATTGTTCTTGGTTTATTTGTTTTATGCTGCTTCCTGTTTTTTAAGGCAAAGGACCAAATATTACTGCTAAAAAGGCAATAAAAAGAAAACTTGTTGTATTTCAACCTGTTTGATTTTCCCCTGACGCACTTGTGCTTTCTGTTTCTCCTTCCCAGTTCTTCCTTTGTTCGGTCTATGTCCCGATGTGCACGGAGAAGATTAATATCCCCATAGGTCCCTGTGGAGGCATGTGCCTCTCTGTCAAAAGAAGGTGTGAGCCCGTTCTGAAGGAATTTGGGTTCGCCTGGCCGGAGAGCCTGAACTGCAGCAAATTCCCACCCCAGAATGACCACAACCACATGTGCATGGAGGGCCCAGGAGATGAGGAGGTTCCCCTTCACAGCAAGACCGCCTTGCAGCCTGGAGAAGAGTGCCACAGCATGGGATCTAACTCGGACCAGTACATCTGGGTGAAGAGAAGCTTGAACTGTGTCCTCAAGTGTGGCTACGACGCTGGTCTCTACAGCAGGTCGGCTAAGGAATTCACAGATATCTGGATGGCCGTATGGGCCAGTCTTTGCTTCATCTCAACTGCCTTCACAGTCCTGACCTTCCTGATTGATTCATCCAGATTTTCCTACCCGGAGCGCCCAATCATATTTCTGAGCATGTGCTACAATATTTATAGCATTGCTTATATTGTGAGGCTAACTGTGGGCCGGGAAAGGATATCCTGTGATTTTGAAGAGGCAGCAGAACCTGTTCTTATCCAAGAAGGTCTTAAGAACACAGGATGTGCTATAATTTTCTTGCTGATGTATTTTTTCGGGATGGCTAGCTCCATCTGGTGGGTTATTCTCACATTGACGTGGTTTCTGGCTGCAGGACTCAAGTGGGGCCACGAAGCTATAGAAATGCACAGCTCTTATTTCCATATTGCAGCCTGGGCTATCCCCGCGGTGAAGACCATCGTTATTTTGATTATGAGACTCGTAGATGCAGATGAGCTCATCGGCCTGTGCTACGTTGGGAACCAGAACCTTGATGCGCTGACAGGCTTTGTCGTCGCTCCCACTTTTTACCTACCTGGTCATTGGGACTTTATTCATTGCAGCAGGACTCGTGGCCTTGTTTAAAATCAGGTCTAATCTCCAGAAAGATGGAACTAAAACTGACAAACTGGAAAGGCTGATGGTGAAAATCGGTGTGTTCTCAGTGCTGTACACCGTGCCGGCAATATGCGTCATCGCCTGTTACTTCTATGAGATCTCCAACTGGGCTGTGTTCCGCTATTCCGCGGATGATTCCAACATGGCAGTGGAGATGCTCAAGATCTTCATGTCCCTCCTGGTGGGTATCACGTCGGGTATGTGGATCTGGTCAGCCAAAACTCTGCACACGTGGCAGAAGTGCTCGAACAGACTGGTGAACTCAGGGAAGGTGAAGAGGGAGAAGAGAGCGGATGGTTGGGTGAAACCTGGGAAAGGGAATGAGACCATGGTGTGAGACAAGGACAGCAGCACGGGGGTCTGATTGCCCTCCTGTGAAGGACTGATGGTGTGCGAGCATTGCCGTGTGAAGGCTGGAGTAGAGTAGGGAGATGGTTACACAACCTGCCTCTGGGGAATGGGAGGGAAAAAAAAGCCTGAAGGAATAAACAGCAGAAAGGTCATGCTGCAGATACAATAGCCATAAACCATGCTGCCCAAAATAGGAAAGCCCAGGGAGGCTTTAAAAGCTGTGAAATACCCAAATGTGTTATCTTTATCTTCTTTTTTTTTTAGCAGGATGCAATATGCTGAAGTGTTTAGAAGCTGAGGGACCATAGCCCACAGCTGTGGGATGTTGTTTCCTTTTCATCGTCTTATAGCTAATGGAGGGAAGGTGGTCTGGGGCCAATTCATGGGCTGATTTAGGGTCCGTTTATCAGCCAGGACCTTAGTTAGGTGTCTTCTTTCCGAGTTCAGCATTGTGAAGGAAGTGCTGGCAGAGTTGTGTCTTTATGCCTTTTGCCATAGAATTCTGTTGCTCCCATGTGCTGCACAAGTCAGCCAAGGATCAGGTCCTCCAGCAAATACCAAGTGCACTTTCCAGGTGTGAGAATTGTTACCCATGATGGGTGGGATTTAGAGAGGCATTAGTGAGGGTGATTCTTGTCACCTTAGGGTCTGATAATAGTTCCAACTCATTCGTTTTACCACCTGTAACCTGGCCTGAATTGAGAGCTGGCTCTGCCTTGCAGGGACTGGGACCTCCTTAAGTCCCTTCCCACCTGAATTAATCTGTGGTTCTATCAATATTCCTCATTTTTTAAAAGCTTTACTCAAGGTCATTGTCAGAGTAGAGGAGTCACTGGGACCTGGGAAACAATGGGATTTCTATCACCAGTCTGCCTCCATTCCCATCCCGTCAGGTGCTCCTGCTATTTCCAGTGGGCCACTTTATTCTGCTGCATTTAATAGCTTTAACTAAAGTCTTACATTATAGTGCTCATTCCTCCAAGGAAGAGAAAAATGAGTTGAGGGTCTCTTCAAACAATGCCGGTTTTCTCCAAGTAAACTTATCTGGCTCTCTCTGGAGACCCATTGCATGAAGCAATTAAGTCTTAATATATTTCATTCCATGCGATGGTATCTCTGCAGACGCCAGCCTGGGGAGAAGCGAAATGTTAAGTTCCTTGGCAACCTCATGTTCACACAGATCAGTTGTGTAATTATGTGTGTCAGTTACAATTAAAAGAACATTCTCAGCCCATGACATGGCAGTGCAGCTGACTGCCTCACAATGATGCTCCAATTGCTCCCTGACAGCTATGAAAGGGGGGGGTTAATGTATATTTACATGCAGAATGCAAGCAGGCATTCGGTCCTCAGGAAGGACAAGAGACGTTTCCAGTTTTTGCAAAGGGATCCCAAGAGAAGAGATCCAGCTTCTTGGTGAATAATGTTGTTAAACAGCAACTGTTGAGTTTTCTTATCCTTTCATTTGAGGAGGCATCATCCTGTGCTCACAGGGAGCTTGAACCTTGTGCTGGGGGCTTGTTTGACTAATGAGAAATGTGATGCAGAAGGAAATACCCATAACCACTTAAGAGAACACTGTTCTGATGCTATATCACTTTGAAGGACCTTTGGTTTTATCTGTGTGCCTTAGACTTTTGCTTCATTTATCTCTGTGGACCGTGGTCAGCTGTGGAGCATCCCCCCAGTGCCCCAACTCACCCTTCAAGAGCAGCTAAGAACAGGCACTGCTGTGTTGCCCTCCTCACTTGTCACACAGGTGCCCCATGTGCTTTCCAAGCCACAATTTATTCCAGCTCTGGCCGTGAGCACTAATGTGTCCCAGAAGCGTGCATTGTTTCACTGTTAATGTTGAAACATGTGCTACAGCACTTCTTTTCTTCTCTCTTTAAACAAACCCCAAACAAACCCTAATTGCAGTCTTTGTGGTTGGGCTCCCTCTCCAGCACAACAAGTGACAACTTGACACATTCTGCTCAAGACACACAAGCATTGTCTTGGCCAACCCCACATACCAGCCGAGCCTTTTCATCCTCTCCATAAACTCTCTTGCTATTAGTGTTGGGTTTGGATCTTGTTATTCCTCTGTGGACAAGGAGTTTTACAAGTAGGAGGGCTTCTTCATCGTGCAGTCTTTCTCCTGGGATGTAAAGTCAGCAGCTGTATGTTGGCTTTCCAGGGGTCAGAATGCAGTACGAACCTTTCCGTGTAAGCTGGCATTGGGCTGTGCCAAGGTGTCATGTTCACTTAAGTGTCCTTCACTCTGGAATGGTTTGGATAACTCTCCTGGTCGATACGACCCATGTTTGACCTGACTGATTCAATAAACGGTGTTTTAACCATGTTATGTACACAGGAGTGACTGTTAAGTAGTGTTGTTATCAGATCCCTGCATCTCTGCCTGTGACCCTGTGGACTGACAGATGCCCCTGGTGATGAGAAGTTGGAAGTGAGTTGGATGAGGACAGCACTATGAGAGAGCTGGGGGTTATTCCAATAAAGAGTGTGAGGGTCTCAAATACCATGGGAAGGATGTGGGCTGGAGAGAGACCCTATCTGCTGTTCCTGAAGGAACATCTTTCCCAAGCAGAATGGGAAACACTGTGCTAACTCAAAGCAAATTTAGCTGTTGCAGTAATGAACCATTCCATAAATGTATTCATCCACGTGCACTTCCCTTGCTCTGTTTTGGAGCTCTACAAGTGGGAAGTCACAGTGTGTGTGAAGAGTGGGTATCTCCAACTCCTACTTTCTCTTTTTTCAATGTTGTTATGAATATAAAGCCAAAAACTGTGACTGATCCTGTCTTGGAAGCATGGATGCTGTGGTTGTACAAGAAGAAACTTTACAGTTATCTTCTTTGCATGGGTTCTGCTCCCATCTCCCCCGTTCAGTATGTGTCTTCCCACTGCAGGTATGGAAGCACCTGTTGGAGAGGTACAAGCCTAGCTCTTGTGTTAAACAAATTAGCTCCTTTTCTGAATTTTAAGGAAATAAACACTGATTATTTTGGGGTGTACAGAAAATATATCTTCTTCAATGTATGTACTGTAAATTTCTAATTTATCACTGTAAAAAAAAAAAAGGAAAAAAAAAACAAAACCAAAACCAAACAACTTTGCTATTTAATTTTTATATCAAAATAAAACTTTAACCTCTGAGGATAACTAAGGTGTTCCTGGCAGCCCTCAAGTGCTTGGTGAGTTTGTGTCTTAAATTGGCTTCATGATTGTTGGAAGAGCTTTTTTTCTGCTGAAGGAAGGATTGAAGCGCTAATGCTGCACTGAAAAGATGATCTGAATGGGCTCATCCAGCATGGGTTGGATCTGATTTGTTCATTGCAGGGTAGTTGGACTGGATGACCTTTGAAGGTCCCTTCCAACCCAAATCATTCCATGATCCTATAAATGTGGGTTGCAAGAAAAAGCTGAGAACAAGACATCATTGTGATAACTGAAAGTCTGTCCATGCATCAGGGCTTGCAGGCAGGGTGGATGGAAACCCTTCCAAAGACAGTGCACAGATCTCAGGTGCTGGGGGTGCAACTGGAGCATTGGGCTTGTCTGAGTGTGTCCCCCAAAACTGAGTGGGAATGCAAAATGTAAACAGCCATCTGCTGCTGTGGCACCACCATAATGTGGCTCCTGGGGAGAGCAGAGCATCCTGTAAGGCTCCTTTGTATTTGACATGCTATGGAACACATGCAAACCAAAGATGCACTGACTGGTCCCAGCTGGGGTGTTTGGTGAAGGAGGGAGGGCAGCATCACCACCTGCCTGTTCAGTATATGAGCACTATCAGGGGCTTTTGGAAAGGGGCAAGCAATATTACTATATGCTTGAAATGAGTTTGCTCCTAGGGGCAGTTTCAGCCCTTCAGAGAACACATTCAGTAGAATGTCAACATTTTATTCCACTGTATATTTTTATTATTATGATCAACATTATTGAATGATATTAAACTGTCAGAGGAGAGATTTAGATTGTATATAAGGAAGAAGTTCTTCCCTGTGAGGGTGCTGGGGCGCTGGCACAGGGTGCCCAGAGAAGTGGTAATGGTCCATTCCTGCAGTGTTCAAGGCCAGGTTGGACAGGGCTTGGAGCAACCTGCTCTAGTGGAAGGTTAGAACTGGATGAGCTCCAAGGTCCCTCCAACCCAAACCATTCTGTGACTATGAAATTTAGCTCATTAATGCTCCACTTATTGTATCATTCCCTTTTCTCATTTCTGCTCACAGTTAGCATGTAGGGCATGTACAGTGTCTTCTTGTGTACATCCCTCACCAGTTTCTCTGACGCTGATAGCAGAGTTTGTGACATTAGCCATCATCTAAATCCACTTAACCATCTCCATCACACCGCATTCTGTGTGTGGGATTACTTCATTAGCATAATGTTATTCTAATAAGAACCTAAATCTGACTAGAGTGAGTAATTGTGAGGGTGTGCTGTAAAGAAGACACTAGGAATTATCACCTGTGTATCTGTAGCTAATCAAGTTCTGAAGAGCAGCATCTAAAACTGGTAATAAGAGTGATTTGCTCACGCCTTTGGCAGCTCATCACTGTAATGTTCTCAGGCTGGTGATTAATGAGGTCTCTGAAACTTATAATTAGGAGTCTTTAATGGAGCTACAGTTAAATGTAACAAACATAAAAGAAGAGCTGCTGGGGCTGTTCACACCACCTCAGGCATAGTGCTGGAGATGGTGTTGGCTGCTCTGGGTCTTTCTGATGGCTGCTTGCCTTTAGAGATATGGCCTACATCAGCCATCCCATCACCACCACAGTGACAGTGGATTGCTGGAGTGGCTTCCAGTGGGGGACAAATCAGCCCAGGAGGGGAGTGTGTTTTGTATACAAAACTGACCAAAACCCAGCCTTTATGAGGACCATTTGTGGTTGTTTTGCTATTTAGGGTTGGGGTTTTTTGCTTGCTTGGTTGGTTTTGCTTGGGGTTTAAGTTGTCTTTAAAGAGAGCAAATGCTAAGGAGCTTGCAGCAAAAGAGACCGGAGTTCTGCTGCCAGAAATCAGGAGCATCCTAAGCTCCAGTAATGCGAAGATGTGGTATCATGAGGCCCTGGCTTTGACAGTGGAGTTTCCACCACACCCCCTCTGTCCTCAGCTACTCATTCCCATAACTGTCACTCTTTTCAGCTCCTCCTTCACTTTGCCAGTACAACTGTTTGCAAAGCAGAGCAGCAAAGTACCCAGGTTTAAAACAACCATCAGAGTTTCTGTTTTGTTTTATGCTGGGGGGTTATTTTTAAGGGGAGCAGGGGTCTGGTTAACATTGCCTTGGCTCCTGCAGGCATCATCCTGCACAAGCCCTCTTGCACCATCATCTCCACAAGGCCAGAGCTGTGTCTACCTGCAGGAATGCAGGGATGTATCAGCATCTACCCAACTGCTTCCAGCTTGCCCAGCCTTGGTTGAAATAGCAAAGCCTTCAGTAGAGCTGTTGGTGACTCCCCAAGTGTGATGCTTCCACTGGGACAATCGAGTCCAGCTTTGATCTGCTCATCTGTAAGTGAAAGCCCCATTGCACAGCCCTATAGAAGCTGATGCTCTATAATGCAACCTTTCCATCACACTTGGGCTAATTGGCTCATAACACACACCAGGAGCTTGCAGCCTCTGTCTCAACCTAGGATGGTTCAACTAGACTCCCAAATATTAATGTAGTGTGAATACAAAGTGGAGCTTCTCTTCATGCTTGCAAAGCCAGCGCTGGCTGTGACAGTGATGAGGCAGAGCATGGTCCAGGCTGGAGCTGCGTTGTGCCATCCTCCTGCTGCATCTCACCCAGGAGAATGGACAAGAGGATGGATGCAGACCAAGCAGCTCCCAGCCAGTGATGAGCTGGTGTGTTAGATCCTCTACCACTTGTATTTCCTGCAGCTGGGAAATGATTTCTGGCCAGGAGTCCTGTACATCCTGGCAGGCTCCAGCTGTTGTAACAGCTTTGTGCTGTTAACAACCAGATGTTTTGGTTTACCCTCTGGGAACAGCCTACCAAACAGTCACCACACAGCTGGAAGACACAAAGGTGCCTTAGAGGGGTAGCAGCAACAGCAGAGGACTCACATGCTAAGGTATCACTGAGGAACTGTTCTGTTTCCCTGGGTTTTGGGGCAGGGACCTCAACATGGGCTGGATGTTGGGTACAACACCAGCAAAAACAGGTTGAGCTCCAAAGACAAATGTTGCACATCTCCAAGTTTACTGTCATCGGTAACTGTTGATTTTGCTGCTGTGTTTGCCAGGAACAAAAGTGCTGATAATTAGATCCAATTCAGACTTCACTTTCATGTTGCCCATGCTTAAATCAATGGTTTCAAACCTAAAACTCAAACAATCACCCACGGCTTGTTTAATACACGGGCGAGATAAATATCTTCATTCTGTATTTCCATCAGCGTTTAGCCTGTTTCCTGCCTGGTTCTCTCATTTCCTGAGCTTACTCTGAGGAAGGGAAAAACATCCTTCCTGCACAATGGATGCAAACCCTCTGACAATCTGCTTCTGCAGGATTAAGGTTTAAAACATTATTATGCAGAGGAACAGCCTCGCGTTAAATCTTTTTTATGATGAAGTGTTTTCTTCGGAAGCAACTTGAAGACAACTCTCACTCAATTACACGGTGAGGGATGATAACGGAGGGCCACAGAAAAAGCAGGAATTGAGTCTTTTCAGGGATTTTTCTTGCATTTTCGGGTCTTCTTGCTGTGCGGCAAGGAGCGGCTGACATCTAGCGGCAGCTGCATCCCTCGTCCCAGACCAGCGCCATCCCTGCTCCCTGCGTCTCCAGGACATTCCCAGGAGGCAGATTTCCTTTACATGGCACTAGGGGGCTGGGATGCAAAGGAAGGAGCTCCTGCTGGAATGGGGCTCCTCACCGCTGCCTGCTCCTCAGCCCTGTGCCCTATTGCTCCAGGGAGAGTCAATGCTGCTGTAAACCTTCATAGATAACATCATAAACCAGTTTGGGGTTGGAAGGGACTTTTAAAGATCATCTTGTCCATCTTGCCCTGCAACGAGCAGGGACATCTTCAACCAGACCAGACTGCTCAAAGCCCCATCTAACCTGACCCTGAATGTCTCCAGGGATGGGGCATCTACCACCTCTCTGGGCAACCTGTGCCAGTGTTTCACCACCCTGGCTTTCTTCCTGGCTCCCAACATGGAGCCCATTACATGTGTGTTCAGAGGCAGTGGTGTGCAGGGAAAGGAGGACCATCTATCCCGCATCTCCATGAAGGCTCCAAACCAGCATATGGGTAGGTGAGGGAAAAGCAGGGCATGTAGCTCAGCTGCTGGTGGTGAAGGCTTTGCCCAGCAGCACATTTGTCAGCTCTTGGCCATACATGAGGGTTTGTACCTAAGGAAAACGCTAGCTTACCCTCAGTTTGTTATCAACCTCTCTTTCCTGCTCATTCCTGGGCTCGGGACTGGTGTGGCTACAGCAGGTTGCTGACATTGAAGAAGACCCAATAGTGTTGTGGCACGGCAAAAGGGCCAAAGGGACATGTCCCTGCTCATTGCAGGGGGGGTTGGACTAGATGAGCTTTGAAGGTCCCTTCCAACACAAACCCTTTTATGATTCTATGACCCTGCCATGGCCAGGGAAGCTGTCGGGAGCAGAAATCAGCAGCATGTATACTCCAAAAGGTCACTCCAAGCACTTAACATGGTCTCTTCCTTGACCTCATGCTAGTTGTGTTTAAAAGAAATAGGTGTGGGAGAGCACAGCAGAAAGGAAAGCCTCAAGCTGGAGGTGATAGCTCCTTTCTTCTTCCTGCTGCCACTTGGCAGTGAAAGGAAAGAGCTGTCAGGTCCCAGGCAGAAAGCAAAAGCATTTGCAAGAGAACCACGATAAAGCCATAGCATCTTTTTGACAGGTAGAGAGATGCCTGGAAATGGGAAGAGGGGCTCCCAGAGGAGGAGGGAATATATGCACAATGCTGCAAACATCAGCTGCAGAGGCCCCATGCATGAAGGTTATGACAAACAGTAATACCACTCCTCTCACAAAACAATCATGTTTCTACAGCTGTGGCCTGAGCAGAGCCAAAAGAAGTGAGGATCCATCCCTACTTCCCTGGACAAACGGTTTTATGACTGAAGCAGGGAAAGGGGCAGTTCTCATCCTGAAACACCAGTAACTCATCCTGACAGCATAGGCAAAGCCAGCCCTGGTTTGCTGTGGGGTGAGCTGGGTTTCATTGTTGTGAGTGCACGAGGCCCCTCCTTCTCCAAAATGCCCAAAAGCAGGATGTGCCAGCCTTGGGATGCACCGGGGACACTGCAGAGGGCACATCCCTTCCCCTCTGCTCAGGATATCAGGCACTGACTCTGGACTTGGCTGTGAAAAGTCAAGTCTGGCAGATGTGGCCACCAGCCCAGTCCTCCTTAATGGGTGGCCTTCCCAGTAGCTGTGCTCTGCAGCCCCATGGCTCCCTCCCACAGTCTGGGCTCCCATAAAGAGTCTGCAGCCCATTCCTAAATCTGCTATTGAGCTGTTGTGTCATGTCACAGAGGGGATGACCTGGCCATGGTGGACTAAGAGAGAGCAGGATTCAGGAGTGGGACAGGAGTGATGATAAGATGATAGGGATGATAGGATAGGATGATAGGATAGGATGATAGGATAGGATAGGATGATAGGATGAGAGAGAATGGCCTCAGGTTGTGCCTGGGGAGGTTTAGGTTGGATGTTAGGAACAATTTCTTCACTGGAAGGATTGTGAAGCATTGGAACATTGTGAAGCAAAGGAGAACCCAGGATCTCCTGAGCTGCACCATGTTCTTGTGCTACCATGGTGAGTCCCCTGGGTGCAGAAGAAATAAGAGGCTGGAGAACAAACTGGACTTGGGCCCCATAGAGTAGGGAAAGGCTGAAGGAAGACACCAGAGGCAAAAAACTCCTTGCTGAAAGGTTTTCAGTACATGCAACCATTCACACAGTGCATGTCTGTGCACAGCTGACCACAGAACCATAGAATCCTTGAGGCTGGAAAAGATCCTTAAGATCATTGAGTCCAACAGGGCACCTAACACCCTTTACCCCTTTTCATTTATGGATTAATATGCTTTAATCATGTCCTCACATTAACAGGAGCACTTTAAACTGGCACTTGAACAGGACCAAACAAGCATTTCAGCTCAATCTGATACCAGCCTGGAAGTACTTGCCAGCTTCAAGTCGGTATCTTGGGTTCTTGTCTGATACTTTAAACCACCTAACATCTGCTGAAGGTGTGGGGAAAGTGGTTTTGGCTGTGAGTAGAATGTAACATGTTATATCTGTGAAGGTAAGAGCTATTTGGTAAATAAACAGAAAAAGGGAAGTACCATCCTTATAACCACAAGAATGGTTACAATCTGATCGCTATATAAATTGAATTCCTTGAGGGCTGGACCTGGTTCTGGGAGTTCTTCCTGCAATTCAGCACTATGAATCCGTATTTCTATAGTTATCACTTGTAATCCGTATTTCTATAGTTATCACTTGTGATGGGAAAAGAAGAACTCATTTCAGTGTGCATTTGTAAAGCAAATAGAGATTAGAAGGAAAGAAGGCCTTTTGAAGTACCAGACTCTGAGGAGCAAGGAGTGATGGAGACAGGATTGGAGGGGGTATTGCCATGGCACAAGTGTGCGACAACACCATACAAATCCTATTTCTCCTTGAAATAGGATCACATTAGGACAGACATTAATTTTTGTCATTACACTAAAAAGCTGGAGGGGGGTTCCTTATTCTACATAATATGAGTATAACTTCAGTTGGATCAGCTGTTTCACCAATTTTGCTGAACCACAATAATGCATCAAGAGGAAAAAAAATAGATTTCTCTTTAAAACCATTGTTTTTTACTTTTGATTTAAAGTTCTTCAACCTAAATATTGTGGGAATAAATACCACTTGATTGATTACAGCCAAAACATTGACTCTGATCTGGAGTGTTTGCTCAGCGACCAGCCTCAGAGTCCTCTGAATCATGGTTACTCACTTGATGGATGCCAGACCGGTGAGCAGGAGGAAGGCTTCAATACATCATCTTTGATGTTAACCTTGCAGAAACCAGTTCCCAGGAGTGTTTGTGTTAGTTCTGCCTCCGGTGCTTGTGCAAACACTGCAGGACAGGATTCACACTGCTGTCTCTTTACGGCTCCTATTGCAAACAGAGGTTCCTCATCGGCATTGCCAGGCCAAGTCAATGGGCCAGGCAGGGATGAAGGAAAATGCACTTTGTTTGTTCAAACAACTGTTTGAATTAGCAAATATGCATGAAACTTCTGTAACACATTTTGGGGTTGATAAAAAGATAGAAGAAAGCATGCACTGGGTTAATCATAGAATCATGGAATGGCTTGGGTTGGAAAGGACCTTAAGTTCATCAATTACAACCTCCTGCCATGAGCAGGGACACCTTCCACTAGAGCAGGTAAGCAATGAAATATCATTTTTATCTGTTTAAATAAGCAGAATGATCCAAATGTCCAGCATTCTACACCTCAACTTTCATATGTGCTGTTTTTAGTGTTATTTCTACCTATGACACAAAATTTTCCCTATAGTTTGTTGTTCAGCATAGTGATTATGTGATTAAGATGGTGTAGGTCAGACCTTCTTAAACTATCATGAGAAATAGTTAGGTATGGGAAACCTCTATTTTTGAGGACAGACACAGTACATTGGTAAGCAACAAGTACAGGGTACATATACAAACATATATAGAATCATAGAATAGTTAGGGTTAGAAAGGACCTTAAGATCATCCAGTTCCAACCCCCCTGCCATGGGCAGAGACAACCTCACACTAAACCATATCACCCAAGGCTTCATCCAACCTGGCCTTGAACACTGCCAGGGATGGAGCATTCACCACCTCCCTGGGCAACCCATTCCAGTGCCTCACCACCCTAACAGTAAAGAATTTCTTCCTTATATCCAGTCTAAACCTCTGTTGTTTAAGTTTCAACCCATTACCCCTTGTCCTATCACTACAGTCCCTAATGAATAGTCCCTCCCCAGCATCCCTGTAGGCCCCCTTCAGATACTGGAAGGCTGCTCTGAGGTCTCCATGGCAGCCTTCTCCAGGCTGAACAGCCCCAGGTTTTGAAAGTTCTGCTAATGATAACCTTGTGTAGAATTGCCATAGCATCGTCAAAACCAACTTCAGCAAAACCTTTACCTGTCAAAGCTCAATAGAGCATCGCTCTGCAAGGCCACAGATCCACTTGCATTTGTACCATGAGGAGCTGCTGCTTGGTTGAGCAGCTCTGCCTGAGGTCTACTATCCATGGGGATGTCATATCACCACCACGAGGACTGGTTGAGTCCTGAAACCTCACATATCCCACCAATTTCAGAGCTGGGCTCTAAATTGCTTCAGAAAAGAGCTCCCAAACCCTCATTTTTATATGCTGAGGGCCAGCTGAGTGCTTCCCAGGCTCAGGATGTGACTGTGGATCTTCTAGAGACCCTACATGGAGCTCAGCCACTTCCCATTCTCCACACTTCCTTTGAGAACAAGCAGGATAGTCTTGCTTCTGCTGCTGGATTAGGCAGAAGGCTCTGACCTGCTTTGAGGAGCAGGACTTTGGCCCATTACACCCCTAGAGAGTCCAACCCACAGCCTGCTCTAAGGCTGCTCTGCCCAGTGTGGTGCTGAGGGGGTGTCCAGGGGCTGAGGGAAGGTCCTTTCCAACCCTAACTGTTCTATGCTCCTATGATTCTATGGACATTCCTACTGCAGCACCGTGGTTCTCTGCCCATGCTCCTGCATGGTCCTGCTGGGCACAACCCTTGCACGAACACATCTCCGATGGTTCCTGCCTATGGATGGAGAAGGGTATCCCAAGGCAGCAAAAGCCAAAGGAAAAGCTTTCCAGCCAGTGTTGTCCAGGTATTGTACTCTACACGGCTAAATAACATCAGTCTGTTAGTGTGGGTTGGACCTTCCTACCAAACATGTCACAGAGCCAGGGAAAGCTTTATCTCTATAACCCAGAATGTTGCTCCCTTCAAGAAAGAGGTGAAAAATGCCTCCAACCTCAGTGGACTGCTGCAAGCACTCATTAATAAAAACACCACATGCTCCTGACTGCTCCTGTAACTTCTGCCACATGTTAAACCCCTCGGCAAGGGGTTGGGTCCGTGATATCAAGGGTCCTTTTTCCACAATGATCGATTAAAGCTGTGCCTCTGACAAATACAAATGGACAGGGAAACGTCCCTGGTGGGTTTAGCAGGTGGCTCTTCCCACATCACTAGGCTCAAAGTCCCTTGTGAAAACCAGCATGTGGGTTTGACAGACCACACTGCCCAGGATCCCACCATCGCTCATTCATCCAGGCATTGCAGTGACAGGGAAAATAGTCTTTGTTTTTCCCTTCTGGGAACACCAGCCTGGAGAAAACAACCCCTCTGGGTCTGCACTCAGCAGTGGAGCCAGGTCACTCCATGCCACCAACCAACACTGGGCTATCCCCAGTATGTCCCACCTGCAGTGGGATGATGAAGGCACCAGAGCTTCTCTTTCACAAGGGAATGCTGAGAGAGCTGGGACTGTTCAGCCTGGAGAAGTGGAGGCTCCAGGGGGGTGTCATCAATGTATATAAATGCATGAAGGGAGGGTGCAAAGAAGACTGAGCCAGGATCTGTTCAGTGCTGCCCAATGCCAGGATCAGAGGCCATGGGCAGAGACTGAAACACAGGAGGTGCCACGAGACCATCAGGAAACACTTGGTTTTACTGCAGTGGTGACCAAGGTTGCCTGTGGGTGCTGTGGGCCCTTCATCCTTGTAGATATTCAAAACCCATTGGGGCATGGTCCTGGGCAACCAGCTTGGTATGGCTGTGCTTGAGCAGGGAGGTTGGATGAGAGGATTTCCAGAGTCCCCTCCAAACTCAACCATTGTGTGAGTCTGTGCCTCCTGCCAAAGCCAAGCCTGCAGCTCTGAGAGTGCAAGAAATCTTCTATTTGCAGCCTGGAAGCTGAATTTCCCAGTCATGAGCATAGGACTTTCCCCCTACCCCCAGGTCAATGTTCCTTGTACCCTGCTGACAGGAGGCACAAGCACAAATCAAAGGCAAATGGCTGCAAATTCAAGAGGAGCTTCTAATATCTGAGTTGCCCCTTTCCTTCAGTGGTCATAGGATGGTGCGTTCCCATGTGTAACCTCCTCCAAGCCTGTAAGTGCATGTCTAGGAAAGCAAGTCTGCTGTCATCAGCATCCTACATCACATCTTGACAATTCACAGGGATCTGCAAGCTAAAAGCAGGTTAAATCCTGTGGTCCAGTTAGCATCCTTCATGGTCCTTTTGTCCTTACATTAACCCTGGAAAGAGGATTGATGGATGCTGTCAGTTTAGCTATGTGTAAGCAGTGTTGTCCTGCAGGCACACACACAGCATCCTTACCCCATTGCTTCTATAGGAAGAAACAGTAGGTGCATTTCTCCAAGCATCAGGACTCACAGACTTCCATTAAATGCTGCAAATGTTCAGTTTGATGGATTGTGTAGAAAGCTTTTCTATTGAAACAACTCAAGAATTGCCCCTCAGGAGTGAAAGATCAGCCTTATCCCAAGGCACATGTCTGACCCCTTGGAAGGAGGAAATAATTTGTCCAAAACAAGGTAAGAATGTCTGGAATTTCACCTGGTTTCAGGCTATGCAAGTGGAGTCTGCAAACAGAGAGAGGCTGCTCAGAGATGCCACCCGGGCTGCCTCCTTGCTTCCTCTGTTCCTGCCTTGGTGGCATTCACTTCCAGCCACAATTTTGGGTCCTTTCTCTTGACATCTGAAATGACAAAGGCAGTTTACAGCTTAGAAGTAAAAATATCTGGATTTAAGTTCTGGCATGGAAAGGGCACTTTTAAGTCTTTAAAGTGATCACAAACATTGTGAAATTCTTATTCCTCCTGACACAACTAAAAGAAAATGGGATTTAAAGAATAAGAATCCCTGGTATCACTTGATTCAGGGTAGATTTGGAGCTGTTTTCTCCTGTTTTAGCTCTAAGGGTGAGCATTTTGTTGATCTGTGCTGCTAATGCCCTGCCCAAGGCACACAGAAGCTCACCTGGTTACTGGTCAGCCAAAGGCAAAATCATGCGCGACTTTAAGCCCCATGTTCACTCCATTGACTTAACTGGGACCAGCTGCTTGGTGAGGTGACACGGATCTGTCTGTCTGTCCTGTTCCAGCAGCACAAATGCACCTGCTGCCTTGGCTTTGGTAGAGCAGCTTTGCTAAGGGGTCTGTCATGTCAACTGCACATGTAATGCTTTAGCTGGATGCTCACACAGGACTCATTTCAGTGGTGTGCAGTATGCCCCGGCCAGTTCTTTGCTGGTGTTTTCACAATGCCCCTATGAATGTACCCAAGCAGGCTGTTCCTCCTTCCTATTGCCCTCATGGTTTTAAATTAAGTTGCTTTACACCATTGGGCCTCTCAGAAGGTTCTGATGTACCATGCTACACAGAGAGCCAAAAGGACATGCTTTAAAGGTTATTCAAGACTGGAACATGCAGACTTCCATAGATCATCCCCGCTGGGGCTTCCAAAGGTGTCAGTCCCTATTGGAACTGGAGGCTTAGGTCTTGTTCTTTGCTACTGAGAAACATCCAGGCTTATTCATCTGCCAATACACAACTGAACTTCTATACTGGTCCAGAATTTGCCACCCTCAGCCCTCTTCCATGCCTACTCAGGCCTTGTAAATCTTTCACCACATTAACTCAGGTTCTACCATGTATTTACAAAGGTTTGTGACCTTTAACTGTAGTCAATCATTCCCCATGCTTTAATTTCTCTTCCCCCCCCAGTACCTCCAGTTCACTGACGTTACCTGTAAATGATTTACCCAGAGCTTGCAGAGCACTGACTGCATCCCTTGAGGCACTCATTGCTCACAGGCAGTCCTGCTCTGGTTTAGATCCCTGGATTTTCTGGCATACCATTCAAATCTCCATGCTCTCCCTTACATCAGCCCTTGCTCCTCATCTTCAGTGCTGCAGGTAGCTGGTCACTTTAGAAAGGCTCTGGACATAAACTGGGTTGCATATACAGGCAAAGTGAGTAGTAGCTCATGTGGATGGAGGAATGTAGATCACTGGCATGGGTGTATTCTGCATACAAAGTTCAATGTCAGTAATTTAGGGACACTCAGCTCTATCTCCCATCCTTCACATTTTGTCAGGACAACTTTTGAGTGTTCAAATGGTCTTTAAAGTGAATGTAATAAATATAAAATTAAATTAAAAATTAAAATTAAAGATTATATTTCAAGTCTAAAACTTAAATGTGTATAAGGAAAGTGAATTTAAATAACTAAATGTCTGAAATAAACCCGAGGTAAGAAACACAGCCAGCCCTGGAGAGAATATCCTGTCTTTGCAGATGGCCCACATGTTGTTGTTCCTCCAGCCATCATCAATGGGGCATAGGCAGCATCCCCACAACCCCTGCACCTAAAGCAGAGGGTTAGATCCCGGTCTTTTTTTCCCTTGGTTTTGAATGCTTGGATGAGGTTGCCAACAGGAATGCCTACTGTTGCACTCTCCAGTGGAGGTTGGTACATTAAAATCTGCAGTTTAGGAGGCTAATCAAAACTAACAGTTCATCTCATTGCTGGAAGAATTAGTATACTAGGGATAAGCCTCTGGGAAGTGAACCATCCACTGGGATAAACTTGGACTGGCCACGAGCACCGGAGCCAGGAACTAGGCAGAATATCCCAAACTTGCTTATACCAAGCTTGAGGTCAAGTGGTTTTTGACCCCATTGTAAGCAAGATGAAGGCCACAGGTTGTTGCACAGCATGGATTGTAGAACCAAAATCCATCAACTACCATCTAAACTTGTTTGAGGTGGGCAAATGAGTTTCTATGTAGTTGTTACATGCCCTCTGCAGTGGAGCTGTCCATTGGAGAGGAGCAAACCCCACCAGTGTGGACCAGGAGGGTGACACTGGGAAAGGGGATTCCTCAAAAGGCTGTCGGGGAGCCTGAGCACAGCAAAATCTTGCTTAAGTAGGTGGAGATCCTTTGAAGCACAAGAGGGAAGTGGATCTGCTTAAGCAAGTCCAGAGGAGGCCATGGAGATGCTGCCAGGGCTGGAGCAGCTCTGCTCTGGAGCCAGGCTGAGAGAGCTGGGCTGGGGCAGCCTGGACAAGAGAAGGCTCCTGAAGGGGAGACCTTAGAGCAGCTCCAGTGCCTAAAGGGGCTACAGGAAACCTGGAGAGGGGCTTGGGACAAGGGCCTGTAGGGACAGGACAAGGGGAATGGCTTTAACTTGACAGAACAGGGGAGATTGAGATGAGCTCTTAGGCAGAAGCTCTTCCCTGTGAGGCTGCTGAGGCGCTGGCACAGGGTGCCCAGAGGAGCTGTGGCTGCCCCATCCCTGGCAGTGTTCAAGGCCAGGTTGGACACAGGGGCTTGGAGCAACCTGCTCCAGTGGAAGGTATCCCTGCCCCTGGCAGGGGTTGGCACTGGATGAGCTTTAAGGCCCCTTCCAACCCAAGCCATCCTGTGACCCTATGATGCTATGTAAACGGGATGCTCCCACTGCTGCTCTTACAGAACCTGATGACCTTTTCCTAGCCCTGGTGGGGTCTGGAGACCTTCGAGGGTCCCCAAGGGTCTTGGGAGCATCCGGCGACATCGCGTGTGTGACCACTAGGTGTCATGGCTGTCCCACGGGAGCCGCCTTGTCCCAGCGCACCGGAGCCAGACAGAGGGTCCCCGGCTGCCGTAAACCACACGGTCCTGGTAAGACCTCCTGTGCCTGCCCCGACCCCTCCTCTTTAGGGTGCTACAGAGCTGGGGACTCCCCAGGGTGCCACCAGAGCCAGGGGCTGTAGGCAGTGCAGCGCACCAGGGGCAGGGGTTGGAGAAGCAGGATTGATGCCTCAGGTTGGCTTGCACATGAGACAACACACTTCATGGGACAGGGTCTGTACTGCCCAGGGTGCGGGTGCAAAAGGAGTTGGGAGGGGACACAGCTGGGACAGCTGATCCCAGCTGACCAAAGGGATATTCCAGACTATATGGTGTCATTCTCAGCACATAAAGCTGGGGGGGAAGAAGAAAGAAGGGGGGGTGATGTTGGGAGTAATGGTGTTTGTCTCCTCACGTCATCATCATGTGCAATGGAGCACTGCTGTCCTGGAGATGGATGACTCCTGCCTGACATGGGAAGTGGTGGATGAATTCCTTTTTTAGCTTTGCTTGTGTATGGAGCTTTAGCTTTGCCTATTAAACTGCCTTTATCTCAGCCTATGAGTTTTCTTTCTTTTCCCCTCCTGATTCTCTCCCTTGTCTCACCAGGGAGCAGTGAGCAAGTGGCTGTGTGGGGCTGAGCTGCTGGCTGGGGTTACACCACAGCACTTTGCTGCTCCACAAAAGGAGAAGTGGCAAATACTTTACATACTGTTGTTTCCAGTCCAGCATTTCAGAGAATCTGGCCTTAGAAGCATTGCTGTGTGAGGTTTGTCTGATCCTTCTTTCTCCTGTGTTTATTCCCATGTGTTTAGACAGGTTTATGCTGGAGATCTCATGCAAACAGATTGTGTATGTGAAAAGGAGGCAGCTCAGACATTTACACTGTCCCTGAAGCATCCTCTTCCTTGCTATACAGCACCCTGCAGGTCTCCTGCTCTCTCTTAGCACTATCCACATGCCTGCATCCAGCCAGCCCTTCCATTTGCTTTCCCACTGCTGGAGCTGGGAATACCCTTGCAGGGAGTCTGGTTTGCAGCAGCCACTCCACACTGTGATCTGCTTCATTAATAAAGCTTTTCATGGCTCTCTTTTCAAGATGGCATGTTGGAAACACACAGCAGCTCCCAGTGATGTAGACTGATCCTTATGGAGCTATATGAGAGATTCCCTGTGAGCTGCTCTACAAAGATGGTCCTGCAGAACATCAGGAGCCATTAACACAGCTGCAGCACATCCAGCCCTCTGAAAAAGATTTAGGAGGGACTAATACCTCTGGTGTCATAGCCCTACTGGCTTTGATAAAGTTACATCATGGGTGAATTTAGCCTCCATTGCCCAACATCAAACAGACTTGGCACCACAGGAGTAATAATAATAGCAGATGACATTGGCATGCCTGGGTATCACTGATCCCCATCCTCCTGTCATTCCAGAAGGAGCTCCTGAGCCTATTTGGTTATCAGATGTGTCAGAAAACTGAGGTCAGGACAAGTGGGATGCCTCCCAGCATAAGCCTCCAGGCACCCCAATAGCTTTTCCTTTCTTCCAGTTGCATTCATCATTTCTGGTGACAGCTTCAGGAAATAAAACATAACTTTTATTTTCACTCCAGGAGTCATTCAAAGGACTTGTGGCTGTGGTTCCTCATCACCTGGCGTACAACAACAGGGATACAAGAATAAGAACTATGCAACAAAATGGGAGTGGAAGCTGTGGTGTCGTCATGCAAACACAGACTGCGTTCAGCTTCAGCCATCTGTGCACTGTTCACTGAGGGCATTTGGGCAAGAGTTGTTGCAGACAGTGAGCAGAGGTCTGGAGTCTATCAGAGAACTGAACACAGGTTTGGGTGTGATTCATGCTCTTGTTAAGGGATGACCGCAGACCACTCGCTCTCTCTGCATCTCTGAGCATCACTCCTCCTTCCCACCATGTTTTTATCTGTCTGTTTCTTTCTGCTTCTATGGTACCTGGTAGAGTAGGATAGTTGGACACTGCCAGAGGGGAGATTGAGATCACATATAAAGAAGACATTCTTCCCTGTGAGGGTGCTGAGGCGCTGGCACAGGGTGCCCAGAGAAGCTGTGGCTGCCCCATCCCTGGCAGTGTTCAAGGCCAGGTTAGAAGGGTCTTGAAGCAAGCTGCTCTAGTGGAAGGTGTCCCTGCCCATGGCAGGGGTTGGAACTGGATGAGCTTTAAGGTCCCTTCCAACCCAAACCATTCCATGATTCTAGGATGTGTTTGGGAAGGAACGGACTGTTTTCATGTTATGACCATATAACTCAAAGAGCAGAGCCTTACAGCTTCAGAAGTTACTTATGAAAATTAAAAGGCAGCTGGTCCTAACGCTGAACAAACCCAATGGAAAACACAATGCACCAATAGTGCTGGAGCTCTCTGCAGGGCACTGTACTCCTGTGTGTGCAGCAAGTCCTCTCATGAGCATTACTGGTCTCAAGTCCCTGTGCTATGCACAGCCTGCAGAACCTTATCTGTCAAATTCAGTGCCAAATATCAGTCAGAACACAAAACCACTTGCTTAAAGGCTCAGGAACACCCCAGTACAGCACAAAGAATACAGTTAGATAATAGTCTCTGCTCTTCCTGAAAGTTAGATCTATGTTTCTGCTGCTGATGTTTAACTGCTTTAAAAGATGCTTTAGGAAATCAGGTTCTATTTACAAAGCTGAGGACATAAAGTGAGCAAAACAAAGGGTTTTTGTAGAGAGCGTCCAGGGACAGAACTCGGGTCAACGGTTACCCAGTGCCTTTTAATCTGAGGACTGGAGAAAGCCTCTTTAGGAACTTCTATTCCATGTTTGGGATCAAATCCAGAAAGCCTCTCAAATGTTCACCAAACTTGTTCTCAACTTCAGCATGCGGCTGCTGGTCAAAACCTGACCCAGAACCACAGACTGACCATATAATTGATCTGGGACATGAGGAGCATCTCGACAGTTCCATCTCTGCCAAAGTCAGACCAACAACTCGAATCTGGTTTCTCCTTCCAGTCTTTGGACAGTGCCACAGTCCCCAGGTTATTGGTTATTCTGATGGTCTCTCATGTTTTTCACTACAAACTCTAGAAGATGTGCATTTCATCCCTGATGGGAAACACAGGGCATTACAGTTCATCAGGATTTGTAAAATGGGAATATAGCTGAGATGCTGACTCTGAACTCTTTATTACTGAGTTCAAATGTTGAAGTATTTGCACAGAATGCATTTGCTGGCGATACATCCTGCAAAACACAAGCTTCCATAGCTCCCATTCATACTGCAAGCCAACCAGAATCCTGTTTCATGCCCATAGCAGACATCTGCTAATCCTTGCCAGTGTTTCATCAACTAAGAGATTTCAATCTGTCCTCTTTGGATGGAAATACCATTGGAATTAGATAAGTAACACTGAAGTTGCTTTTGAGAATACAAACTTCAAAGGTAACTCTGAAGAACCAATCCAGTCTCTCACAGAGAGATTAATTATGATTGCAATGACCATGATTCAGTTGGGATTATAAAGCACACACTTCCATTCCATGGCACTGATGTACAATGTGGCAATTTAAGCACCAGGGGCTGGCATGCCATTTCTATCAATCCTATTTACCCCCTACAATCTTACAACAAATAGCTCTGTAAAATGCAGTAAGTTCCCATCCATGTACTATAAAAGCAAACACACCAGAATGGCAGATACAAATTGTCATAACTGAGATCCACCTGCAACTTTAAAAGCAGAAACACTAAAATGCAGCCAAATAAATCATCCCCAGGATGTATGGAAAGCAAAAATGGCTGGAAATTGAAGTCTAAGAGCATCTTTTCAAAGCTGAAACCATGTAATGTTTGGCTACAATCGATTTACACAAAGGAGTAAACATCTGAAGAGTCTGCCTCACACCCTAATGTAACATGGATAGACCTTACCCCCCTAAGCATGAGAGTTAGAATCTGCTGTTTGTGAGAGAAAGGCAACGTGCTCAAGATGCTCTGGTAGGGACCAGCCTTGCCAAGGGGGTAAGAACTCAAGCCTTGACATGGGTGTACTTCTTGGGAGCTTCTCAAGAAAGAAGACCTATGAGATATCCAGAAGTGAAGGATAGAGCTGGCTCAGAAAGAAGACCATCTTAAGAACCTGAATGTACACAAGTCCATGGGCCCTGATGAAATCCATCTGCGGGTCCTGAAGGAGCTGGTGAATGAAGTTGCTAAGCCACTGGCCATCATATTTGAAAGATCATGGCAGACAGGTGAAGTTCCCAATGACTGGAAAAAGGGAAATATAACCCACATTTTCAAGAAGGGGAAAATGGATGACCTAGAGAATTACAGACCAGTCAGTCTCACCTCTGTGCCTGGCAAAATCTGGGAGCAGATTCTTTTGGAAGGCATGCTAGGGCACATGAAAAACAGCAAGGTGCTTGGTGGCAGCCAGCATGGCTTTACTAGGGGAAATCCTGCCTGACCAATTTGGTGGCCTTCTATGACGGGGCTACAAAAGTGATGGACAGGGGTGGAGCAGTTGATGTCATCTACCTGGACTTGTGCAAAGCATTCGACACTGTCCCACATGACATCCTTGTATCTAAATTGGAGTGTCATCAATTTGATAGGTGGACCACTCGGTGGATAAAGAACTGGCTGGATGGTTGCACTCAAAGAATTGTGGTCAACGGTTCAATGTCCGGCTGGAGACCAGTAACGAGTGGTGTCCCTCAGGGATCGGTGTTGGGACTGGCCTTGCTTAACATCTTTGTCGCTGACATGGACAATGGGATTGAGTGTGCCCTCAGCAAGTTTGCCGATGACACCAAGCTGTGTGGTTCTGTTGATACGCTAGAGGGAAGGAATGCCATTCAGAGGGACCTTGACACACTTGTGAGGTGGGCTGATGCCAACCTCATGAAGTTTAACCATGACAAGTGCAAGGTCCTACACCTGGGTCGGAGCAATCCCAGGCACAGCTACAGGTTGGGCAAAAAGGAAATTCATGGTAGTCCTGTGGAGAAGGACTTGGGGGTGTTGGTCAATGAGAAAATGAACATGACCCAGCTTCAGCATGCACTCGCAGCCCAGAAAGCAACCTGGGCTGCATCAAGAGGAACGTGACCAGCAGGTCAAAGGAGGTGATCCTGCCCCTCTACTCTGCTCTTGTGAGACCTCACCTGGAGCATTATGTGCAGTTCTGGTGTCCTCAACATAAAAAGGACATGGAACTGTTGGAACAAGTCCAGAGGAGGCCACGAGGATGATCAGGGGTCTGGAGCACCTCCTGTATGAAGACAGGCTGAGAAAGTTGGGGCTGTTCAGCCTGGAGAAGAGAAGGCTGCATGGAGACCTCATAGCAGCCTTCCAGTATCTGAAGGGGGCCTACAGGGATGCTGGGGAGGGACTACTCATTAGAGACTGTAGTGATAGGACAAGGGGTAATGGGTTGAAACTTAAACAGCAGAGGTTTAGATTGGATATAAGGAAGAAATTCTTCCCTGTGAGGGTGCTGAGGCACTGGAATGTGTTGCCCAAGGAAGCTGTGAATGCTCCATCCCTGGCAGTGTTCAAGACCAGGTTGGACAAAGCCTTGCACAGCATGCTTTAGTGTGAGGTGTCCCTGCCCATGGCAGGAGGCTTGGAACTAGATGATCTTGAGGTCCTTTTCAATCCTAACTATTCTATGATTCTATGAACAGCAGAGGTGTTACACCAGACCCCAACACTTGTGAGTAAACTTTGCATTACCCAAAGGTCTCAATTGTCCTGTGGCAACCATGACCAAAGATGAGGCTGGACAGAAACCTCATTTCCAGGCATTTTCAGGCAGTGGTCCTAGACAACTGGTTGAAGCAGAGATGTAAAATCACAGCTTTTGACAGAGTTTGTATCTTCCTTCCATTATAACTAAGGTTTTAGTAATTCAGTTATATTAACAGCTTATCTCTTCCACCCAAGTTTAAATATAGCTCTTGAAGTTTAAATATACCTCTTGACCCATATACATAGGCCATATGCTGTCCATAGCCATGTGAATGTATGGGAATATGCTGGAGTGTGATTTAGGTTCAGATTCTGTCACTGGAGCATCCATGCTGCACCTCATGGGCAGGCATGAGAACAGCTGTTAGCACAATGCACCAGCACTTTCCCCATCTGCTGCCCATATGGATGAATGACTGACAGATATCTACTGCTACATAACAGCTGGAGCCTGCCCTGGCTGTTCTGTATGTAAATCTGTGACAGCCTTCAAAGTCCCCAGCAGCCTATGAAACGCTGCATAGATGCATCATGTCAGGTAAGGTTTTCCAAATCTGCACCTGTGTCACTGTAAAATGAGGACAAAATGGGTTGTTTTCTCCATTCTGATGTTTGCAGACTAGAGGTGAACTGGTCAAAGTGCATCTCTAACCATGGGGTTATATTAAGGCTGTCCAGGAAATGCTTTTCCTGCCCTATGTGAAAAAAACTCATGGTTCACAAATGCTCCCAATCTCTCTCCCAGGCAAAACAAACACTTTTGGAAGCAGAGGGAAACCCTGACTGCAACAACAGCCCCAGGGCACTGTGCTGCAGATGAGGACTCCATCCTCATGGAAAGAGCATAGACATCACTCAAGGGAGACAATTTAAAAGCACTGGCTTGGCTCTTGGAGAGCACAGTAAGAGCTGTGCTTGCTTCCAGTGCTGCATGCTCCTCTGCACCAGAGCAGAATGAAGGAACTCCACATTATAAGCACCCTGAGCTTCCACCATTCATATGCCCACTTCCTTCACACCTTGGACAATATTTCATCCCACAAGAAGACTCAGGCCTTTTGCTCTATCATGCTTCAGATATCAGGAGGGAGGGAGCAGGAGCAAAGCATAGAACCCATAATTGTGCGACCCCACTTGTAGCATTGTGTGCAGTTCTGGTGTCCTCAACATAAAAAAGGACACGGAACTGTTGGAACAAGTCCAGAGGAGGCCACGAGGATGATCAGGGGACTGGAGCACCTCCCGTATGAAGACAGGCTGAGAAAGTTGGAGCTGTTCAGCCTGGAGAAGAGAAGGCTGCGTGGAGACCTCAGAGCAGCCTTCCAGTATCTGAAGGGGGCCTATAAAGATGCTGGTGAGGGACTCTTCATTAGGGACTGTAGTGATAGGACAAGGGGTAATGGGTTGAAACTTAAACAGCAGAGGTTTAGACTGGATATAAGGAAGAAATTCTTTCCTGTTAGGGTGGTGAGGCACTGGAATGGGTTGCCCAGGGAAGTTGTGAATGCTCCATCCCTGGCAGTGTTCAAGACCAGGTTGGATGAAGCCTTGGGTGATATGGTTTAGTGTGAGGTGTCCCTGCCCATGGCAGGGGGCTTGGAACTGGATGATCCTAAGGTCCTGTCCAACCCTAACTATTCTATGATTCTATGAAGACCTTCATGGTGCATCTCTCCCCCTTCTGTGTATCCTGGAAGCATTGGAGTAGATGATGATCCTTGCTTCTCTTGCTTGGGATTAAAATACACATATGAAAAATCAATAAAGAAACAAGCTTCTTACAGGGCTTTAACTCAAGCAAGCCAACAGAAGAGAGACCTCTGGCTCTAGCCATCTGGCTGGCCTGGTGTGTTGGATATGGTTCATTAACTCTCATCTGTACTATTCTATAACATTTATACTACTCCCAGCTCCAGTGTAGGGATCATAGAATCATAGAATAGTTAGGGTTGGAAAGGACCTTGAGATCACCTAGTCCCAGAAACAGTATTAGGGAAACAGTGCTGGAGACAACAAGTGAGTGTGTTACACTTCACTTTATCAATACACTTCTCCATGCAGGATTTGCTTAACCTAACCCTAACCCTCTGCAGGATGTGCAATTCACCTGAAATGAGTAATCACGTGCAGACACTCCTGGTGTGCAGTGAAGTCGGATCCTATCTGATTTTCAAGTTTTGTCAAATTTTGGCTACTTGGGAATAAAATTGTTTCTACTTTATATTTCCTTGGTCCTTCTCCCACTCTGTAGGAACAGCACTTGTAATGGATAGAGCTATGAAATAATCCTTTTCTTTTTTCCTGGGAGAAATAAGGTTATCTGCAGCCCAAGTTATCCATCTGTATTTTACTGGGGCAGAGAGACAAACCCAAGATAACCCATTTTCAGCCAAAATCAACAACCTTGATAAATACACTCCTGTCCACCAGCTTAGTCATCCTGCATGCTGCCCGTTTGACTGGGGTTTGAGCAAAACAAAGACCTCAAAGAATAGCGTGTGTTGCATTAGGATCTGTCCCAAAGTCTGTAAGGAGAGCCAGAGAAAAAATGACTCACACACTGGGAAGAATTCCACCTGTTCCCATCCAAATTATGTTTCCCTGTCAGGCTGGAAGCAGCTGATGCACTCGTTCCCATAGGAATATTTACACCTCGAGCAATATTCACAATTCAAACCACTTCCTGAGTTTGTGCTATTTACGATGATGTTTGCATTAAGTGCTGTCCTCTAACCAGCACAGAGCCTGGTGCTGAGTGAGTGCTTCTCCTCCTCCCACTCAAGACTTCATCTCTGCTCTGATTTTTAAGGGAATTAAAGGTAACTAATGGAATAAAGTCCTGTTCACCAGGACTGGGAAAGCCATTGAAAGCCCACCTGTGAAAAGGGATTTAGTGAAGCTGGAACAAGGGGAAAGAAATGAATTTGCTTGAAGAGAAATGCTGAAGACCATGAAATTCAAAAGAAAGCTGTGCCACATAAAGAAAGGCCCACAGGGTGGCTATAGCAATGACCTAAAATGGAGATATTTCATGAGTATTTCTTCCAGTAATTGAGAATCTGTTATTAAAAGTCTATTTTATTATGCATAAAATAATACAGCAGTAGCTAAAAATCACAGAGCCACTGCACCCCAGTGCCCACTACAGCTGCATGGCCACAGAAAGAAGTAATGATATGGACTGACCATAAACAGGCAGGTTTTATAGGCACTTTATCAAGCTCCACATGCCTCAGAATCCCAATTCTGTAGATGTGAATCAACCATGAGCATAGGGAGCAAACCAAACCACTCCATTGCATTCCTCTGTTGGTGTCTGAGTGATGGTGAGGAACCATAGCAGTAACTTGCTTCTGCATCACTCCTGATGAAGCAGCGTGAGTGAGAGAATTAGGCATAAGGCTGGAATTTATGGCTATGTCTGTGCAGACACACATGGGCAGATGTGAGCTTGCCTTGCTGTGTTCTCAGCCAGCCAAATAGCAACAAGATGGTTGTGATTTTACTGGGAGGATCTGGATCCCTCTCTATGGACTTCTGTGACTGTCTTCTGAAGTCTAGTTCTGATGTTGCCACTATTTTATCTGTGACTATGTGATCATTTCTGCATTTCAGACTATCTTCTACTTAAAAGGTTTTTTCAAGAGTGACAGTGTGTTGAGAGACAAATCCTCAGTTCATGAATGCATGAATTTATTCCTACACAGATAATGGACTGGCTCTGGAGAGAATTGGGCCCATTTCCTAGCACACCTAATATTGCTTCCACTTTCAGACATGCCATTTACTTTTCTATCTGCTAAATAAAGAGAAATATTTCATCACTTGAAGTAGAGTTTATAAAAAGCATCTGCCATGTGGAGATGTGGTTTGGAACTGGGTTGTTATTACTATGGTTGAGAGTAAATTAAGCACCTACCATGCAAGTGGTAAGACCTCCTACTAGCTTTGGCTTCTATACAGTTGTTATTGCTATTACTCAAAACTTCAAGAAAATTGAGAAATGAGCCCTAATGGAATGGGAAAAAAAAAGACTGTTTTTCTGGTTCTGAATAATGAATAATAATAATAATTCTACTATTCCCCCATTTGCTATTGGTCTAAGGAAGGCGTTTCACTGCTTCGGTCCTAGTGACTAGAACACTGCAGAATGTCTCTACAGGGTTGTTCTTCAAATCAAACTCGTCATCTTTAAAAGTGAGCCTTTAGGTTAAGGTCATTAATGTCTCCATAGCATGTTCATAGCATAGATTTGAGCCAGATGTTTTACATTTTTCATGCCTGAGTCACAAGCTCAGTGTCTGACTATTGACCCATGTTTTGGAGTGGAAACGTCAAGAACTCCTTTGCGGTAACTGTAGTTTCCTGTCAGCTGGAATAATGTTGGAAACTCTTTCTCATGAACTTCTGTCTCTCACTGACTGTATTTCCTGTCCAAGACCTTTCTAAGTGGGTTGGCACAGTGACAAGCTTTATCTGCTATGCAATCGTTTGATTAGAGAAGAGGGAATGTAAGTGACAGCTTAGACAAACTACAAAGAAACTTTTCTCCTAATTCAGTTTTTTAAGTCAAAAAAGCACATGGTGAAAGCATATAATTGCAATTTGTGTATCACTCAGACTAATGCCCCAGAGCAGTTACTAGCCTAACATTCATGGTTTTGTTTGTACTTGGCAACATTCATGTTTCAGATGTACTGGAGCAGATTAGGTTTTGAAGTGGTAAATTAAAATAACCCAGTATCACGAGAGCTGGAAACAGCCTGGAAAATTGAGTACTTCTATTGTCAGGACCTGATGTAACCTTCATTAAAATCTGTGGAAAGAGTAAAACTGGGTTCAATATGAGATTATTCAGGACTATGAGTGTTTTCTACACCATTATAGTTTTTAATTATAAGGCAATAAAAGACAGAGAAATACTGAAGGCGATGTTGTGCCACATGAACTGTGTTTGCCTGAAACCTTCTGCCCCATCAGCACTGGGAAAGAGATAAATGAGCTGATGTGACTTGTTAAGGTGGATTGTGACTGAACATACCTGAAGACATTGAGCTCTTTGCGGAAAAACGGCACCTAGACTGAGGAGCTGGCCTTAGTTGGATGACCAAGAAGCAACTGACCCAGAGATCAGGAGGCAAGTCAATGACAATGTTGTATGGCTGAGTTTTTGAGAGGGGAAGGATATGTTTAGAAACTCTATCCCAGGTCTGCAGTTCTGTGCAGTGTGTTTGCATATAAATCTGTGTGAGCCTACTTCATTTGTGATCCCTTATTTAATGACAAATGATGGCTGCTCACGCTGCCACTGATGGCTCTTATGATAAGAACTTAGATCACCACCAGGCTTTGCATTCTTTTTTCTGGGGGCAGTCTTGCATTTAGCTTCCTGCACAAGGCATGCTAGATGAGGATCGATGATACTAGTGTGAATGGTCATGACCAAATTTGGTCTCTTAGCACTCCTGAAACAAGAGGTGCTGCCAGGACACATTTTGCTTTCTTATGAGGCATTTAATCTAAGTTCTGCTCTATATTAGACATTATATTGGTGATGTAGCTGATTGCAAATCTACACAAGTCCCTGAAGGACCCATCAGTGCTTCCTTTCCTCTTTAAACATTCAGTCAGAATTAATAAGAAATTACCTTTGTCATTTCTTAGCATTATATTGGTATTTCTTAAAGTCAGATATTTACAGAACAAGATGAAGAATGATGAATATGATGAAGACCAGTAAGAAACCTCTACCCCTACACTCCATGTGGCAGCCACTCATACCATAAACTTCTCAAGGGGGTCATACCAGAGAAAATACTGTTCCAGGGGACTTTATTCTTATGCACCTAGTCTCAATGTGACTGTACACATCTCTTCTTTCTGTCTCTCTTTGAACTATGCAATATCAATCAGATGGTACTGCTGATTTTATTAGTTCCTGATGGACATGCAAGCTTCCAGACTGGATTGTGTCTGAAAGGTTAATAGAATCATACAATCACAGAATGGTTTGGGTTGGAAAGCCACCACAGAAGGTTACCAAGTTATCCAGGCATGATTTACCCTTAGTGAAGCCATGCTGGCTGCCAGCAATCACCTTCTTATGTTTAATGTGCCCTAGCATGGTTTCCAAGAGGATCTGCTCTATGATCTTGCCTTGCACGGAGGTGAGATTGCCTGGCCTGTCATTCCTTTTTGTCCTTTTTAAGAATGAGGGTTATCTTTCACCTTTTCTAGTCAATGAGAACTTCACTGGACTGCCAGATCAAGCAACTTCATTGGAGGAAAGTACTAAATGCAGGTGGTCTGAAGCCAGGTCCCAAACCCAGATGCGTGACTAGCCACTGCAGTTTGTACATGCATGCTGTGTCTGCAAGAACATGCACATAGTGAGGAGACCCTTCTACACCTGCTTTAATTGGAGGCAATGAAGATTGTAGTGGTATGAATAAGAGAGGATACAACATCAGTGATTTTAGAGAAATAACATGGATTATTGAAAAAGAAGATGAAAAAGCTGATCTGAGAAAGTTAGATGTAAACTGAGACTTCACAGTTAGATATAAAGTGAGGCATCAGCAAAAAGAGGTCATTGCCAATATCAGAACCTTATGGTCAATGTTGGAATAAGAGGAAAAATAGCATAATATCATGGGAATCTACCAGCATTTGTATTAGATGGAAAGGAGGATCAAGAAATTCCAGCCTTTACTCCTCAGTGCTGTGCATTATTGCAGCTCATTTACACCTTATGCAAAGGTAAATGACAATAAAATGCCAATGGTTGATCTCTTAGCCTATAACTGTTGCTTGGTTAACCCAAGTGCCCCAGTTTGCTTTAATTACCCCCTGTCTCTCATCCATGGATATTTACACACAGCATTGAAGCTGAAGGCATAAACCTAGTCTGTATCATGTAGTGGTAGCTCAGGAGGCACTTAAAGAGCTACAACAAAGCAGGAGAAAATGGCCCATCGGTTGTCAAGTAGTAAATTTGTCATGCTGGGGCAAAGCTGCTTTTATTTTGGCTCATTGAAGACATTTGAAACTGTCTTGAATTAGGACAAGTTGACTGTCACCCCCTAATTGCTTCTGAGTTCATGGCCAAGAGGCAGATTATTCAGGCCACAAACAGTACCTTGTAATTAGGTACTTTGCAATGTCTAACACAATACATTAGGATTATTTAGGCACAAGCACAGTACAAATAATAAATATAATGTAAAGAATAAATGAGCATTCAAGACATAAAGCAGTGTACAATAAGACCTCACATTTTTAAATCCTTTCACTGAGATAATATAAACATGTGGGTGGGAAAATGATTTCATACAATAAGATATGATTTGCTTCATCAAGCAAAATTAGGCTATTCTTGCCAAACTAAAAGCACGAGTGATTCATAATCACTGTATTATAGACTCTTCATTTAAAGAAATAAATTCGTTCTGTTTATGTGAAAGTAATTCAATACCTGAATGATCTAGCAAGAGATGTTTCCCTTTGTCAAAAGTTTTTCCCTTCTCCCACCTGAAATAACATGTTTACAAGTGATATTGCAGAGCAATTCTTCTTTAACAGTGCTCTGGGCCCAGAGTAGCAGCAATTAAAACAATAATGAAAAGTAAGCTCCTTTCTTCAGTAGAAGCCTCGATCAATGCCCCCAGCAATTGATGTAGGACACAGCAAGTGTTATAAGACACAAGGTGTCCCTGAATTGCTTGCAAAAGAGACCAAACAATTTTAGAGGTATAAAGACAAGACATGACAATCACACTGAAAGATCATGTTCAGGAAGAGCGAGCTCTCCAATGATGAGAGCTTGGCCAATCCTTTCCTGGTGTAAAGCCAAATCTCAGACTTTTCATCTGCTAATTTCTTATGTCCCCAAAAAAGTGATGGCCACAGAGTGAGTAGGAAGGTGAAGTAGAAGAATGAAAGTTGAAAACCTCTAATTGCTCCATGCAGGTGTTCAGGACATAACGTCAATCACAGCTTTTCTAACACTTGTTATATAGCATTTGTCACCTAAGCAAAAATAATCATAGAATGGTTGGGGTTAGAAAGGACTTTTAAAAGCCACCTTGTTCAACCCCCTCTGCAATGAGCAGGAACACCTCCAACTAGAACAGGCTACTCAGAGCCTGACCTTGGATGCTACCAGGGATGGGGACATTCACCACCTATCTGTGCAACCTGTGCCAGTGTTCATCACCCTCATTGCAAAGAAAAAGTCTTCCTTATGTCTAGTGTGAATCTGCCCTCTTTCAGTTTTTAAACCACTACCCCTTGCCCTATCATTGCAGGCCCTATTGAAATTTCTGTCCCCATTTTTCCCGTAAGCCCCCTTTAAGTACTGAAAGACCACAATAAGGTCTTCCTGGAGCCTTCTCTTCTCCAGGCAGTAGTAATCTAGCAGTAGTAATGTGCTTTCCAGTGAAAGTGGTAGAACTGTGAAGAAGGGATGTGATAACAACCGTTTAGCTGCATATGCAAGGGCAGGGTTGACAGTGGAGGACATCTAGTGGTGTTTAGCCGTAAAGTATAAGCTAAACAGGAGTATCTGCATTATTCCACTGACAATGCCGGCTCTCGGGGAAAGGCTGCTGTGTTCAAGTGCTGCAAGAGCAGCTGTGTGCCTTCAGGAAGCATTTATACTCCTGCTCCTTGCAGCTCAGCAATGCATATCTGCATTACAAGGAAATGACGGTATTTATGTGCACAGGCTAGAAGCACAGCTGTGATTTATATACACACATATGTGTATGGAGGAGGAAATCTACTACAAGCTTTCTTTTAGTGAAGCTATGAACTAGGTTATTCAGCTCTATGGAAAAGATCCCTTGGACTTTTTACTTACAGAAATATATTGCTGAAATATATAAGAAAAAGCCCAAACTAAAACTAAATAGCTGCTAACGTCACATAACATGGTGTTACCCTTTGGGATAAGACATTGCCATGAAAATTGAGGAGCTTCATTCCCAGGAACAGACTATCTCATGCCTGTGTACCCATGATTAGGTTCTCCATGTGAGACTGCACGCTTACATGAAGTCCACACAGAGAAAGCTTCTCATGCCTTTGCTGTATGGAGAAAGACGGCTTGTTTATTTATTTACTCATTTGTTAAACAGTGTGGTTGAAAAAGGAGAGGAGAACCACTGGAAAGTCTGTCTTGGTTTTGTATTACCTACACAGAAACACATGCCTTTGGGATGGATTTTCAGTACCCTCTGTGGTCCTGCTGCAGTCAAGCTCTGAAGTCTAAGGTCAAACATGTACTCCACATGCTTCCCCGAACTAGGGCCAGAATGCTGAGTACTCTGCACAGTCAAACCTCTGGTGCGTTTGCACAGTAAACAACAATAACACCAAAAACTCACCAGGAATTCCAACTGTGTCCTGGGAATTTATTTCTACACTCCTGGAAAATTCACTTGAGTGCTCAGCAGAAACCAGTCAATAGCCTCAAATACAATGCACGTGGCAGACTGAGGGGTGAAGTTAAGATTGTCTACAGCTTTGCACAGAACATGCACCCTGGCAAACTAAAACGTTTGAAACAATCCTGCTATCAGAGGACAAAGACAATTTGACACTTACATGAGATTTCCTAAATTGCCAAAATTGCCTAAATTGCCTGTAAAACCATTCCTGTCCTTTATGTAGGAAGTTTTTTGCTGTTTCAGTTGAAGCATAGATATAAATCTGGTATAAATGAGTTGAAGGTTCTGCTTCTTCGGTCAGAAATGAACAGGGGACTGGGACAGGACTCTCTCAATATAGATATGCTGCTTACTGGGAAACTTCCTATTTCCTCAAGACATGGAGCTATACTCAGAATTTCCCTTCACCCCACTATTCCATTATGGCCTCCCCACTGGAACTAGGCTTTCACCAATGGAGAAGAGGGTTCAATAATATAATTATAGAATCACAGGCTGGTTTGGGTTGAAAGGAGCCTTAAAGACCATCTATTTCCAACCCCCTGCCACAGGCAGGGATACCTTACACTAGACCAGGTTGCTCCAAGCCCCTGTGTCCAACCTGGCCTTTAACACTGCCAGGGATGGGGCAGCCACAGCTTCTCTGGGCACCCTGTGCCAGTGCCTCAGCACCCTCACAGGGAAGAACATCTTCTTTCTATCCAATCTAAATCCACCCTGTTTCAGACTAAAGCCATTCGCCCTTGTTCTATGAACAGGCCAAGCTCTGGGCTGACAGACAAGTTTGAAGTCGAAAGCACAGGAGCAGCGAGGGGAGAACAGGCTATGGAAACGATAGGAAAGTTGAACTCATCCTAGCCTGCGAACAACCGGTAACACCGGTTGGTGTTAACCGGTAACCGGCAGGGCAGGAGGGTCGTGGGGCTCCCCAGCGCGGTGCTGTTCAGCACCCTGGCCAGCGCCCACGGCTTGGGGCTGCTGGGGCTGGGGTCCCGGCGGATAGGGAGCACCCATCGAGGTGAGGCAAACACGAAGTCTCCCCCAAACCCACATAGCCCTGGCTCTGCAGTAGAAGGTGGCAGGGATTCAGATGAGGCCATTCGTGAGCCTGGAGACACTCTTCGTGCTGGCATGGAGCTGCTCGCTTTTGCTCATCAGTATTTGAACCAGCTGCAGAGGTTGCTGGTTGTGAGTCTTTAGCCCCAGTGATTTCTTGGCTTGCACTAACAGTGCCTGCAGAACTCTTAGGAAACGCCAGGTTCTTTTGCTATGACATTGCAGACCTTTTTTTCTTCACTTTGGCTAACAGTGGTTCATTACTGCTTGCAATGTTTTCTCAAAGAAAGACGTATCCATGAGCAGAACAGTGATGAACTTCTTAGGATGTGATCATAGGTGTCAAAAAATCATGGCATTCCAGCACATCACACACTATTAAACAGGTGAGGATATATGGGGAAAAGAAAGTCTGCAACATGGGAGACATTAAGACCCCTCAAGGTTTGCTTTGTTAAACTCACATGCACACAGTCCTGTCTGGTTGTTTTTCCACTTGGTGGTGGCCATCAGGTCTCAGATCCAGTCACCCACTGACTCCATACATCCCTACAAGATATGCTTTCTCTTACTTAATTACTCAAGTAGTTAAGCTCCTTGTCTTTACATGCAACCAGGTAAATCCTTCCCCTGCTACCTGCACCTAGAGCTTGGGTGTCCTGCTCTCTTCATGATACTCTCTGAAAACCAACAGCACTGGTGCCATGGGCTGACACAGGGTCTTCATTCCCCATCCCTTTCACAGACCTCCCAGTGGAGACATACCTCTGCTGCAAAAACCCTCCAGGAACCTGTAGCACTCTGGTCCTTCCTGTGTTATTTACTACAACCTGTCTCACTTTCCTTGGACATCATGTCTCTGCAAAGGCCTCCCACCTTCTTTCCCTGCTCTCTCCAACTCTGGGGCTCTAAGAGCCCAGCTCTAAGAGACCTCAGGGCACCGGGGAGCACGGACAGAAGAACAGGGATGTGACTGTCCCTATACTGCCCTCCCCACTTTCCAGCCACTGTGGGGAGAGAGATGGAGAAAAGCCCACTCACTCCTCCCTGCAGGCAGGACGGTGATGAGGACCCTGCCCTCACCCGGGGGCAGGAGGTGACAACTCACCCATCGCCCCTGCCCGGCGGCAGTGATGGGGACACCCCTACACCCCTCTGTAACAGCAGAGGTGACACCCCGTTCCCCCGGGCTGTGGGGCACGGCGGTTATCAGCTCCCTGGGGAACACATGAGGTCAGGGGAGGACACCACCCCCACCGCATCCCACCCAGCCGAGCTCCCGTCTTCCCCTGGGGGGCTCAGCCCCACTTCCGCAGCCCCGCCGGGCTCCGTCCGCACCGGAGCGGGTCAAGGGATGACAGCGGAGCCCTCCGGCTCCGTGCCGCTACTGCTGCTGCTGCTGCTGCTGCTGCTGCTGCTGGTGCTGGTGCTGGTGCCGGACAGGGACAGGCGGGTGAGTGCGCGGGGAACAGCATCCTGCAGGGATGGGGGAAAGGGACGGGAAGAGACAAAGGTGAAAGAGAGGAGAGGAGAGGAGAGGAGAGGAGAGGAGAGGAGAGGAGAGGAGAGGAGAGGAGAGGAGAGGAGAGGAGAGGAGAGGAGAGGAGAGGAGCCGCAGCTGCCTGGATGAGGAGCTCTCTATTATATATGTTCTGTCTATTTAGATTAGGTATTTGAGAGAGATTCTTCCCTGTGAGGGTGGTGAGCACTGGAACAGGTTGCTCAGAGAAGCTGTGGCTGCCCCGTAGTGTCCAAGACCAGGTTAAACGGGGCTTGGAGCAACCTGGTCTCTCATTTCTTTTTAACCCTATTTTAACCATATTTTAGTGTTCCAATGTGTTTTATATAGCACCTTGATCAACTCTTAGTTGATCTGACTCTTGCAAATCAGTCGTGATAAGCTGAGCTCTATCTTACATAGGTAAGCCTAGAGTGTATCCATCTTCTATTGCCATGTGTAGCCCATCACAACTTCTAATGTGTGATTTGTACCCAAAACACTGCTTCCCATGAAGGGAGTGCTGTCATGTGAGAGTCTTGGTACCTCAGCATCCTGAGTGATAAGTCTGAGGTCATTATTGTGTGTTATCATTGTGTGTTATTATAGGTCTTTTTATGGAGTGTTAGGGTACACCAACACTGCCAAATGAAATACAACCAGGACCCAGGCTCAAGCACTTGGGCACTTGCTCAGCTGCACTGCTCAGCTGGTAGCTCTATCCCTGGCTTGTCTTTGCTTTTGAAGAATGTCTTCTAAGCTGCCATTTACTATGGAAAAGCATTGCAGCAGGACACCTTGATTTCAACACAGAGATATGCTTGGTGTATATTTTGATGGGCACTGTAAGTTCAGAAGTAAATTCAGTATTTTCTATGGCACTTTAATAAACTTTGAAAACACGACTGAAAGTCTCATAAAACACTGGAAGTGAATTATGTGGAGTTATCTATGTTCCTTGTGGCTTTGGGGTAAAAAATCACTAAACTGCAGCTGCAGATGTACAGTCTTCTTCGGTTTGTTTGCAGATGGCACCTCCTGTGTTTCAGTTTCTTGCCCATGGCCTCTGGTCCTGGCAGTGGGCAGCACTAAGAGCCTGGCTCCATCTTCTTTGCACCTTCCTTTCATGCATCTATACACATTGATGAGATTCCCTGAGCCTTTCTTCTCCAGGCAGAACAGTCCCAGCTCTCTCAGCCTTTATAGGAGAGATGCTCCAGTGCCTCCATCATCTTCACGGCCCTGAGCTGAGCTCTCTCCTCTTCTTCTCTTTTGTACTGATGAGCTCAGAACTGGATCCAGTACTTCAAGTGTGGCCTCACCAGTGCTGAGAAGATTCACCTCCCTTGATCTCCTGGCAACACTTCTAGTGCAGCCCAGGTATCATTAGCCTTCTTTGTGGCGAGGGCCCATTGCCGGCTCATGTTCAGCTTGGTGCCCAGTAGGACCCCCAAGCCTTTTTTTACCAAGCTTCTTTTCAACTGGTCAGACCCCAGCACATACAGGTGTCTGCGGCTCCTCTCTGTACACAGGGCTTTCAGTGCCCTTTGTTGACCTGTGTGCAAGACATGCAAAACATGTACAAGAGGCAAGTACCTCTTGTACTTGTTCCTCTAGACTGTAATCTAGATCTTAAACAGAAGGCATGGTAGTGCAGACAGGTCTCAGGTTATGTGGGCAAGGTTAAGGAACTAGAGTCACCACAGAACTTCTACTCTGTGCTCCATGGTGGTCCTATGTCTTTGTTTCATTGCTGTTCATCTACAGTTGGATATACCTCCATGGCACCTTGTGAAATCAGGATGGAGGATTCCTGCTACTTCTTTTCCAACGTCTACATTAAAACTCCAAAGGAAGAACCAATTTTGAGATATTTCAGTATTTTCTGCCTCATCCGGAACATAGATATAAACAAGTAGTTCCACAAGCAGCAGAAGTGATGGTGCCTGGTTTCCCATGACCTTTTATCTCCTGTTTGGATTATCCTACATCCATAAATTTGAGCTTTGCTCCAAGCATTTTCCATGGTGTAGATTCTATGGTGCTTCTCCTGCCATAGAAGCCCTTCCATGAGCCCTTCCATCCCTATATAGAGGTCAGTGTCCTAGTTTAACTTGGCAGGCAGCTAACATTACACAGCCCACTCCTCACTTCTCCATCAGTGGGACAGTGAGAAGAACTGGAAAAAGCCCCAGTAAAATTCATGAGTTGAAATAAAAGCAGAAAACAAAGGGATAATAATAATAATAATAATAATAATAAACCAGTAGCAACAATAACAATAATGATGATGAAAGAATTAGAATACGCAAACCAAGTGATGCACAATGCAATTGCTCACTACCCATTGACTGATGCCCAGCCAGTTCCCAAGCAGTGGCTTACAGCCAAATTGTCCCCAGTTTATACACTGAGATGATGCCATATGGTTTGGAATGTCCCTTTGGTCAGTTAGGATCAGCTGTCCTGGCTGTGTGCCCTTCCAACTCCTTGTGGTCCCCCAGCCCACTCACTGCTGGGGTGCTGCAAGAAGCAGAAAAGGGCTTGTCTCTGTGTAGGTTCTGCTCAGCAACAGTTAAAACATCCCTGAATTATCAACATTATTCTCCTCCTAAATCCAAACCCCAGCACTGTTCCAGCTACTAGGAGGAAAATGAACTCTATCCCAGCCAAAAACAAGGCAATGAGATAGACACACAAGCTCATACAAACTCCAGCAGAGAATGATCATAACATGAGCACCAAAGCATTCAATGTTTCTATAAGTGTACCGTGTGATAATAATGCTGTTGAGACATTTGCTTCCACTGATTCCATGTAGGAGCAAAAGGACCCTTTGCTTTACTTTTTCCATCCTTCATTGATAGGGGTGCATCTGAAGTTATACAAGACATGCCACGGCTTTAATCCTGTTTGGCAAGTTGTAGTTTTCTGTCTGGAACTGGACCCAGAAAGAATAGTTTAGAAGAAACATATGAAAAGAAATAGTTAGAAATAGCTTATTGGAGAAAAAGACTATCTTTGTTTAGCATTTAGTAAATAGGAGTGACAAGAATTATGTATTGCTCCAGATGGTTTATGTATGTAAGGAAAAGGAAGGATTAGGGGTCCAGCCCAGTTACTCTATTTGTCAACATTTCTGGCAGGTGCTGAAGGGAGGAGTTGTACATAAAAATGTTATTTGCATACACTTTGGAGTATGTGAGGAAGATCAATCATCCTGCAAGCCTGGATCACATCCTCAGCTGACGTAAAATGATGTAATTCCACTGGACTCAGTACAATTATGTTGATTTATACCAGCTAAGGATATCATACCTACCCTTATATTTGTTTTCCTAAATAGAAGTGAGAGGGACATAAGTGCTGTTCAGCACTCCTTTAGGAGTTACTCCATTATTTTAATTGCTGGTAGAAAGAAATACCACAACCCTCATATCCTAAACTGAAATCAGTGTGTAACTACATAAAGTCTGATGGGAGGAGGACTTATTCTTGAGAGTCTCAATTTGTAAGGTTTATTCTCAGTCCTTTTGGAATTAAAATCAGTTATTAACAGCTTAAATGACTCCCAGTCAAAATAAGCCAAGATGCATCTTGAAGCAGGTTTGATAGGATCAGCATGGTAGTAGCTTTCTCTGGTCTGGGGAAAAAAAAAAACAAAACCCATTAAATAGTTAGAAATAACCTAAAAATAATTCTAAATATCTAAATCAAATCTAATCCCTTTGAAATCTGTTAGCAGACCTTAGAAGTCTTGTAAATTCATGTGACTTGTGAATGATTTAAGAGTAGTTTCAGAAGGGCTTGAGACTTTCAAAGCTGTCCATGAAATATAGAGAGACAAATCAAACCTTTCAAAGACTTTGAGCGACTTCATCTTCCAAATTCTATTATCAGAAGTGGTTGTGCACCTCAGAACCTAAAACAGAAGCTGGTGAAGTTTAGGGATCTACCACATCTGAGCTGAGCCCAGAAAGCCCCCATGCACTTGACCACTGACTTAAGCAGTGACTTAAACAACCGGAGAGGCAATAACTTGCATGGCCATACATTGACTTCCATGGACATACTTCCAAGGCAATGAGTTCGAAGTTAGTCAGGCATTCAGAAACTTAAATGCCATCAGAATTTACAAAGCCTGTTGCAATCTGAGCTGCTGTCAGAAAAATCCCTCTGAGCCATGACAAAGGTGATGGGACAGCAGCAGAAATAGATATTACCACAAATGGGAATAAGAAGCAATTGTTTCTATCTCCCTGGTGTTGGAAATCAGCTGCTGGGAAAGCAGGAGGCAGAAACAAGTTGATATAGGAAGAAGAAAAGATTGCACTGTGTATCACTGAGAAGGCTGCAAAATGACTGGGAGATGCTCCTGAAACTTCTGATATTGGAGTGGGAAAGGAAGGGCTGTCTCAATAGCTCCTTCATTTCCTTCAGTGCCCTCACAGTAGGTGCTGTCATTTAGAGATGGTTTCTGCAGAGAGCCTAGGGAAGAAAGTAAATCCCTCTCTAAACTGCTGGCAGTTGCTGGAGCTGGTTTTCTTTTCTGAATATTTTAGATTCAAAGCATTTTTTTCTATTGATTCTGCAAAAAGAACTTTCTGATTGATGACACAGAGCTGGGTTTTTTATCCTATTCAGTGGAAAACACTATCTGTTCCATCACTCACTGAGAAGATGATCCCCAGAAATGCCTCCAAAGCAATAACTGGTCACTTCTTCATCTTATGCACCTGAGATGCAAAACTGGAAAACAGACTTTTGGACTTAGAATAAAACAGAATACTTGAAATTCTTTGTTTACTATTGTATAGGATAGTAATGATGTATCATACCAAACATTACCAGAAATTCCAAAGTTACATATAGAATCATAGAATAGTTAGAGTTGGAAAGGACCTTAAGATTATCCAGCTCTAACCCCCTGCCACACTAAACCATCACCCAAGACTCCACCCAGCCTGGCCTTGAACACTGCCAGGGATCAGGCATTCACCATCTGCAGTGTAGTGTCTTGTTCGTGATTTCCCTGATGATTTGTTTGCCCCAAGATAATTCTATCTGTTGTACGTCTGGTTTAATGACACTCACACACACTCTTCATCTTTGCAGCAGAGATTAGACTCCAACGAGATTTAGGAGGTTAAGAATGTGCAATGTTTCTTATAAGGTGCTCTTCAAAATGCCACTAGGCAGCTCCGTGTTTCTTTAGGCATGCAGATCTGTCTGAGCCTTTAGACAAACAGGCTCGTGGAAAGCTGAGTTGATGAAAACCTGCTGTTAGATGTCTACTGTAACCCACAGAGGCCAGTAAGGGCCTGGTCTTCAACGTCTACTGGCTAGAATATATAATGCATTGTTTTTAGGTGACAAATACATTGGGATTTTCCTGCTTCCTTTGGGAACCTATGAGTCTGAACTACCTCAGCAGAGTTAATTATTTTTTCCTGTAATTCATCCTAAAGTTTCCTTTGCGTAACTTCATCCTATTACTCATAGTCTTACCTCAAGGCCCGTGGTCCCTCTAGCTGTGTGGTTCAGTTGGTGCGCTGCAGGGAAGGAATGGCATCCAGAGGGACCTTGACACACTTGTGAGGTGGACTGATGCCAACTTCATGAAGTTTAACCATGCCAAGTGCAAGGTCCCACAGCTGGGTTGGAGCAATCCCAGGCACAGCTACAGGTTGGCAGAGAAGAGATTCAGAGCAGCCCAAGGAGAAGGACTTGGGGGTGCTGGTTGATGAGGAAAATGAACATGAGCCAACTGCAGTGTGCGCTTATAGCCCTGAAAGCAACCGTTTTCTGGGCTGCATCAAAAGGAGCGTGACCAGCAGGTCAAAGGAGGTGATCCTGCCCCTCTACTCTGCTCTCGTGAGACCTCACTTGGAGTATTGTGTGCAGTTCTGGTGTCCTCAACATAAAAAGGACGTGGAACTGTTGGAACAAGTCCAGAGGAAGCCACATATGAAGCACCTCCCATATGAAGACAGGCTGAGAAAGTTGGGGCTGTTCAGCCTGAAGAAGAGAAGGTTGCATGGAGACCTCATAGCAGCCTTCCAGTATCTAAAGGGGGCCTACAAGGATGCTGGAGAGGGACTCTTCATTAGGGACTGTAGTGACAGGACAAGGGGTAACAGGTTCAAACTTAAACAGCAGAGGTTTAGATTGGATATAAGGAAGAAATTCTTTACTGTGAGGGTGCTGAGGCACTGGAATGGGTTGCCCAGGGAGGTTGTGAATGCTCCATCCCTGGCAGTGTTCAAGGCCAGGTTGGATGAAGCCTTGGGTGATATGGTTTAGTGTGAGGTGTCCCTGCCCATGGCAGGGGGGTTGGAACTGGATGATCTTAAGGTCCTTTCCAACCCTAAGTATTCCATGATTCTATGATTCTATATGCTATGTATGCAATACATACATGGCTACTTTCTACTGTCATTGCATTACATTATACTTGGCCAGAGTTTTGATATCTTTTTAACACAATCATTATTGTGTCATTAATGTTTAATTAATTGCTGCTTTTACTCTAAATCTCTGCTAGCTCATTAATTTCTTTGTGTTGCTCAGTTGCCATCCACCTGAACAGGGTATTAACCTGGAGTGTTCACAGTGCTGCAATAAAGCTATAATATAAACCCATGCAGTTCTAAACAAACACAGAGTTGGTCTATATTGTGTTTCAAGGGGGCAAATCAACCCATGCCCCTTCCTAGACTCCATCTGTCTGAGCCTTTTCACATGAGGTCATTACCTTTCCTTTGGCATAGCATTTCTTTCCTTCACATCTGTATTAAATGCAAAATAGAAGCAGAGTCTTCATTGGAATGGAGTGAATAGGCTCTGCAGGGGTTTTACATTTGAAAGTAAAATGGAAAGATAGCAGAAAATGTTTATCAGTGCTTAAACCTCTCTATTTTGGTATTGAGTGACACAGAATAGAGCATGCTTTTCAGATAAGGTGATAATACACAGGGGAAAAGTCATTCTGCAGGGGAGACCGGTGGAAAAGCAGGAGAGCTACATTTGACTTGGGCATAACTTTGCAAGCTCATGTTGCATGTGGCTGGCACACTTGGTGCCTTATAGCAGGGCTAATCCATGTGCCTCTTTCAGAGCCATTAAACTCCCACAGCTAGAATACAGCATTTCCCTCCCGCTCACCTTTCCCACTGCAAGTATCTTGCCCAGCAGGTAACATCTCTGTAATGACAGGAGATGGAAGCCACTGCTCCATCTTCTTCTTCAATAAGTTTGAAGACTTTCCATAGGGATAGCAGACAGCAAGAAACAGGTTTTGCCACTCACTTGGTGGGACTGCGGTGCTGTGTTAGTGTATGTGCTAAAGGAGGAGCTGGTACAGGAGCCATGATCCATGCTGCAGAACAAGGCTACCACATCACCTGCCTCACACTTGCAGCATTCAGGCAAATGCTTAAAAGAACCGCGAAATCATGACACCTTTTATTAAAGATACCCTGTTACATCCTTATACTCTCCTCCTGGTTTTGGCACCTTTTTCTCTTCTCACTTCACATTTCCAGGGCCTTTTCAGAGGCAGTTCATACTGCCTTACACCGACTTACAACTAGAGCTGTGAAAACAACCGTGAGGTTTGGGCATGGCCAACAGAAGCATGCAGAAGAAATGCCCTATAACCCTGCTTAGCAAAGCAGCCAGGAAATGTGACCTGTGGATTTTGATAGTGCAAAGCCCAGGACTATAACCTGTGTTAAGAGCTGAAGGTTTTCCTGATCAGCTGAGCCTCTTATTTTGTTAACTGTACAAGAGAGGGAGCAAGAACTTCTTTTCCTGGCTTCTCCTGGGACTTTGCAACAGCTGCCCAAGGAAGTACAAGCAGAGCTGTGTCTCGGTGCACTTGGCACAAAGGCTGCTCTTGGCATTTTGACTGCTGGTAAATGTTCCAACCCCTCTAAATCCTCCAGCTGTTGTGTTACCGCATGATCCAGGGTGAATTCTTGGCCAGTGACTTGGAGGAGTGGGAATTGCTGCTCCTTCTGCAAGAAGGGATTATAATGGAGACAATAAATTGAAGGGAATTGTGTCTATTTGGACCATTAGAAGTTCCATTACAACAATTTTTTATCAAATGCTTTCCATTCCAGTTTCTTAATCAGCAAAAAAAAGCAGAATGAACATCCAAAAACCTGTAATCACAAGGGACATCCCCAGATGAAAGCTATCATTTCAGAATATGTCTTCTTATTTGTGTTCTTTAATAACTTGGATAACTAAAACTTGAGGAAATGTAAAGAGACTAATTCCTTTTGGAAGTTAATCCAGCCCCATAGTGGAGATCTCATAAAATAAGTGTTAGGAGCGAAGCCAGTAATCTTCAGTGGCACTCATCTGGCGACATTAGACTATACATTATACCCTGTGGGACAAATAAATGAATCATAGTCTTTTGGCCATTTTGAGCATGACCCAAATCCAAAGCTCCAGGGCAGGTTTGAAACCTCACCTAAAACAAGATTTCACTTTGGATCCTAACTTAGCATAGGCAAAAGGAAGAGAGAAGAAAGTCCTAAATCAGTGTTAAATTCACACTCAAGATCACTCCAATCAAAGTCAAGAATACCTGAGACAAGACAGAGATTTAACAAATGAAGGTTAAGTTGGTGGCCTGTGAAACAGCTTGGACACTCATTTCAACACAGTTTCAGCTCAGGTCCGAATTGCAGGGAAACTATGCAAAAGCCAGCAAAATATCCCCCTGATCCAGGCTGAAGGGTGCAGCAGATGTGTATCTGCACTGGCACAGGGTCAGTAAATGTGGTTCCTAAGAAGACTGCAGTCCAAGATTAAGAAATACATCTCAGTATTAAAGAGTTCCCCAGATTCTTTAGGGCAGACTCACAGGGACTCCAGAATAGGATGAAATAGGGACAAACTGCCACAGTGGCCAAGAAACACAGCTGAGCCTTTCTCTTTTGGCTTTGTCCAGGGCACATTAATTATTATGGATAAAACAAAACATAAAACCTTAGCAGCTCAAAGAAGGATCTCAAAGAGTTTTGGTGTCTCCATCTTCTTTAAGTAGCAGGGACACTTATTACATCCTTCAATCACTTCAATCACTCACTGCAAGCTGATTCATTATGAGTCTTGTAATAAAGCTGTGAACAAAAGACTTTTATCCAAAGGTTACTTATAATCTGAATATACTTACTAGAGAATTCATGGCCTGCTTCACTCAATGGCATCAAAAATAGCTATTTTGTTGTGTGGCCATAGTTGAAAATTAAACTGGAATTTGAAATATATTTAATGCAAAGTTGATTGAATCCATTACTTTTAGATCCAAAGGTCAATGCACAATTCGTATGACCGTATACTGGACAGAAGAGGTAAATGTAATCGATCCAGTGCTGTCAGCCAGAGCAGGTGCCCAGAAAAACAACCCCAAACCCAAACTGCAACAAAATAAAACCAAAAAACTTTTAAATGCACTTTTTACTTTAATACACCAGAAATTCTGGACTGACATCATGGATTTCACAAATGTGCAATTACCTGTGTTTAATAAAGCTTGAATCCAGTTGGCTGCACAGCTTACTAATGAATGGTATTTGCTGTTTAAACTGTACTAGGAGCAGACTACCAAAACATGATCTGATGATCGAGTATTTCTTATCATCTATGCAGCCCTTCCATTGCTCTCTTACTCCAGGATGAAGCAAGCTGGTGCTGGAGGCACGAATGAAGATTCCTCTGTTTCTCCTCACTATTGTTGGTTGAACTATTGGCTCCTGAAAGCAGGAAAACTAGTCCTGACTTTCCATATATGGAGGTTTCTGTTTATCCACAGGCCCATGAATGACCCTGCAGAGCTTAGGCTTTTCTGGTGCTCTTTGGTCTTTTAAAGTTGGCAAATTTACCTGGTATTTAGGTCTCTGAATGATTACTCTGTAATTGCAGCCTGTCTGAACTGAAGTAATCCTATTTCAAGTAAAATTTGGCCTTAAACCTGAAGACAAAGCCAAAAGGGAAAACCCAGCCAAATCCCATTCTTCAAAGACAGCTGCTCTGCTCCAAGAACCTTATACATCAAACCCTCATTGCATTTACAGAAACCCATATTCTCTTTTGAATTATTAGACTGACATCTTAAGTAAATAACGTACATTTGGACAATCTCTTTCTTTTTCATCCAGTTTTCCTATGGAAAGAGATTTTCTTTTTGGCCTGAAAGAAGGCAAATTCGTTCCTCCAGTTAGCAATATGGAATTTAGAGATATTTCATGAGAGTTAGTGTTGCATTGAAGACATGTCAGCTTACTTTCTTCAGGTGCTGAAGGCTACCACTCGTGACAGGAAATCTACAGAGGCTTATTCAAAAGCACAGACAATCCCTGAGATTCTCACATTCTCCTTGGTTCAGACATGAAATAGAATCACAGAATACTTAGGATTGGAAAGGACCTCAAGATCATCTAGTTCCAACCCCCAAGCTGCATTTCTGGATTTCTGCATGGCTCCATGGGAATAAGAGCTCCTGTGTCACAGATGGCTGCAGAGAAAGGGGAGGTAAATCACTATTGCTACCCAGTGTTTGTCCTGGCATCTTTGCTGTTTGCTTGTCAGCCATTACAATACAATAATGCTTTTCATGAGTATAAAGCTGTGGCAACTTATTCAGAGCAATGGTTAAATTCCACTCTGGCTAAATATATGGAGAGGCTTCTATTTTTCCTATTATTTGTTTAAGAGCTATGGAGTCTCAGACTTACACAATGTCATCTGCAAACCAGCAGGGTATTGGGCTCCAGCATAAAAGTGCTTCATACATCTTTCAGCACAATACAAGCACTAAGAGAAATAAGCAGTGGGGATAAGATGTTTAATGTTTATGAAAGCTTTAGATTTTACTCTCTTGAGTAAAAGGCAGAAGACCTGTAGACAGGTCAGGGTGAGGGGTCTACACCTACATTTCAGGGCTAATCAGAGTAACGAACCCATGTCCTACTTCTGCAGTAATGTGCTTGGATACAGTTCAGTGATTGTATCATAGTGCAGCTATGTATTTACTATGTATAATGTACTTCTATTTACTTACATTTAGTACCACCCTCCTGATGGTACATGGGGCCTAAGCCTATATCTCTGTTCCACAAACAGCTTTGGCACTTCTTCCTCAAATATCTCCAGACTTTTCTTCCCCTTCTTTATTTTTACCCTCACTTGGTGATGTCTTCTGATTTCCATCTGCCGCGGTTTAAGCCCAGGCCTTAAATCAGAGCCACGCAGTCTACTCCCCCACCCTCCTGCTTTCTTCCCCCTGCTCCCGGAGGGATGGGAAGGAGAAACGAAAGAATGTAACTCCCACTGGTTGAGATAAGAGCAGTCCAGTAACTAAGGTATAACTGAAATCACTACTGCTACCACCAATAATAATAATAAGGGAAATAACAGGGGAAGAGAACACAACCGCTCACCACCCGCTGACCGACACCTAGTCCAACCCAGCCGTGAACTCACCCTTCCGGGTAACTGCCCCAGTTCTACATCCTGGGCATGATGTGCTGTGGTATGGAATACATCTTTGGCTAGTTTGGGTCAGGTGTCCTGTGTCTGCTTCCTCCCAGGCTCCACTCCTCCCTGGCAGAGCATGAGACTCAGAAAGTCCTTGGTCAGAGTAAACATTTGAGCAGTAACTAAAAACATCAATGTTATCAGCGCTGTTCCCAGGCCAAAAGTCAATAATACAGCTCTGCACCAACTAATAAGAAGCACAAAAAATGACTGCTACTGCTAAAGCCAGAGACCATCCTGCTGTGGTCATTCTCCCAGATCCATCTGATTCACAGGGACAGAAACCTTAATTTTCTTGTTTCTATGTTTGCAGAACAGCTTGTACCCAACAGAGACAGAGAGCTGCCTTCTGCTGGCGCAATGGGATGAAGAAGTTCTGGGCAATCTCCTACCTGAAGTTACTTTATTTTGCTCCTTTTCTACATTCCTACTGATCACAGGCATTGTGAAATCACTGATGGCTGAGGACAGTCATCTCCACAGGCCAAGAAGTAGTTTCATGCTGCCGCTCAGGAGTTGATGAACAGATGGCTGTGTTTGCCTCTGACAACCTGCAGGGTAAATTGCAGAGTTGGACAGGAAAAATTGCAGACAGAGACCTTAGAGAACAGCTGGAGACTTCACTGATAATTGCCTGATCTAGTGAGATGTTCTTGGCATACAGCTCTGTGACAGGAACTACAGTATCTGATTACTGGCCAGAAATAGCTAAGCATCAAATCCACCTTGTGCAAGGACATGGGAGAACTATAGGCCCTCTGAGTGTGAAAAAGGCTAGGAGGCACACAGAGCTGTTTGCAAGATGCCGTACAATCTCAGTATGGACCCTCTAGGACTATATACCTTTGGTCCTTTCAAAGGGAAACAGCTCCTGCTCTTCACATTGTCACATCTGAGTAGAGAACACACTGTATCCTGTGTGTTTCTGCTTAGCACCAGAGGAATTTTGAAAGGACTTTGTGTGTTCTTAAAAATCTGAAGCTCACGTCCTAGTAATGAAAATTGATACAGTTTATAGTAAAATGTGGTTGTCAGATTCCACTTGACACACATCCCATTCCCTTGGACATGCAAATCTGCCAATTCAGTCTTGTGCTACAGCTAGACCTTGCAGGCATTTACCAACTCCCAGGGCTTCCTTTCCTCTCTCTCTCCCAGACTGAGGAGAAGCAGAGGGCTGCAAAACCCAGAGAAACAATCATTGTTTATGGTAAGACTCAAGAAGGTCTAAAGGCATTCCCCAATCCTCAAAGAATGACCCCTGCATCTAGCACAGTATGCAGCTGGGTCACCTGTGTTACCTGTACATTACTTGGTACTCATCCCACTCCAGAGCTCCAGTCTGTGCCAGCACCATATCAATATCATCACAAGGAAAACCCTTGACACGAACACCATTTGTGTCTTCTGTCTGTTCAGTAGAGCTTCAGTCCCAAAGTCCCAAAGCACTGAAAGCAGAGAGAAAAGGAGCAGCAATGAACCAGACCTTAGCATGCAGCTGAAAGCCAGGCCTCTTGCAGGCTGAGTACTTGATTTTTTGAACAAATGTGTTCAATTGTCTTTAATTTGAACAATTGCTGATAGATGTCTTTGTTTCTGCCTCTAAGTGAGATGGGTCTTGGTGCGTAGCTTTTGCGCATGGAAAGGTTTCCAGACAAAACCCTTCAACTTGCATGGTATATCTGTCCTCAAAAAAAAAAGGTAGAAAATCTACAGTCCTGGGCTGTGCATGTAGGTCAGAATCTATACAAGTGTAGTAGTATCTTGGTATGTATGTTCAGCCAATTCATTATATATGAATTGCCATTCCTCCTGAGGCATGTCAACGTGTGAAATAACACCCATCTGAAAGACAGGTGTACACTCCCAAAATGAGCCTGGTGGGTTCTCCAGAGATGTGCATTAAATACATTAACACAGTTTTGTCCTGAAAGCTTTTATAGCAGGAGAAGGCAAACAACATAATGTGAGTACATGAGAAGGAGACAGTCAAAACACACAACTCATATGAATAGCAGAGCTTGTCAAAGGTGTAAGGGCTTGTTGGTTTTATTCAGCTATAGGAAAAGATGGGTAAATCAGGACATTTGTGGAACCTTCAACTTTAAACTCTGTAAGCAAAGCAGAACTGCTTTCCACACCATTCAGGATGTGCTGGCTGATTTCTTACTAAAGAGGGGAGAATTAGGTCTTGAAGAAGAATCACAAAGAGAGAAAGATTGTAAGTTTAAGGCTGAGTGAGATGTAAACTATAAATAAGATCATGCTAAACCTATACAAATGTAGGCTAAAGGTGTTTTTATTGCAGCAACTTGATGAGGTCAAAAGCTGGCTAGACAGAGCAGAGCTATGAGGGTCTTTGGATGTTGGATGTGAGGACACATAGCTGGAGCTTGATGTGAAGTGAAGCCTGAGGTCCAGAGATGTCAACCTCTTTCCTTCTCCTGCAGTCTCACTCCCCATCCCACACTGTGTGACTTGCCTTTTCCCTTCCTTGGTGGGTCAGTTCTCTGACAAAGAGCATCAGGGCAAGCACTGTGGGTATCTGAGCCAGCACCTCTCTGCCATTACAATTGGAGGCAGTGTAACATAATGGGAAAAGTCAATACTGCAGAGAATGAACAAGCCTGAAGAGCCCTCTGTGTTCTCCCTTTGCAGAGGGACCCGGCCACAGCTCACATCTGTGCAGGGAGGGTTAGCATGCTATTAGCATATCATTTATTCACTGAAAGGAAGGACTTGTGTGCCAGCAGCAGCTCCAAGGGATGTGATCCCAGGGCAGCTGCATTCCCCCTTTCAGAGGCGTTGCCATGCATACGTTCCTACAGTTGCCAAGATGCAGAAGCAAAGAGATGGGTTAGGTGAGAAATGAACTCGTGCTCAGAGCAGCTGAAAATAGAACAAAGGGAAACGAAGACCTCTTGGTGGCATTCACAGGTGCCATTCACCCTTGGGTCACCATCTGGATTCTTTGGCAGTGCTTCACCTTTTGCATTGACTTTGCTTTCCCAGTTAGTTGAAGATGAGGTGTTCATGCTCTTGTTTGGTTGTATTGCAGGAGCAAGTAGTCCCATTCACAGACCCATCTTCCTCATCCAGAGGCACTGGGCACCCGTTTAATGAATCCTTGTATCATAGAGCTTATAGCTCACATACAAGGCAAGATAAAAGGGCAAGGCACACAAAATAGGTGAAAAGGACAAAGTAACAGTGAAATGATCATAAATTTAGCTCCTTATAACCATACCAAATGTAGCGAGACTCAAGACTGGCATTCTCAGAGCCTGGCTCTGCTTTGTCTAGCATCACAATGGAGTTGAGCTTTCAATTAGTCTGATCTTGAAATCAGTGGGATATCAGCACAGTAGGAGTAGTGGCTGCACTTCTAGACCTCCCATTTAAAGTAGCCTGAGCACTGGAGAAAGAAGTCTTAGATGGGAAACTCCAATAAGGCCACAGCATAGCTTGGACTTAGAAATTTCCATCAGAATCACTGCTCTTCTCACTAGAGAAGAATGGAAAAATCTGGCCCCTATTAAATGAAGGCCCTGACTAAAATAGTGATTTTAGTGCAGCTTTCAAAGGAAAATCCTATTTAAAGCTCCTGTTTCCTCACTTTGATTGATTCCCCTGGGAAATGTACATAAGGATAACTCCTTCAGAAAACACAGTGTGCTGTCCTTTGAACTTGGATGAAATTCCACACGGAAAACATAACAGTTTAGTATTCTTTTTGCTGACACAGTCAGCAGAGATACAGATATGCAAAATGCAATATATGTGTATGTGTCTATATCTATCTATCATCTATCTGTCTATCCATCCATCCATCCATCCATCTATCCATTTATCTATCTAGCTATAAATTAATCTGTGCCAAAGAAAGAAACAAGCTCAGGGTTAAAAATGACCAGGAAAAGAGAGTTTATGTCTTGTTTCTGATCTTTAAAAGCTGGATTCTGAGCTGTCACATCCTGCAAAATTATCCTACTTCTGTTGAGAGAACAGGACTCTCTGTGTAAAATGAGATGTATTATTGTATATGCAGAGGGGTAAACATGCTGCATTAAGCATGAGCTCTCTTTATAGAACCATAGGATCAACTAGGTAAGAAAATACCTTTAAGATCATTGAGTGACTAATAATTTATTAAACAATGCCAATGTGAGCTTTGTCCATGAAGTAGGAATGAATTGAACAGGAATGTCGATAAGCGAGGAGCTGGGAAGGCAAACAGAGAGCAGGCTCAGATATCAATTTGAAAGCAATCTGGTTGTGTTCTTAACCCAAGCACAGGATCTTATGGTAAGCACATATGTACCACAATCCTGGGAGGACCATAACGGGAGGCAGTACTGTAAAGCTCTGAAGTAGGGGGTACCAAGCATTTGGATATTGAATAGCAGCTGAGTGGACAAGAATGACTTGGTCTGTGTTCCTGGAAAAGTGCATTGTTTTGTATTTCTGGGGAAAACTCCTATATCGATCCTTAAGAAGAAACCAGTTGAATAATACCACGTGTCAGCAGCACAATGCCAAGTGACAGATCTTGGCTGTCCATACTTCTAGAGGGTTTTGGCTGCATGTAGCAAGTATTTGGATAGTCCAAATTAATTCATTAAACTAATTCAAGGTCAAAGTATATCAAAAAATGTCTTACCTCTCAGGAACAGAATGACTCCAATACCATTTTCAGAGCCTTGTGGCTCAAGTATTGTAGGAGTCTATCCTCATATCACTGCATTGATTTTTTAATTCCTGTGCCATCCATAAGGCTATTTCCACAGAACCAGGTTCAATAGCTGTTCTGCATGAGGGAGAGATTTGTCTCATTACCATTGGAATAATCTCACAGGGAAGTGATGGATTCCCCAGTGTTGGACACTGCTAAGATTTGTCTGGACAGGGCACTGGGATATTCAGTCTGGGTCACATTTTGTCTGGAAAGGTTGGAGCAGATGACCCTTGAGGTCCCTTCCAGCCCAGTATCCTGTGATTCTGTGTTCTATGATTCATGTTAAAGACAGACAAATTTAGGCAAATTAGCTGTGCCCTCAAAGAGCACATTTCTTGCTTTTCCATACACGTAAGCTGAGAAATACTCAGATGTTCTCATGTACACCGAAAATATCTAAACTTAACTGATATATATGCTAGTGTGCCCTATTTTTGTGGGTTTTTTATTCCTTTTCTTTTTCTATACCACCTATGTTGTGTTTTTGTCTCAATTCCTGATGTAATTTCCAATCTGTGACTCCCCTATCATCACTAGGTGTGAACACAGAGCTGCCTCCCTTCTCCACAGCAGGACACAGTTCCATCCTGGAGGATATGGTGTCACGAGCTCTTACTGCTACAGTCATTATCATCATCACCATCATCATATCAGGGAGTGTTTACTTGTGTTTCCTGAAATACATCTGCTCCAGATGCTGCAAAGCTACCCAAGTAGTACCAGCCAGAAGAAATGATCCTAGCAGGTCTGAAGAGCAAGTCTGACCTCATCTCATCAAGTATTTACTGAGCTGTGATAAAAACTACCTGTAACTAAGAGGAAATACCATGAAATAGAGGAGACATGGTACTCAGTGAGTAGCAACAACCAACAGACCCCTACATAACAACAGGGATTTGTCATATTGTACTCTTTGTATCTGTAATTGATTGTTCCTAAGTAAAATGAATCTTCCGATGCTTTCTGATGAAATGCTACTACAGATTGCACTTTCTGGTACTGTTTGGCTCTCCCTGACAATGCCTTTCATCCTCTCTGATAACATCTGGGTTTACTGCATTTTTCTTGGCACTTTTTTGCTTTCCCATTTGAAGTGGATTTTGGGTTCCAGACTCCTGCCATTGCTACCAAGTGTTCCCTCTTGGAAAGAGAGAGAAAGAGCCCAGGACTGGATTCCTTGGGAGCTGTCTGAATTGGTCATCTTTTGAAACAGTAGAAAAAAACTGGACACACTTTTGGGGCTCCGAAGACAAGTCATTGCTCATCATATACCAAAATCTGAATGACAGATTGCATTATAACAGAGGTCAAAAGACATGATCTAGTTAATGATCATCTGTAATTCTGATCTTAAACTGATCTTCAACTCTATCACAAGTACATTTCTGTTACTAACTGATCTTTAAGGTCCATGTGTTGCTTTTTCTTTTGCTGTTGGAACATTTCATTTTTGCCATGGTTGCATGGCTATACCACAACTATACTGACTGTTCAATCAAACTCTCAACTAACACGATTCTGCCCATGCAAGTGAAAAGGCTCCTCTTGGATCATTTTGGATGAAGCTGGACAAGGAAGAATTTGGAAGCTTTTTGGAAGATCTGGCTGTAGGGTTTGTTGTGCAGCTCCCAAAGCACAAGAGGTACAGACAAATACAGGCAAACATCTGGACATGGCCTGTTTGAGACCTACCTGCATCAAGTCCTTGAAATGTGTGTTGTTCATCACCAACACATTCACCGAGGCAAACTACAGCTATATTTGCCCTCTTTTAAATGTACCTTTCCAGGAGACATTGCTTCTATGTCAGCCTCTCCTCTTCCCCTCGAAAACAAAACCCAGACAGTTCTGGCCTTTGTTTTTATAGTAAATAGATGGAAAGTGGGATATTTGAAATGCCCATGAGGAAAAATTGGAAGAGAAACTCTTATTTTTACAAATCTGCCTGTGTGAGTTAAGCCACTTCATGTTTTCTTGAAGAGCTGGGTTGCCAATACTGTATGCCAGGTAGGTTTTGGATCCCATCTGTGTCCCTTGGGCATCCAGTGCTCCTAATGCAACAGCAAAGATGAAATACAAGGTCCAGGACCAGAGTTATTCTGGGAATGGGCCAACAAAACCAGTGCAGCTCTGCATTCAGACCTGGCTCTTACTGTGCATATAAAATCCATTATTCTTATTCAGATTTTACCTACAATTGATTATCAGTTTTTATGCTTAAAACTGATATATTCGTCTTGCCAATTCATACTGTGTTTTGCCTCTTAAATCTCATGTATTTCAGTAGCTTTTTGTACATGTGTAACTAGGAAGTGAACTGAAGAGCTGGTTTCCATCAGATGAAGGACTGACCTTGACAAATCTACTTTACAGCTGTGCATATTGGTGAAGAAAACAAACTAAATCCCAATCCTTCTCTCTTTGTGTAAAATGACCTCTGGGATTTTATCTGTGCAAGTTTCCATGGCTTTCATTTCGTATCAGGTAGCTCTTTGTGAAACCATCTAGCAAGTCTCAACAGTCCAAAGAAAGCCCATGAGTACTGCTGGTAGCATTAACGTATGCTGGTAGCTGTTGATATTTTGACAGTTGCATTGATAACACAATATTTTGTGTGTTGTGTATTATATTTAGTATTCGTATTTTGTTTTCAGTAAAACCTTTCCTCACATCTTAACTGTATCGACTGATAGCTCTAAATAAAGTCATCAAATGTGTAACTGGTTCTTCTTGACTTGTTTGGCTTGGTTACTCCCACTCTAGGTACCTGATTCTAGAGAAAGGAATTGCTCTGCTCAGGTTTGCACCGACACGCAGTCAGCCTTCTGCCAGAGATCTGGCTTAGAGCAAGGATGTCCCTCTGCATAGGCTGGGCTTGAGAGACCTGGATTTCTTGCTCTCCCAAAGATCTTCTATATGAACACCTCAGAGCAGGTCTAACACCTGCAAAGACCTCTGCATACCTGCCCAGCATCAATGCAGCCTGGGGAAAGATACACCAATAATTCCCACTGCACCCACAGCCACCAGGATACAGCTCTGGCTGTAGATCCCATATTTTCCTCCACTGGGAACAAGTAATTTAATGCTTGTTAATCAAAGAAGTAACAGAAACAGGTTAATGGTGAGGGTACCGCCCTGGTTACAGGAGTCATGAGCACTGCTCCCTTTCTCTTGGATTAGCTTCTGTATTTGCCATTAACCTTCAGAAGGCATAAACGGGAGCAGACCAGGAGCCACTGTTCTCACAGGTCAGATGCCCATACAGCCAGAAGAACATGAGCCTGATTGACTTCTAATACGTAATCTGAGGGTAGAACTAGAGCTCAAAATTATTTGCCCAAGCTGCAAAAATGATGTAAGAGTGGTGAGACACGGGAATGGGTTGCCCAGGGAGGTTGTGAATGCTCCATCCCTGGCAGTATTCAAGGCCAGGTTGGACAGAGCCTTGGGTGACATGGTTTAGTGTGAGGTGCCCCTGCCCATGCCAGGGGGGTGGAACTGGATGATCTTGAGGTCCTTTCCAACCCAAATTATTCTATGGTTCTATACTTATACAGCCTGTGATGGCAGTGCTGAACATCCAAAAGGCTGGAAGAAGACGTGGAGAAGTTAGCAAAAAGGTCATGGGTATCAGATCTGAAAAGACTCAGTGTTTTTGTGGGGAAATCTAACTGCTTTATCCTAGTTCTTTAACCCCATTTTGCGAAGCATGACTCTTCCTCTGCAGCAAACAAATCAAGGTATCCACCAGAGGGAGTTCCATGAATGCATCAAACCCAGGCTGATACAGCAAGGGTTATAACTATGCTGGGAAGAGCCGCCTGTGTGCTCCCCAGGACAGGCAAGCAGCTCCCTGCAGCTGCTGGGCTGAGTTCAGCAAAGTACTGACCCAAATCTGCATCATCTGAAGTGAATACTCAGCGAGCTCTAAGGAATTGCTCTGCGCATTGCATTAGGCAAGTGTTTTATTAGATTGGGGGTCACAACACTCAGCACTTCGCATGATCGTAACAGTGAAAGGAAAGACTCTGCTTACACCTCGGCTTTTATTTTTCCCTCACTGCTCCACTTGCTATAAAGAAAGCTAAGCCAGGGGCAGCCCCGTTTCTAGGAGGCCCAGGAAGGAAGCCTTGGAAGCAAACCCAATTGCTTCCACTCAGGAAGAGGTTTTGATGAGGCTGCCTCTGACACACTGCAAGTGGCTGCAGAAATCACTGCTCCTGCTGCATGAGGAATGACATGATGACGCCCCTCCATCCAAAATACAGGGTAAATCTCTGCTGCAACATGAAGTCTGCCTCTGAGATCTCTGATTCATGATAACACTATTTACAGCATAGAGGAACAGGGTGTGCTATCCCTTTAGCAAAAATAACAGTTCAATTCCTATTTCCCTCTGCCCCAGAAAGCAGGAAAAATGATCACAGCACCAAGCGATTGTGGAAATATCCCAGATTGAAAACACCATTTTAGAGCTTTTTAATCTTATTTTTAATGCATCTTCTGAACGTCTTTAAGTCTTGAACAATTCCTACAAGAAACTGAAGCAAAAACACTCCACCCTGCTGCAGAGCTCCATCCAGATTCTGCTTTATATTAGAATAAGGGAGCAACAAGGAGTTAATCCCAGCTATGTGCTTTGACACAACTCCTGGCTCAAGGCTAGCAGAGCCAGTGAGAAGACGTTAAATGAAGGTGATTCCTGCCTTGATGAGATTATTTTCTAGTGAGAAAGAAAGAACAGGCACTGCAGCCTTAGGAAAGGAGCAGGGTGTTGTTTCTGTGACCACAAGAACTGTCAGGGCAACAGAAAGAGATGCAGAGAGGGTTTCGCTTTAGGACATTCCTAAGCCTGAATTCCAGCCCCCAAAGCAGCCGGCCCCCAGCCCAGGGCATAGCCCTTTGTCACCTCTCCTCCCTCTGCAAACCAGGCATCTTAATACCCCACTTTTCACAGGAATGCTAAATAAAATGCCTTGAGGATGAAGTGCCTGCGTTGCTGTCACGCTGCCAGCTCTCCTGTGTGGTGCAGATCTATACAGGAGCAGAAGCCAAGGTCAGGGAAGCATTAGTCAGCCTGAACTTGGCAAACGGGAGTGCTGGTGTCTGATAGCCCTTGCCTGCAGATTAGATTAGTGTGAAATGCCTGCCTAGGTTATCCTGGAAGATCATTTCAGCTGCCGCAGGAGATGCCTGTTCACTGCATAGGACTGTTGCTTTCAACGTGCATTTGCTTTATCAGACCTGATTTTCTGGGCTGTTTGTGTTGGTTGAAGCCTGTATGATGTGAATGTAAATATACTCAGCCTTTTAAATGGGGTGCTACCAATCTGCTCATGTTAAAGCTAATGTACTTTTAACCCTTTCCTCTTCTCGTTTCTGTCAAGCATAGCTGAGGGGTGTCTACTAACAGGCCATTTTCAAAGGTGGGTCCCTCACTGTGGAGGTCATCTTAGTCCTACCCAAGGGTGTAGGCTTTTGTAGAACGAATTACAGCAGAAAGACCATGATTTAACACCCACAGGGTGCAGAGCAGCACAGAACACTACTTTGGCAAAGCATGGCATGCACATCAAGGCAATCTCTGAACTGATAACCCATAAGCAAGGCTGATGAGTTTGTGTGCCATCCAGTACCACACACCACTGCTCCACGCAATGAGGAGCTGCTGGTGAGTTCATCCTTTGCTTTTGGGTTGGAGAAAACATGTGGGATGACAGCAGGTAACCTCAGTCCTGTGACAGGAGATGAACAGGACAGCTTTACAAAGCTTGTCTCGATCACATCAGGAATGTGCTCGGTAAAGCCAATGCATTCACTTTTAAAGCATTTCCTTGATAGAAAGTCAAACATTAAGCATGAAGAAGAAAACGCCAAGTGGGCTCTCAATGCTGCTTGCCAGTCACCTTCAGTCTTCTGTCACTTGTAGTCTAGGGGAAAGGCGAGTCTTTTGAAGCACTGCTGGTATTATTAGAAATCTAAATATTTGCACTGCCTCTCCATCCACCCCACATAAGACACCAGCTTTCCTGGCAGCAGTCGTGAAGGTTGACTGAAGTCCTTGATGCCAGCCATGCTGTGCTCAGCAGTAGGCTGGGACACAAAGAGACAACAGGGATCCAAGACACGTCACTCTTTTCCTGCCCCTCTGCAGACAGTATCGAAGTTAAAAGGATGCTCAAGTTGTGGTGGTGGAAGCAGGGACTGTGCTGCCTCACAGTGACCATTGCTTCAGCCCTGCTGCCTTTATAGCCCTTCCCTCCTTGTCCCAGTGTGTACACTCACTCACGTGGCAAGTTTTCATCCCCTCTGTAACACAGGAAAAGCACAAAGTGAAATACCAAGACTGGGCCAATGTCATTATTAACAGGACTTGGGAAAAATGCCATTAAACCCAGCCTAGAGCATTCTCCATTTAACTCTGTGGGGCTCTTACAATAAATACATGTTTTTATAGGAGTTCCTTTTACTCTACATACCGTGACCCTCGTTCAGTAAATTACATGTGGTGCAAGAATGTGAAACATCCCCAAAAGGAGATATCTCCCAGCTCCACAGTGATTGTGCTGGAGTCTGTTTTGCTGTATACAGGCAAATCAGCTTCCAAAAAGCAACATGCTTCTGGAGGATCAATATGAACAAAAGCAAAGTGTGTGAGGAAAAGCCAAGATGAGGCCAGGAAGGCATTCAGCTCTTGGTAGACACTCCTTTATCCCTTACCACTCCCTTGTCCCCTTTTGTGTTGGCACAAGGGAAAAGTTCCTGATGAAGCCACACATGACCCAAGGCACACTGAATGTTTGCAGCGAAACAGTGTGAAACTGGGCTGAATTAAAGCCATACAGACTGGGGATAAGTCAAAGCAGCTTGTGTAGAAACATCCCAGGACAGCCATGACGTTGGGATGGAAGCAGGGCCAAGAGTCACATGGAGATGAGTCCTTGCAAAGAGTCATTTCTAATACAATCAAAGTCAAAATACAGCCCCAAAACACTGTAAATAAAGGGAAATTTTATTAGTTCCAGATGGAATCATAACACCAAGTTTCAGAAAAGAACATCAATACCAACATGCTGAAGAAAACAACCACCCCTTTTGGGCCATTTCACAGAAGGAGCTATTGGCACCAGACAGCCCCTCTGGATATGGAGATGGTTATTCATATATATGCTCCTTATAAAATAAGGAAAGAAACAAGCAAACAAACAAACCCAGACCCAAGAGAAGGGGTTTCCTGCCTGCCCTCTCCACATTTCTGTTATAGTCCTGTCTTTGTATATTTCACCAGCTGGGACCATGGGAATCTTGTTTTTATTCCTGATGAATTTTAGCTGTTTCACATCTGAATAAGTCACAGATTTCCATCTGAAGAGTCAGCCGCACTGTGCACAGCTACTGGGAGGAATAGAAGCCAGGACTATCTGTGCCTTGCTTATCTTTAAAGCAAGAGAGACAGTGAAGGGTGGCTCCACTTAACCCAATAGCACAACTTAGCGGGTTCGGGATTTCACCCCAAACGTTCCTTCTGCAGTCTACAAATTGAACCTGAATCTGAAGGTCAGGCTTGGCTTTCTCTCACTTTTCCATCAGCAATAATCTGTGTTTGAACGTTCATAAACAACTGTGTTTATAACCCATAAACCAGAAACCCACTTTAACGCTGTGAACGTTGTTGTCCCTGCAGAGCTCGCTGGGAGAAGCAGCAGTGCAGGTTTATTTTAGTCAAGCAAGTCAGTTGGTAAGGTCCTGTGTATACACAGGAACTCGCTCTGCTGCATAAGCAAGGGCCAGACATGTTTACATGCTTCCAGAGGCAATTAATAGCCACCACACACAAAACCCCCCAAGTATGCATGCTTTCAGACAAACAAAATCCAACCTGGATCCTAACCTTCATTTCTGCTCCCATTCAGGCTTCCCCAGCTCTGGCTGATGCCTTAGGTTCAGCAGAATAGCAGCTCCACATGATTTCCCCAGATACGCAGCATTAAGATCTTGCTCAGCCCTGGCTCTGTGGTTGGCTCAGGTTCTATTAGCTTCTGTGCAACCTGGCCTTGGACACTACCAGGGATGGAGCATTTAACACTTCTTTGGTCAACCCATTCCAATGCCTCACCACCCTCACAGTAAAGAGCTTCTTCCTTATATCTAACCTGAATTTCCCCTGTTGAAGTTTGAACCCATCACTTCTTCTCCTATCACTACAGTCCCTGATGAAGAGTCCATCTCCAGCATCCTTGTAGCCCCCCCTCTAGATACTGGAAGATGCTCTGAGGTCTGAACTGGTCTAAATTCACATTGGTTGTACCTCTCCTTCCTATCAGTGTGACATCAGTGTCTGAGACTTAAATCCAGAGCCTTAGCCAGCAAGCAATGACTCTTAACTGCACCTCTCAGCATTATTGCACATTACCTTGCAGACAGCAGTGGCTCAGATGAACCCAAGTAAGACTACAGTGATGCTGGTCAGAAAGGTGAAACACTTTAAAGAGCTCACTTTGACACTGACCTCACATCACCCCATAGCACATGCCTCCCTGACATCCCTATGGTGAAGGAGCTTGGAGTCCTTCTCCACACTCACAGGGCAACACTCTCTAGAAGCACCTTATTTCACCTCTGGCAAGATGAGGAATTCCCTCATTTCCTCCTGGATGACACCTGAGCCTTCACAACATCCTGTTTGATTTGCTGTGATTCCGTTTCAATCTGATTGTGTATACCAGCCCAACTCAGCTTGCTTTGGGTTTTCATGGACACAGATGTCTCCACTGGCTCCCAAGCAGTGTCTGGTACCTCTGATGATGCCCATTTTGGTTTCTTGAGATAATGGTGGTATCTCAGGGATAAACAAACACTAAGATAAAGCTCAGAAGAAACAAAGAAGCATTTTTTTCCTCCTCACTGGACTCTGGCTATTAAAGATCAGACAAATTCAGTCCTTTAGGAAATTAGGTAAACCCTTCCTGCCCTGATCTCTGTCAAATGTGACTCAGGCTCCATCACTGGGACCAATTGTTGTTTCTGTCTCAGCTGCAAGGTCACCTCTGGATGGAAGTGCTTGCTGTTTACGTTTGATGAATGGTCACCATCTCAAGGCAACTGAGGAAGGCATTTCGTTTTCCCCCGAAACACTCATTTACGCAGATCTAACTAGTCCTTCCTCAGGGACAATGTCACTTATAGAAAGGTGAACTTCCTAAATACAAGCTAAAACCAGCTACTAGGAAAAAACCCTGAATTTTCCCCAAACACTAGGGAATGAGGGAAATGCCATTAAACATGGAAAAGAAGGGCATTTACGTTATTATTCTTTCCAATTGTCACTCTTACAATAGCACCTGTATAGAGCAATTCAGATAAGAATCCCCCTGAGATCAGCATTGTGCAAAATCCTTGTAGTACGAAACAATCCCCATAATAGCAAGGAGATTAATGTTGAGGAGATTGAAGTATTTCATAGCTGAATGTCCCATCAGTGCAGCTGGATAATAAGCCTTCTTTTCACACCCCATTTGCCTTCAGCGAAGGGGAATAAATGAACCTGCACAGTGCACCGCACTAATGACTTCCAGTGCTCAGACTGGGTCATGCTGAATAAATCTGCCTGGGAGAGCTTGGGCAGATGCGAACTCACTTGCCAGGGCTGAAAGCAGGTGAGACATGAGCCAGCTTTGACCCAAAGGGTGCGTGACTATGTTGGCAGGGTGCTGAGGTTGCGTTCCTCTGCCTGGCTGCTGGAACCAAGGGGAGAGAGCAAAAAGCAAGGGGAGGGATTATCCTGTTGACAGAAAGAATGTGTTTAGGTGACTTTCCTAAGGTCACTCAGAGGCACTGGCTGGGGTGACAGCAGTGCACAGCAGTGAAGAGCAGCAAGGAAACATCCTCATCAGGAGGGTGAGCAACCCAGCGATGTCTCACCTGGGTTTGTAAAACATCTTGTGCAGACAATGCATTCATCACCTTCTCTTTCTGAATGTGCCCACTGCAACTTCACCAAGTTTGTGGTTTTCTACACTAATTTCCTTCTGATTTTCCTTACTCCACCACCAGAGCCTGGGGTAAAGTGTGGGATACGAGTGGGGAAGGTGAGTGCACACAGAAGGAATGCAAGTGCCGGAGGAAGGCGAGCTGCCAAATAGCATCTGCGTCTCCTGCTGAAGGCTCCGTTGGCGCTGACACACTGGGTTATTTCTGCTGTGATATTACCGGGGTGTCTAATTAAAGACAAGGTTAAAGACACTGCCTGAGATTTGAAGTTGTGAATACTTGCAAGCAGAGATTTCAGATCTTGCCTTAGTGTTTGAAAGGTCAGAAGTTTTGTAGCTCCTGCTAATCTCCACTGAGATGCATCCCAAACACTGTCTCAGGCAGCATAAGCCAAGCTTTAGGACACCAGGGCAACAGAGAACTATTCCCCTGCCAGGGCTGACCAGAAAAGGTTGCAGTAATGAGAATATTGCTCAGATTTCTCAGATCTAATGCTTGGTAAAAACATTGTTATTTAGTTTTGGGTTTTTTTAATATAGGGAATTAAACAGCCTTTTATTGCAATCAAGTCAGTGCATTGTTTAATGCACCAAGCGCAGGATAAATAATATTTTTCTATTAATGGTTTGGAAATCAAAAGCACAAACCCATATTTTAAATCTAGCTACTTATCCATGCCAAGGAGCGTGAGTCACACATGATGGAATTCATGAACAAGCCAGCAAAGCCTGCAGAAGTATCTTGGTGTTAGGTTTCTGTTCCATATCCAGAACCAGACAAACTGAACTGTCTAGAGGGTGAAATCTGAGAATCACAACAGTGGTCAAGATTTACAGACTCAGGTGCCTAAGAGATAACTCTGCTCTGGGGAGCTTTGATCAAAGGTAATGGCATTGCTTGAAATGTTGACTCCTACATTTCCAAAGTTAACAGGCACCAGAGGTGGGCACTGCAATGGAAACTGGGGTGGGATTCAAGCAACTACTTGTAGGTGTCTGCCATGCTCTCATTATAATAAATATGGATGGTGCCTCCAATAAAGTTACCAGGGGGAACTGGATGATCTTAAGGTCCTTCCAACCCTAACTATTCTATGATTCTATAAGTGTATAATTCTATGATTCTATAATATGACTTAGAATCATAGAATCATAGAATAGTTAGGGTTGGAAAGGACCTTAAGATCATCCAGTTCCAACCCCCCTGCCATGGGCAGGGACACCTCACACTAAACCATATCACCCAAGGCTTCATCCAACCTGGCCTTGAACACTGCCAGGGATAGAGCATTCACAGCTTCCCTGGGCAACCCATTCCAGTACCTCAAGTGACTCCTTCAGGTACAGCAATAATGCTGACAGCTCCACGGTCTGTATTAGCTGCATCTCTATTGAGTATAAAGGGAGCATAGACAGACCTCATGTTCACACTTACATGGTTTATTGTGTAACTGAATCCCAAATCAGATGTTAAAGTGTGAACCATCTGTGTAACTGTAGTTGTCTCAAGCTATGACTAAACCAGTCGTGTCTCAGGTACACCCACTCCACACAGAGGCTACTCCTTTGTGCCCAACACACTCTTCCCTGGGAGGGAGGAGTGAACACCCCAGCTCAAAGCAAAATACCAGGAGAGTTTCTAGCTCTGTCCACACAACACAACCCATCCCCAGGCTGCAAGGATTATTTTACCGTGCCTTGTGTCTACACGTAACAGGCTTTAAACCTGAGGGTGAAGTTTGAACTCCAAACCCTGAAGACTGAAGTCAGCACTGACAGTGGCAGCCTGAGCTGTCTACTTTGCATTATGCTGGTGTGAAAGGTATTGAGATCCCTGACCAAAATCTCTTTCTATCATGCTGTTTCCGTGAAAGTCAGTCTTAGAAACCAAACACAGACACTGTCCTACCAGTCCTTGCAGTCTCCCCTGGCACATCTTAGAACCAGCCTAAGAATCCAAATATTTTTAAGAAATCTTCAGGTTTTGTATAATTTTCTTTTTTTTTCCTTTCTTTTGTATTATTTATTTTTATTATTATATTTCTTTTTTATTATTATATTTATCCATTTTCACAACCTTTTTTTCCATAGGAAATTGTAACACATGCCTGGCCACTGGCTCTTGTTACACGGACCATTAAATCTCTGCAAGGTGACACTGGAAATCAAGGGCTTCTTACGTTCATAATAATAATATCTAACCTATAAAACTAAGGACAGGAAGAGAGGGGAAATCAATCTCAAGTACTCAGAGTTAAATGTCCAAAAGGGCAAGGAATGATGATGAGGGGGAGGCGCTTGCCTGCAGCCCAGCGAGAAGCTGCAGTGATGCTGTGATCCTGCCCCTCTGCTCTGCTCTCGTGAGACCTCACTTGGAGCATTGTGTGCAGTTCTGGTGCCCTCAGCATAAAAAGGAGATGGAACTGTTGGAACAAGTCCAGAGGAGGCCATGAGGATGATCAGGGCCTGGAGCACCTCCTGTATGAAGACAGGCTGAGAAAGTTGGGGCTGTTCAGCCTGGAGAAGAGAAGGCTGCATGGAGACCTCAGAGCAGCCTTCCAGTATCTGAAGGGGCCTACAGGGTTGCTAGTGAGGGGACTATTCATTAGGGACTGTAGTGACAGGACAAGGGATAATGGGTTGAAACTGAACAGGGGAAGTTTAGATTGGATCTAAGGAAGAAATTCGTTCCTGTTAGGGTGCTGAGGCACTGGAATGGGTTGCCCAGGGAGGTTGTGAATGCTCCATTCCTGGCAGTGTTCAAGGCCAGGTTGGATGAAGCCTTGGGTGATATGGTTTAGTGTGAGGTGTCCCTGCCCATGGCAGGGGGGTTGGAACTGGATGATCTTAAAGTCCTTTCCAACCCTAATTATTCTATGATTCTATGTCCTGATCATCAGCAGCACCCAGAACAGTCGGTGTCACTGTCACTGTAAGGACATCAAAAAGAATATAAAATGACCATTCAACAGAGCATGACCACATTGTTTTTGAGCAATGAAAGAGAACAAAGGGACTGAGGGGAATTGTCAGTCAGGGATCTGTGTTTTGCTCTGCCACTCCTGGGATCCATCTTCCTTAAGAGCCAGGGCTCAACAGGAGAGCACTAAGTGATATCATAGAATCATAGAATGGTTTAGATTGAAAAGGACCTTATATCTCATTGACCCTCTGCCATGGCAAGGGACACCCTTGCTTAGCACAGCCATACCACGTGATCCTATAGGGATGATCTGTAAAGGCACAGATTAAAACCTTTAAATTACAGATTAAAGATGATTCCTGGGAAGTTTATGTATGGGACATGTTTAAAACTGAATGTATGGGACATGTTTAACACCCTGCCCCTCGGACTAAGAATGAGAAAACAACCACCACACCAATCACAAAGGGTCACATTGCCAAGTAAGGCAGTTGAAACTAATGATATAAATACACTTTGAACACGACATCTTTATCAAGAGAGGAAGTATTAAGAGCTGCAGTGACCAGGCAACACAGGAGAAAGGATAAAGGATAAAGGATAAAGAGGGACTGAGATAAGGGTAATGAAGAATGACAAATAGAGCCAAGTGGCTTTTTCCTGTTAAAGAAAAAGGAGTCCCTTCTACTTATCGAGCTCAAGGACAGAGAGGAGACTTCCCTCAGCCAAGGAGCTGCACAGAGTGAGCCCCAGCAGCAAAAGGGAATTGCTGCTGCAGAAACCCAAGCCCTCTCCCTTACAAACATAGGGTGAAGCTCCAGTCCAGCCACAGGTCAGCCTGCTTCCCTTGGGAAGCCCGTAGAGGATAACATGGGTTATTCCCATGGGCATGACGTTTCCCTCAGGGCACAGAGCCCAGGGTGTGATGGCTCAGGGCATGGCTGCTATCACTCTCCCTTAAGCCAGGGAAAACAAAACACAATCAGATGTAGTTTTGGCCCTGTAAAAACATATTTGATCATCTAGATTTGTCCCTTTGTTAACCCAGAAAAGCTCCAAGGAAAGGAGCTTGAAAGGATTAATTAAAGAGCAAGAATTAATCGAAAGCAGAGCCGTCTGTTCTGGCTAACACACCCTGTTGCACTTGCAGCAAGAATTGTTTTTCATCTCTCTATGGTGTGGTTTTAATTTCTAATGATTGAGCTCCCTACAGCCATTTGCAAGCAAACTGCCCTGGCTGTCACCCGACCTGAACCTCTCTGCTGATGACTGCCTTTCTCATGGGTGGAAAACGCAGCAGTGCTATGGCACCAGGAAGAGCCTGTCCCAGTAACTGTCTGGCTCAATCAAAACTGGAGCCAGTGGAAAGAATCCAAATTACTTTCGAGGATGCTGGCTCAGGGCTTTTGAGATTTCAGGCCAAGATGACAGGGCTGGAAGCTGTAGAAGCAGAGGTGTGAAGGACAGGGAGAGATTTACATGGTAGCCCCTGCTGCCTGTTGCACAGCTGGTCCTGTGGACCAGAGATACCTACTGTGATAGCGCCTTGTTAATGAGTGAGCAGTGTCAGGACCCAATTATAGGCCTTAATTAACAGACCTGACCAACCTGCACCCCTACACCCATACTGTAAGCAACCTTGTCTCCAGTCCTGCCTTTGCTCCATCTCCTCCTGCTCGTGACCAGGCTGCCTGGATGGGCCACATCCAGGGTCTTGTCTTGTCCGATGGACACTGGATGGTCACTGCTCTTGGCCCACGTGTGACTGCACAGCCCATGCTGGGATCACCATCAGATTCCAGCTTGTCCTCCCTCATGGAGCGGCCCCTGAGCACATACATGAATATCATATGCTTAGCCCACATATGAGGACCCCATGAATGCTGAAATCAGCTCTTGCAGGCATCCCAAAGTGCTTTCCATACTCTGCTTCACCAGCCTTCCCAGCCTTGGGAAGTGTGCAGACTTCCTATGAGAGAGGCAGCCAGGCACAGGTTACTGTGCAAGACAGATCAAGACAGCTGACCTTCAAGAACATATCTGTTCTCCAGACAACCTCCAGAGGGATGTGGTTTCCAGGCCAGCCAACTCAATACTCGATCCAATTTGAAGTTCTGAAGTTAAGTGAAAGATTGGGTTTATATCTAGAAATAACCAGGATAAACATAGAGTGTTATGGCATGGTAAATTGTATATTATATACCAACTAAAGCAACCCAAAAACAGCTTCATATTCACATATCCATACACTTTCATGGTTTCTTCTAGCTCCGCTCAGACAAGAGGACCTGGGCACTCTTATCAGTCAGCTTCATATTCAGATTTGGGAACTTTGGATATGCCATTTATAGCCCAAATCATCCATTAATAACACAAGGTTGCAATGACCCTCAGCCTTAGCACATTACAAAATACGTGTGCAACAGAGACTGACGCTCACCTGGGATGGATGATACACAGGTAGGTCACCACCTGAAAAGTGTTTCTGAATACCAAAGCATTATTCATGACAAATTGAGTTTTGATAAGGATGTAATTTTCTGGGAAAGGGCCAGAGGCAATATAAATACGGGTGGGAAACTCTTAGAAGCTGTTCTCTTCAACAGGAAGATTGATGACCTCTCACAGGAGCTGTGGAGAGACTGGCGAGCTCTTACCTCCAGACTAGGAAACAAGTGGTAGTTGCTAAGAATACCTGAAATGAGATATTCCACACGGCATCCTTTGTGTTTCCACACGCAGCCTCTTTTAACCTCTAAAAGCGAGTCCTTCTCATCACTTTCATCCCATACAGATAAACGCTCATTGCTACTTCTCTTCATTAGTGTATATATCGAGATGCAGCTTCAAAGCAGCCCATTCTTTACACACTGAGATGTGCAGCACAGGCAGGTCTGTGCCTCATTGCACAGCTACCACATCACTCAGGGTACCTGGTGATAATTTGTTCCAACAACACTTTGGGAAGTCTTTTCAACAATAATCTAATTCTGTGTTTTAATAAGAAAAGACAGATGTGGGCTTCAGTTCCCTGCGTGAAATAACCTGAACTCCAGACAGACATGTTTTAATAGACTCCCCTTTCATATCATTTAACACGATTGTCAAATGTACAGATGTTATCCAGTTACCATCACTTTGCTGGCAGCTGCTTCGCAGGCCTGTTCTACAGTAAAAATAGGCTATCAAAACCACGGCAGCACAAGAAAAATATGGCCAAAATGATGGCATTTGGTAAAAGTACCATCTGCTCATTTCAAAGCAACAAGTGTTTAATATCCTGTAGTCACATTTTGGTTTTCAAGCTTTTTATGGTTCTTTATGGTCCTTTGCAGGACAAAGGTCTCAGAAATCCCAAACAAGGGGAGAGATCCACTGCTGCAAAAGCAAACCCAGAATTACACAGCTCAGGATCAGCAAGGAAATGTCATTATCTCCACTGTATCACACGCAGTCTGTGTTTGTTGCTACCCCTTTGCTCATCAAAACCCCATCCCTCCCTAGAAAGAAGGGCAAATAGCTTAAAATCCCTGCAAAAAAGTCTGGAAAACACCAACTTTTCTCACTGCACACTGTGCAAGGATTTCACTGTAAAGAAAGCAGAGGGATGCAGTAGATCTGAACATGTGGAAGTGCTTCTTCATCGACCCAAAGGTTTTAGGGAGGCTAAACCAGGCTTATTATTGAATTTCTTTTTGTGTGCTGTAAATTACTGAAGAGAGGTCCCAGATTTCAAAATCTGGCCTGGATTTCCACCTCCCAAAGCGCTGGGCTGCTTGATTCTGTGGTTATAGTTCAACTGCTGTCACAGAGCCAGTTGCAAAACTGGCATGTGCTTCCAGCCTCGGATTTTGATTAGTTTCAGACTAAGAGCCAAGCGCGTCTGGAGCTGGGGTTTCACATTATGTCTCTATTAAGTAACGCTTTGCAAATGCTCAGCCCAGAAGGAGAGAGTGCATTCCAAGGGGCACAGACTGTTTTGAAACACAACTGTTTTGCAAGTCTCAGGTTCCCATCTTCTGCATCGCCAGGGCCTGAGCAGAACAGACCCACGGCTTGAGCATCACTCTCAGTGGTGCAGTCCCAAGCCCCATCTTTGTCCCCTTCACCCTTTGCCACCCTGTAAAACTGGTGCCATCACCAGCAGATTCAGCACAGGTATGCCAAGGATCAAGACAGGTCTCCCAATGGCTACATCGTGTCTCTAATGGCCAAAAGGACCATGGGACTGTGGACCTTTCTGTGTAACCTCACCATGGGGCTGTGATCAAGTAATGCTTCCAACCCTGGTAAATGCCCAGCCCTGCCATTCATCACCATGCCAGCCATGGTCCAAAACCTCAACCTTAACATGGGACATACAGATCTCACAGCAGCTTTCCAGTATCTGAAGGGGGCCTATAGGGATACTGGGGATAGACTGTTCATTAGGGACTGTAGTAGTAGGACAAGGGATAATGGGTTAAAACTTAAACAGGGAAGTTTAGATTGGATATAAGGAAGAAATTCTTTACTGTGAGGATGCTGAGGCACTGGAATGGGTTGCCCAGGGAAGCTGTGAATGCTCCATCCCTGGCAGTGCTCAAGGCCAGGTTGGACAGAGCCTTTGGTGACATGGTTTAATGTGAGGTGTCCCTGCCCATGGCAGGGGGGAAGTGGATGATCTTAAGGTCCTTTCCAACCCTAACTATTCTATGGTTCTATGATTCTATGACTTTCTCAGCTTAAAACCCTCTGAGCAAAGCCAACCCCATAGTAACCAGCTCTGGGTGCAACTGATGGAAAGTGGGAAAAGCGAATGGAAAGAAAGTGATGGAAAGAAGGAAACACTCAGTGCTTTTCTGGCTGAACAGTGTGTGATGATGGGATGAGGGGAACAACAGACCTGTGGGTTTTAATTAAGTAATGAGAAAACCTGTTCCTTGATCAAAGCAACAGGAAAGTCTCTACTTGGCATTTATTTATCTCTAGGTTAATCTGATTTAAGGATCTGAAAAGCACTTTGCATCTGCAGTCATTTTTACTGTTTCTGGCCATGTGAGCTTTGTCTCTACACATGTCTGGAGCTCTTGAAAACACATTCAACCAGCATGAACTAATCCTCACATTAGCCCAGTGTGTATAGGTGAATATCCCATAAAATGGCTCATACCCCAAGGGCAGGGTAGGCTCCTGTATTGTGCATTTTCTGCATATCCAACAAAACAAGGATTTGGGGGATACCTGTGCCCCTGTGGCTCCCTCCTATCACCTGCACCATTTATAAGGCAAAAGACACACATCAGTACATGGCATTTCTCTGGAGAAGCGCCATAGTGAAGAACAAGTGATTTCTCTCAAGGTAGCTCAAGAGAAGCAATCTCTCTCCTGCCCCAGAGAGCTGTCCCTGCTCCCCTAATGAAGTCAGTGTGTCCAATTCAATTTGATCTCAATGAGTTATGATTCATAACCTACCTGAAGTGACTATCAGAGGTAAGCAGCCTTTTGAAAAACAGAGTTCCTTGAAATACTGATACAACAAACATCACTCTTCTAAGATCATTACCCGTATTAATTACAATGTGATTTCTTTCTCTTCCCCTCCTGCTTGCTCTAAAGTGCTAACAGAGCTATGAGAGAGTGAAGCGCTTTTTAACTTTGCAAACCATCAACACAGCTGCAGATTCGTTTCCAGTTGCAGATGCTTTCTGGCTAATGAAGTTAGAGCCAGAAGAAACACAGTTTGGCTTTGATGTTCTAAACAGTTTATGGGACTGAAAAAGAATAACCTTTTATTTGTACTTTGGGCAAATGAATGTTTGGAATGGCTGAAAGGCAGACAATGGGCCTTGCACTATCATGCTTGCAGAGCTGCTTTTGAGATTGAAGCTGAACATAGAAACTTCTTGGACAGGAGCCTGAAGCGCTCCCCAGCTAATAATTGTGCAACAGCAGAGGGATGAAGTAGATGATGAAATAAATCCCTTTTGCTGTCTCTGGTTCAGAAGTTATTACAGTGCTACTAAGGACATGACAGCACCAGAGACTTTAGAGGCTCTTGTAAGACTTAGGAGAAGAAAACACCATGAAAACCCCAGCAGCTCTGAGAGCCAAAGGCATTGCCAGGCCTGCTGGCACAGTTCAGCAATACAGCAATTCCATGAGTTTTTGGAATTCCCCAAAATCACAGGGAAAAGGACAGAACCACCAAGCAGCAGTCTGCAAAGAGGGAGAAGTCTCAGGAGTTGCCATCAGAGGGCATGGGGTGTAGGAACCAGGAGCAACTGAGGTGGTGGAAAACTGACCTCCTGCCTAAAAGACTAAATCACCCAACGTGCTTGCAAAGGACAGGACAGGACACCCTGGGTCTTCTTGCTGCAGTTTATGTCTGGTTTGTCCAGTGAGCTGAGCAGGTAGATGGAAAATCATCCATTGCTTGAAGGCAGCTGAGTGCCTCCATATGGCAAGGTGAGGAGAGAGGGGGAAAGGAGGGTGTCCCATCATAGAGATAGGGTCTTGCAGCTCCAAAGAGAAACTGAGGGTGATGAGAGATGTGCAAGGGCTGGAGTAGCTCTGCTCTGGAGCCAGGCTGAGAGAGCTGGGCTGGGGCAGCCTGGACAAGAGAAGGCTCCTGAAGGGGAGACCTGAGAGCAGCTCCAGTGCCTAAAGGGGCTGCAGGAAACCTGGAGAGGGGCTTTGGACAAGGGCCTGTAGGGACAGGACAAGGGGAATGGCTTTAACCTGCCAGAGTGAGAATGAACAAAGTTATGGCAAAGGGAGATGTGTAAGTGTATGGGGAAAATGGTGGAAGAGAGGGAGTGGAGCTGTGCTGAGAGCCCAGGAGGTGCAAACCTATAGAAAGCAATGAAAAACAGGAAAGTGACTTTTGAAAATATTGATGGGAAGGTGGTGTCTGTGGAAGCAAATAGAATCCTATTGCCTGAATTCCTGCAATAGGAGTCACCACATATTGTAGGTTTTCTGCACATGAGGAGCCTCAAGCATCTTGAAGGCTGCAAAAAACCTGGCTCTGTGTTTCCCCTAAATGGCTTTGCAATACTGTGAAGGACAACCATGAGCAACCTTTTGTGTGATTTGGGTTTTTTGAAGGTGGTGATGGGGAAACTTCTCCACCGACCACACAAACACAGCCCTAAATCTTGTTCAGTACTGCAGCACTGTCCTGAACCCCATCCTTCATGTGGGGGCTTTGCAGGGTATTAAAAGAGCACATGGCATCAGCTCTGGAGGAGGAACACATGCACTTCATATGAAGAAGAAGGTAAGAAGCAACAAAGGGAGAATTTAGTGCTGTGAGCTGCCAAGACAAAGCAGAACATACTGTGGCTTTGAGATTTGTGCCCTTATACCTTGCATGGCTTTGTAAAGGTCACAAGCAAAGGCAGAAAATGGTTAGCAGCTAAATGTTGACTCTAACACCTAAGAGGAGCCTGGTAGACAGGAAGGGATGGAGGCCTTTCTCGTAAAGGGATTCGGGACAGAGGCGCTACAAATGGTGCCACAAAACCAGGAAACACTTTTTGAATGTCAAAGCAATTTTCCTGTTCCTGAAGAACAGGATTTGGTGGATATCTATTATGCCTTTCGGTGAATGTGGTGGTTTCTGCTTCCATTTGATGTGGTCAGAGGGTCAGAATGACACGAGATACGAAGCACAGTTTCCTGACTTCAAGGTGGTTTCCAGAGGATGTGATGTGGTATGGGGCTATGTGTCCAGAGTGATGTAGCCAGCATAGCACAATTACTCCTTGCAAAAGGAGGAAGGGAAGAAGGTACTGAAAGTGGGAATGAAAAGGGAATGTATAAAATACAGTAAAGAAACTTCAATTTATTTCTTTATTTATGTATTTATTTAGTACTGCATTGAGTTATAGTTTCCTTAATTTATTTGGCCTATAGCACAGTAATTCAAGTGGCAAAAGGAAAAGACTGACTGTGCTGAGGCCCATCCGAGGTCTGCCTGGTGATTAGGGCTTACATATCCCTTTGAAGACTTCCCAATCCTCCCTCACATCAACGGCTTTCATTGGATCCCAGAAAATCAGAACAAATCTCAGGGAAGGGCAGAAGCCTAAAGATGTGCTCTTGAGCTCACATGTGACTCAAACCCCTTTGAATTTGAAGAGGAAACAAAGTGTGTTCCAGGCTGACCTTTCAAATCTATTTTGATGTTCCTAGACTAGCATCCGAGGACCTTCCAAATTTAACAGTTTTAGCTGTCAGCTACCTTTCCAAAACAGGAAAGTTCTGTGCTCCTGTAACTGAGCTAAGAGCCTTCAGCTCCTTTTAGAGACAATAGAGAGCAGCAATTATTCAGTGATTCATCTGACCTATTTTAAACATCAACTTCAGGGAAGCTTTAATCATAACCCACAAAATGTCTTTCCTCTCCATTGACTGTGGAGAAGTGTTTATCACATCATAGACATCTGCATTTACTCAGCCCAAATTGCATCCAGGGAAACTAAAACCCAGACTGATTTTCTTCATTTCATTGGAGTTTGACATTTAAATGTCTTCCAAATCTGTGCATGGTTATACAGCCAGGGGAAGTAAATCCAGGTCTGAATTCCAGGCATTATCTTCCTTCTGGGTCTAGTATAAAATGAGAAATGGTTTGGGTTTAGCTTCTCTTTTGGTTACAACTAAATTCTCCAAACAGGCCAATATGGTTTGAGTTCTTCTGCTCAACAGAGCATCAATATCCCCAGAAGATCAAATCTCAGTGTTGGAATTCTCACTCAGATCTGTTTGATCATTTAAAACTTAATCCTAACTCTAATTTGTCTCAAATTTACATCACACCAATCTATCTAAAACCCCATCTACCCAGGCTGTTTGCTTCAGATATTTACATTTGAGTCTTGTCAGAAAGTCTGAGCTGTCAGCATCTGCTACAGGTTAGATGAAGTTGTAAATAGGGTGAATGTGGTTTGCAGGATTTCTTCATAGTGGTATCATTCAGTTACTATATTTTGCAGTAAATTCATTTGCTAACTCAAGTAAAACATTGTATTTCCTGGGGGAAAAAATCCTCTTGCCTTTCTTTTCCCTTCATGCTTCTTCCTCCATGCCATTTTTCTCCCTTCTTCCAGCAAAACAACTCTTCTCCCTCACTGGGGGGCTAGAAAGGTGGTTTCCATTCAGTTCTACCTTGTAACTGGACCACAATTCCCATAAAGAAGAAGGAGATGTCCAGTCCATCTTTCACATCTATTTTGCTGCCTTAACACACCTTCTTCTCCAGTCATGCAACTACATGGGCAGCTCTTCCTGGCATTGCCTTCAAAACACTCTGAGCTCTTTACCTCTCTTGTCTCAGATCCTCTGCCCCCAACTCCTGTCAGACTCCAGCTACCAGTCTTGGAGCTCACTGACTCTGCCTGTTATTGAGATTCCCTGCTACTTCCTTCATAAGATCCTTCATAAGATCCTAAAGTCTTGGCAAACTTGATAATGATGCTCCTGATGTTCAGCTTTGTGCCAACATGCTCTTGGAAATCCACTCATTCCGAGGTTGAAACAAGGAGATGGAATAGATTGTTGCACAGAAAAATAAAAGAAAAAAGAACATTTGGGGTAAAAAATGGCTGTTCTAGAGCTGTTGGATTTGGAAGAGGAGCTTCTATTTTATTGACCAGGTGTTTGCAGCAGTTGCATTTCTCTAAAAGTCTGCCCAAACCAATCTCCAAGCTTTCAGACATAGAAAAAGCAAACAAACAAACAAGAAACAACCTGTATTTGCTCTACAGAAGCTTCTTCTGTGCAAATAGCTACTGTCTATGAAGAACCTGGCCTTACTGCACATAGTATCATAGTATCGTAGAATCATAGAATCAACCAGGTTGGAAAAGACCTTTAAGGTCATCGAGTCCATGCTCAAAGCTTTCATTTTCCCCCATGTTCTCAAACCAGCGTGGTGCTAACCAGGGCCTGACTACAAATGCATTGAATCCACCAAACCTTTACCACTGCTCCAGTTGAAGAAAGTGGGGACAAACATTGTCTTTCCCAACAACGAATGGCTAGTTCTGGAACTTGGAACTTGTGGAGGGCTGGGACTTGGAATCTGCTCTGGGTGACCCAGACTCCCAAGAGCATAAAGAAAGAAGCATTTTAGTTCAACATGGAAATGTTTAAGTAACAGGGAAGGGATTAGCAGGTAGCCGGAAATCTGGGACAATTTGACAGAGAAGCTAAGAAAGATCTATATTTTCATGTAAGACTGTGGCTTGGGGGAATCTGGTTCAGGGCAGGTAGTCAAAGACGTAGATTTAGAGGCAATGCAGAGACAACATAGAGGGGAAAAAAGGGAATGCATGTCCAGGATATCCTTCTCTCCTATCTCTGTGGGGAGACGAGGAGCCAGCTCAGACCATAGGAACCAGCCCAGGTAAAGGGGTGAGATTAAAAAGAGGAAGTAAAGCCAGTAAAAAGGTAACTGGCAGTGGAAGGAGGCGGGCACTGGACTGAGAACCTGGTAAGTGAGCCTGAGAGAAAGAAGATCTTGCATTTGCTGTCTTCTCCAAGGAATCTGCATCTTCATTTAATGTTTCACATAAGCAGAGGAGTATTTCCCACTGAAATAGTGCAGGGATGGAGAGGGGTTCTGGTTTGACACATTCACACAAACCTGTGTACCCTGATCTCGTGATTTTAACCTCTAATTCCAGCTTTTTTTTCTGTCTGGATTGGCTTTTTACTGATTTATGGGTCAGCTCCTCCCTGTGGTAGACAGGCTGTCTTTAGGCAGAGACCCACATTTGACAGCCTGTTTGTCTAGCACTTTCATAGACACCTCTTAACTTTGACCTAACCAGAAACAGCTCTTGGTGTTCAGTCATCAAAGAGGAATGGCTGAACATCATCTATCACCTTGTGATAGATATGGTCTAGTAGCTGGATCCCACAGGACATAAATCCCACATGGTTTAAGAGATTTAAGAGTCTTGCTTTCAACTTGCTGGTACCCAACCACACAGCACCTGCTTGGTTTTTCCATTTCTGGCATAAAACCAGTCCTTGGCCTGACTGTTTGACACAAAACTATGTTTTTGTTTGTGAGAAGGTTGCTCCCTCATCATTTGTGTCTTCCTGAGAATGTGTTGTATCCAAACATGTTATCTTCCTTCCGTCCTAGGCTGGGCTTGCTCATGCCCATTGGCGTTTAAAGAGTTGTCCAACACTCTGAAGCAAAAGGAGCCAGCTTTGTTGCCAGGCTTCTAATACTCACCTTCTTTATCTCTTAGCTAAAAGCTTTAATGGATCTGTTTTGCTGGAGCGTCTGAGGTTGCAGGCTATGATGAACTTCAAAGGTATTTAATAGCAGTTTTGTCACTGATTTTGTAACAAGACCACATAGTTTGATTAAAAGTAAACTCCACTCACGATACCCATGGAACTCCACTGATCTATTTTTACTGCATCACAAATACAGCTGACAAGAGGGGGAAATCCCACTGACTAAACAGGACAGGACGTGTGGGAAGGATGGAGCACGTCTCCATCCTGTATTATCCAGGTACTGGATAACTCTCCGATAACCAGTTTAGACAACACAAAGTGGAACGTCTCCAGCACCAGATGGTAGTGACGAGGAAGAAAGAGAAGTGCATCAGGCAAGATAAAACTTGGCATGAAAAATATACAGAGGAATTTCTGCTGATTAGGGCAGAGATTGGCATCCAAGAGCCCTAAGTTTAACCATTATTTTGTTGCCAGGAAGTTTAGGAACAAAGATAACTCCCATCCCTGGCTACATAGCTGGCTCATCCTCAAAAAACCCCAACCATCTAGTGATGCAGATTAGCCCAAGTGATGCAGTGTCTATGGGGTAAAACCATGCTCCATGTGTGCTGCTGACCACTGTGGGTACCAGATGTAGCACAGTTTAAGTTCTCAATCTCCAGAATGTTCCAAAGTTCAGAAATGTGAGCATCCTTTTGGCCCACGCAGCTTTAATTCGAGATTGATGTACACTGATTAAACTTCTTAATTAAACGCTACCACGTGCTTTCTCCAGGGTGTCCCAGAGCAGCACAACATCACCTCATCCTTTGCCACAGGGAACAGTCTTTTAATGAACAAAAGGCAAACTTTGGCAGCAGTAGTGTGAAAGGTTTATTCCTTTGAAGCAATAAGTTACCTTCAATATCTTTCTGGATGCTTGAAGGGAAGGCATCGTAATGAGGAAAGCATTTCTCAAACTAGTGGAAAGTCTCTCTGAGTGAAGCAGAAGGATTTCATTGACGTGGATCCTACATAGGCTTTCATACACTCACTGTGCAGATAGACAGATATTTTTGGAATGCATCTCCTGATGAGATATCAGGGCTGTTATTAATTCTGTCTGTCATTTTTATTGAAAGCCAAACAAATTGCATAGAGTGGATGAAGAGCAAATGGAAACCCTCAGTGGCCAGTAGCGCAAGAGCCCACCAAGATCAAAGGAAGCCATGCTTTCTCTTTCACATGCCTTTAATACACCATTTTCTGCCTTGGTAAGAGCATTTCGCAGGCACATATCATCCACTAAGCAGCAAAAATATGTGCAGAACTCAAAAGTTACAGGCTTTGATTCCCATGTATATTAAAGAATATAGTAGCAATGCGAAGTGAACACTTCTCCTGTGAAGTGCCTTGAGCTCTGAAGCCACCATATGTATTAAATTCAGAGGGATCATGTGAAATAGTTCATTAAATCCTGCAGCCTGTTCCCATTTTACCTTCAGCCTACAGATCTTTCACAAAAGAAAGCATGCACTGCAAGGCGTATGGCTTCCTATGGCAGGAGATGGTGTGACCTCGTGCTGATGATATTTGTGTCTTTGATTCCCAATGTAACTCTTCCATTCAAACACTCTAACTATTTCATATCCCAAACAGAGGATTTCTACTAAAGCTGACTTCACAGACTGGGTTTGTAATCCTTCCAGACTGCAAGAGTCAAAACTGGGAGGAAAAAGAGGGAGACATTTTTATGGGGCGAAGGAAAAGATTCTTCCATTTCCAGATGTCTCACAGCCCTTTCAAGTGTAGAGGGAGGTATTATGACAGCAGATTTTATGGCTTTTGGCTTCAGAATCACATCAAAATCATGTTTTATCTGACATCAAAAGAATGAGCTGTTTTATCATCATGATGATGTTAATAAAGATCTCGCGTCTGCTCAGATTAGTAACAATGCAAATAAGGCAGCTATAGAGAATAAAGGAATCACAGCTGTGTCCTTAGGTGTTATCTGTGGTTTATCAGCTTCTAAACAACCAGCCATATGAGGAAAGAGAACCAATACAGTGTTTATGGTCTGGATTAGAGCTTAATAAAAATGAATATACACAACTTTTTCCTAAGCTTGAAATGTAGATAAATTCAAGATTTTGATGCATGAGTCCCAATTACTCTGATAATATTACACTAACAAAAGCAATGCCCAAAAACTGTAATCTTAACTGATGTAATTCTTGCTGGCAAGCATTAAAATAAAGATTAAAATGAGCATGATGAAATAGGCCATCTATTTAGCCCATAATTTATTGCAGATTCTTCGCATTGCTCAAACAGCAGTTTAATTTACAATAGTTGGTTTTGGTGGACTTCATCTAACTGGATTTCAGCAAAGCAATTGAAACGGTGCCGTATAGGGAATTATTAGCCAAAGGGTCTGGCTGAAGCAGAGACAAAAGGTGCTGAAAGGGGAACCATCAGGGTAGAGGGAAGTTACGAGCACTGTTTCCCAAGCATCATTCTCAGCCAGTCCCAACTAAATATATTCCCCAATAACATTCACACAAGGAGAAGGAGCACATTAATGAAATGTGCTGATGACACAAAGCTGGGAAGAGCAGCAGAATGTCTCACAGGAAGAACTCAGAGAGCCGATTACTGGGAAATACCCTAAAGATATTTCATTATACAAAGCTTAAGATCATGTACTTAAAAGGGGATTGTGTTTTCCTGAATGAGGTCTAGTGAAAACAAGGAGACAGAAAGTCTGTTTTTATGGTGAAGCCTGGGAAATGGGAATTTCTATGTCTCCACAGTACCTACAAGCTGGAGTCCAGCCCAGGTAGTTAAGGTTCCTAGCACTGCTAACAACAGCAGTGGCTACAGGTACTTGTTAAAACAGAGCTATTTGTGGGTACCTGTTTGTAAACAGTGATTTCATTGCTACTGTGAACTGAACACATCTCACAGCTTCTTTCAGGTTATTCTCTTGTTTATGAGTTATTAAACCATTACTTCCCACAGGAGGCAGGGATTGGGAGGCTTATCCATAAAGGTGAGAGTGTGGCAATCCCCCTCCCACTTGGTTGGAGCCAGAGACATCTCTGGAAGAGATGGGGAGGAATCTGCTGGGCAAAGCTGCTCTCCATCTACCTGCAGAGCTCGCTCAGCCTAACCCTGTACTCCAAGGACGATTCAGAGTTACCCTCACATCTGATGTGTTCCCAGCATGAAGGGCTGCTTTTCCCCCACCCACACACTCTGGAAAAGTCTTTCCTGCCCTTTCATTGCCCACAATGATCCCTCAGAAGGGCTGGCTGAAGAGAAGTGCTCCCACACGCCTGGTGACATTTAAGCCATGCGGCAGATCCCGTTGCGCAGGGATCCCGCTCCCACCCAACACAATAGCAGACTTTGGTGGGTGCGGGATGAAGCCCAGTGTGACCTTTATTTCCACCCCACGCTTTGTTGCTGAGTGAAGCTTTTGTGAGGAAGCAGAGGCCAGAAAACCCCTGTCCTTTCACCTGTTTCTCAAGCCTCTGGTCCCACGGTCAGTTGACCCCGCACTGCAGTGGTGCATACATCCTAATCTACTCCCTTCCCCACCAACAATGAAATAAGCCCTTGTGTGCTCCATTCAGAATGGACAAAACTGTGACAAATTCAGGTAAAACATGACTTTTGGACAAATGTGTTGAATGCTGTTTATAAGCCATAAACATAGAATCACAGAATGATTTGGATTGGAAGGGACCTTAAAGACCATCTAATTCCAAGCCCCTGCCATGGGAAGGTACGCCATCCTGCTTCCCATGGGGACCAGAACACCCCCACAGAAAAAGTTAACTGAAGCAGGTCTGACTGGAAATCCATTAGAGAAACAGCTTGTAATAGCAATTCACAGAAACCAAAGCTGTGCTGAAACATCCTGATTTAGAACAAGTGTTTATTAGAAAGGTTTCTTTGACCCAGGTGGAAATTCCTGGTCAATATCAAAGCAGGTATCACCTGCCTGTCCCGGAATGATCAGAACAGCCAAACCATTGTGTAGGCACACTCTTTGCAGCAAGAAAGAGCAAACATGCCAGTTGAAGAGGTTTTCTGAAGCGCACCTTATCCCCTTCTCCTTAAGGATCTCCATTCTTTCTCATCACGGGAAGTTTTCTTTTCCAAGAATGGGCAGGAACAGAAAAAGAAGGATGGAGGCAGTGGGAAAAGATGGAAAAGGAACTGTTTGTTCAGGTTTAAACTCATCTATACCACCCCATTTAAACCTACTGTTTTCTGCATGATGGCAAACATAGTTCAACTGCAGCTCACAAGTGGGACTTTAGGTTAGACAAGGCTTTGATGAACTTTTGAAATGTGAACATTTTTGTCCTCTGACTTTTCCATGGCAGTAAATACACCTGGCTTCATGGGTAAAGGATGAACCCCCCCAAAAAAAACATCTAAAGCATCATTAATTTAAGTTCTTTCTGTGTGCAAAATGGGTGAAAGCACAAATCTATGATAATGTGGAGTAAAATAGTTGTAGGAAATTGCTTAGGATAAGCTGGAAAATATTATTATAACTTCTTATTGCTGTCACTCCAATAAAAGTGAACAACCTTCACATCACATGTCAGTAATTCATGAACATGTTTTTTACATTGGAGTTGGCCAGGCTTGCCAGGAAAACACTCTCGCCTCACCAAGTCAGCCTGAACAGTGATTTCCAAACCTGAAATGAACAAATTGCAGTTAACAGGTATCAGATATTTCTAATAGATATGCTGTTGAAAAGGTGTATTTTATATCATGAGCTCTTGCTTGGTGAAGCAATAGAAGCGTTTTCCTTCCTTCAGATCTCTGCTGATGTACATTTGTCTTTCCAGTGGAATTTATTGTACAAACCTAAACACTGCCCATAAAAATTTGCAGATGAACATTAATTGTCTCCCCTTGAGCCACAACCACTTAACTACTGCTAGAGATCGATAGATAAATAACACTATGAGCCTGCTTTATGGCTCACCCTATTCAAAATCAATCCACAGCCATAACATCACGGCTAATTTTATCCTGGGTACAATCAGTGTTTGGGGCATGCTAAGTTGTTTCTCTTCTCTTGTTTAATCATTTCCCCATAAAAGCCAACACTGCCTTTAACAGCAACCTAACAGTCACTGTGTGAGACAGGAGAAAACATCTCCTGGGAGAAGAGCAAGCTCCTAATTCTGCTGTTACTGACACTGAAGCTTTTCTTCTGTATCTACATGCAAGCCACAGTCTAAACTTCTCATATGTGCTGCACACCAGCTTCAGATTTGGTATTTGTACACTCATTTGAAGAGGCTTAACTTCAGCTCATCACTTTTTATTCTATACCTAGTAGAACAGGGAATGGAAAGCAACAGTACTATTCATAAACCCTCCCCATACATATGCATATATACACAGCAACCAGCTCACTAGGAATCTTGCTCCTGGGACACGAATCATGTTGCCCTTTTGCTCTTTGCTGCCCTTCTCTGTCCACACTTCCTTTTTACTCCAGGGAAGCAAAGAGGTTTTTATCCTCCCATCATACTTTATCCACTCTTTGAAAGCTTCTCTTCCCAAGGCCTGTGCATATTGCCTTGGCACGCTACCAAAATCCGCTAACAAATGGCAGATTAAGTGGAAACACGGACAAGAATTTCAAGCATGTATTATACTTGCTTGGAGTTCAGTGTGCAACGTTAAGATGAGGGCTGCCCTCTAAGCAGGCAGGCCTGGGAATTCAGCTGCAAAACAATTACAGATGCAAGGAAAATACCTTTCCTCTGAGAAAGAAGCTTGATGATAACTGTGCAGCCTGCAGTAGGCTAAGTTCACTGTGTGCTCTGGAAGAGCTCGGCACAGTCTGTGCCTTCTCAAGACTCCAGTTTCCATCTCCAACACTGTTCTCCGAGGAAGTTATGTCACATGAACCAGAATTCTACATATGTCAGCCTCTTAAAGATGCAGAAGGAGACTTCAGTCCTTTCCATTCACAACCAGAACAGCCCCTCTATACCACTCTGCTGCCCTGCCTTAGGATACAAGAATACCGAGGTACTCAGTTCAGTTCTGCAGATCAGTAGCAGTCACCACCAGCCAGACAGTGAAGTTTCTAGTGTTGTGCCTCTGTATAGTTGAGTTACTTGTGGTTCCTTGATGAGCTATTTTGGCTAAACAGCTATCTTTCTCATAGGTTAAAGTTCTGGTTTTAAAAGAGCCCAAAGCAAGTATCCTTAGAATGCAGTTTCTAAACCTGCCAAGCAGTGGCCCAACCCCACACTGAATGAATACACTTGCAAAATTACACCAACTCAGGTGGGCACAGTGAAACAATGCTGAGCTTTTAGCACAATTCTGCCCATGTGATCTGAGATTTCCTTTTCTTTCCAAAACCAGCCTGGAGTGTTTGCATAAGGGTGTACAGTTGAGACTCTCCCTCCCCTGATTACACTCAACTTGCTCCATACATTTGGTTTTTAAAACAACTTGCTAACATTATTCTAGCTCACATGCCTTCTGCATAACTCCACTCTGCCAATCACCATGAGAGATGTACTCTGCTCTTGTACTGGGCACTGGTGAGGCTGCACCTTGAATCCTGTGTTCAGTTCTGGGCCCCTCACTACAAGAGAGACATTGAGGTGCTGGAGCGGGACCAGAGAAGGGCAACGGAGCTGGTGCACAATGGTCTGGAGCACAAGAGTGATGGGGAACGGCTGAGGGACTTGAGGGGTTTAGTCTGGAAAAGATAAGGCTCAGGGGGGACCTTATCCTGCCTGAAAGGAGGATGGAATGAGGATGGTGGGTCTCTTCTCCCAAGTAACAAGCAACAGGACAAGAGGAAACAGCCTCAAGTTGTGCCCAGGGAAGATTACATTGGATATTTTGGAAAAATTTCTTCCCCAAAGAGGTTGTCACGCATTGGAACACGCTGCCCAGGGAAGTGGTTGAGTCAACATCCCTGGAGGAATTTAAAAGTCATGGTGCTTGAGGACATGGTTTCTTTAGTGGTGGACTTGGCAGTGTGAGAATAACAGTTGTCCCTGATGATCTTATAGGACTTTTCCCAATCTAAATGATTCTATGATTCCATGAAAAAAAATCTTAATCTGCAATGCAATGAAGCAGTTGAGAACATAGGACCAGTGGATGGGAAATATGCCCAGTAAACCAGGACTGATGCTGTCAACGCCGCATGATGTAGTGTGCACATGCAGAGATAAGGAAAGTTGTAGAAGTAGCAATTCCCAAATCAAACAGTAGAACATTTCTGCACTCCAGTGTTCCTCTAAGAACTGTGGGTCTCACTGCTGGTGTCAGAGGAACTTTTTTCTTCCTGCATCAACTAAAGAAAAAGAAGATGGACATGATTCATGACCTTATGACTGGTTCAAATTCCTCCATAGTTTATTGACCCTAAAGTTAATAAAAAGAATGTGACTTTCTGGTCTAAGAGGTTATTTTCAGCTCTAAGTAATCTGAGCTCATGACTGGCTTTGGAACAGCAAAGACTGTATAAAAGCTAAGATTTATTATTACCATCAAAAGACAGAATAATGAAACCTACTGAAAAAACAATGACCTAGAAACAACTAACAGGTGAGGACAAAAGAAAATTGAAGGAAAATAAACAGCATCAAGGATATTAATGAGTTTGTTCTGTATCTGTCTTTACAAATAAGTAACTGAAATGAGACTGAAAGTGCAACCCAAGTATAGCACAAATACAAGACTGTCTGCATTGGAATTCCATAACTTTTCTTTATTCACTGTGATACATTCAAACAAAAGTGCTCCAGAGAACAGCCATAGAGTAAAGGAAATTAAAATAAAAAGGCAGAAAAAGACCATCAGGTACATATGGTGATTATTCATATTTCAAAGCATTAGCAACTGCTTGTATCTGAATGCACCAAAAACCCACATGAGGGTCCAATTGTTTTGCACACTGCATCTATAATAACAATAATCACAGACAGCTCTAGCAAAACTGTTTTTCAGAACTAGAGCCAAAGCCATCATGAAGATAAAGCACCATCAGGCATATGTTTACAAATGCCATAGTAATTAGTAGAGTGTAAGAGAGGCTTAGCTGATTTAACATTTTCCTTGTATTCGTATAGCACGGGGAAGCTCTCCTTAGATTCATTCCTTCCCAGCTCTGCCATTTCACACCATGGCCTTGCATTTGCCCCACAGCACCAAGAGCCACGGGCAACTTGATAAGGAGACAGTGAGAGATGGATGGAAGAGAAACTGGAACTGGAGCCAGTATCTATCCTCCTGTTGAAAAAAGTAATATTGGCATGGCAGCATGTACTGAACCATGTTACTGTAATACAGTGGCACAACCCACCTGAGAAACACTGTTTATACAGACCACATTGACTTCCCAATGCTGTTTGCTGAGCTACAGGTATTTGGCTGCACTGATTTTACCTGTAAAAGACAGCTCTTGTTTTAAACTCCACTTCTGCTACAGTAAAAATATAAGCCACTGTTATCTATAAGAGAGAGCAGAGCACTGCTGAATAGCAAACTCAGACTGCACCCTATAACGTCGCTCCATTCCAGCTGCAGTATTACTGAACTGTGCACTTCCCAAGAGTTATTTGTAACTCAACAGTTTGATGGGGAGGAGGATTTCTACCCCAAACAACATGAGAAATGTAGGTCAAGATGCCACACAAACTACACTGTCAAAGGGCTACAATAGAGAGACACTTATAAATCCAGGGTCCCTCTACCTGGTGTAGGTAGAACAGCATGCATCTTCAACAAAAAGTGGGAAAATTCAGTAGAACCCTTAGTCCTGCTCTCCTCTTTACCTGCTTTTCTGGCAGCAATTCAGATGGCCATCAAGACCACAGACAGGCTTTCCTTTGAAAATCTGAGTTGCTGACACAAGTTTTTCCTTAAAAGATCTAAGTAGGTCATAAACAGAAAACAAGACTCTGTCCCTATGTGCCTTCTGTAACAGTATATCCATAGAGACCCTGCTAGATGTAAGACTATGCCCCATCTCCGTAATGATTTAATCCTACGCACAAGTTGTGTTTCCCAAGGCAGGATGCAATGGCACTACTCATATGACCAAAATCATCTTCACAGTCAAGTCCTTGCAACACCAAAGTCTGTTTGCTCAAAAAGCATTTTTCTTAACTCTGTTACTAATAAAGTGTCAAAACACTCAGGCCAAAAGAAGGTTAGAAATGTTACACAGTTATTTACCCTTCACGCTATTTGTGCGGCGTTCATCTCCCACAGCGCATGCCTTGCCCTTTTCACACTCCCTTTCTCATGCAGGAACACAAAGCTGTGATGTTTGGGTTGCAAACACCATTAAATGCCCCTCTTCAGCCCCAACAGCATAGAAATATTTTCTTTTAAAGTTCAGATCAAAGCATTTCTACTAATCCTAGGATTTATTAAAACAAACATTGCAGACATGAGATAGTCGACAGCGTCCCTTTTATAAGATTCTTTGGAGACGGTTCTGATTTCATGCTGTTTACTGGTCCGCCCCTAATTAATCTCGAGTTTCTGAGCTGCAAATTCAACAAGTCCACCTGCTCCCTCCCCACCCAACGTCCCTTTCTCCCCAGTGTTGAGCTGTAACGGCAGCACCGCACAGCCCCTCTCCTAAGAGCAAGGTTCACATCCCCACGTTACAAGACAATCTCACAGACATTTGCAGCAAAAGTCTAGACTTTCCTCAGATGAGTAACTAAAACCAGTCATTAAGTGCTTTCAAGGAGTTTCATTGTCTTTATCCTTCCCTGCAGTCAAGGTAGTTGCCTTTGATCCAGTAACAGATCTGTGCGTATTTGAGGGGGGTGATGCGAACGGCTACATTGAAATCCTGTGGGGTGCCATTCATGTCCACCCACTGATGGCCTGAAAATATGCCAATAATTTTACGCTCCCATTTCTGGTCCTGCCTCTTCCACATCCTCACGTACACCCCAGACCCACTGGCACCCGGCTGGGCATCGCACTGCTGGTACAGCAGGTCATAGGTTTCATCTTGACATCACAGAAGCGGTAAACCAGGTTTCCTGGGCGATCATTGTCATAGCCAGAGAAGTGAATCCTCCCTCCAGGCAAGTGTCTTGCTGGTGGGCTCACACCTATCTTCATAAACTTTCTTTTATGAGGTTTCTTCAGCTCCAGCAAGGCATAGTCATAATCCATGCCAATGTCATTGGCATTGCCTTTGATCCAGCCTTTGGGGACATGTGTCCGTTTCACTCGGATCCACTGGAATTTCATTTTCTCAGGCATTGCTGAGTTGGTGATATTGGCTCCTTTGCTGCCATCTTTCAGTTTGGGCTTTAGGAACCCCACCCGCAGTTTCTGAGCTCCTTTGACATAACTCTTCCCATCATGGATGCAATGAGCTGCAGTAAGAACATGCTTTTCAGCCACCAGTGTGCCCGTGCAACCTGTAGATAGCTTCACCGATGTGGAGAATGGGTAGTTCAACAAGAAGTCTTTCCCAAAAATGCTAAACCTGCTGTCATAGCCATAGATCTGCCTCTTAGTTCGAGATTTGCCTTGAGACCCATCACCACCGTTGCTCAGAATGTATATGCCCACCTCTGTTTCAGTGAGGCTACCATTAGCATATAAGGTTTCATAGGACAGGTAGTTCTTTACTTCTTCGTAAGTTGGCAGAGGAGAACTTTTGTGGCATGCTGGGCCACATGGAGATACCACTTCCAGTTTGGCTTCAGCATCAAACTGTGGTTTGTCCAAGTTAAGGGTAGACTGTGGCAGGATAACTGGAACTCTGTAAGATGGCCAAGTTGGCTTCCAGTGAGAACTGGAGGGCATCACATCTTTAGCAGCACACAAAAGGATGATTAAAGTGGACAAGCCTGCCATTCTGAATGCTGGTCTGTGGAAAACAAAAGAAAGTCCAGTTACTCACATAAACACTACAAGATTAATCTACCTTGCTAAATAATGGCTTGCTAACCAGGTATAAAATAGTAAGTGATTTGACTGGAGCCAACTGTCATTAAGTACTTTTTTTCAGAGTTAAACTAACGCCTTAACCTGTATCCTGAAACAAGTACCCCAGGTTAACATTGAAACAGGGCACTTAACCCTTAGGTGTGCTGAGCCACCAACTTGCAGCTGACACCAGTGAGGAGTTCTAGTGTTTGTCTTCACACAGAGTAAAGCAAATTCAGACCTGTGAATTCCTGAATTCAGAAACCATAGCTCCTGCCAGAGACGTCAAGCTGATGGCAGGAACATGAGGATGGACAAAGAAGATAACCTGGACAGGAGCTGGGTTGTAGAACATGACCACACAGGAGACTTGCTTCCCCTTACAACTCATAGCAGATGAAGCTTTCTGCTCCACATAGCATTTGCTCTCCCCTAGGCTTGCATGAGAAAGGGTGGTAAGAGTACATGAGGCCAGCTAATGAAGTGAATTTACAATTCTCAGTGGAATCTTCAGTTAACATACTGCCTTATTCCTTTAGAAAGTCAATTAATTACTAATGCAACCCACCCACCTCTGAGCACAGGGAGGCAAATGGGACTGTAAATGTGTTTATGAACCGCAGGCAGTGCCTCAGACTGCAGAGAACAGCGTGCACTAGGACTGTGTCAAGAAAATGTGTAACTTTAGTGCATTGGAAAATTAGCCATACAGCTGAATCGCTGCAGGAGGCATTGCCCTGGGCAAGAAGGCAGGCAGGATCTCCCTCACACAAAGAGTATTCAAACAATACTTCACTATTATGTTGAGCTTACACATGTTTAAAATCCTGCTGAGGTTACACTGATCACAACTGCAGGATCATTCCTGAAATACCTCAAACCAGGAAACCAAAGCAAATCCCGCAGGAGATAACCACAGCTATCTAAGAATAAAACAGAAAAATCCTTCTTTCCAATGCTTTTTGTAGGAATATTCCATCGCTAAGCTGCACTGAAAAAGACTTCACAAGCTACAGACTGCTAAAGTCCAAAAGTATCCAACTGAAGTATTGCTACCTGTACTCGGTATGTATGTACTGGGAATGGGGGCTAAAATTAAAGCACACGATATTTAGAATAACAATTGACTTATGCAGGCTATCAAAACATTCCCATTCCAAAAACCAGATGTAAGTGAACAGAGCTGATGCTACTGATGCCCACAAAGGCAGGTACTGACTCTTTTCCCAAGTAACAAGTGATAGGACAAGAGGAAATGGCCTCAAGCTGCACCAGGGGAGGTTTAGGAAAAATTTCTTCCCCAGAAGGGTGCTCAGGCATTGGAACAGCTGTCCAGGCCAGTGGTGGAATCACTGTCCCTGGAAGTGTCCAAAAACCACATAGATGAGGCCCTCAGTGACATGCTTTAGTGGTGGTCTTGGCAGACCTGGGTGAGGGTTAGACTTGATGATCTTAAAGGTCTTGATTCTGTGATTCTTCCAGAACTGACCAGACATCCTCTTGGTATTATTTTCTTTAACAAACAGAACACCTTTAAAGGGATGCATTTTGTTCTAGAAGGGTTAAACTCCATAGAACGTGCCACTTTATACCTGATGGGCAAGTCAAGCTGGAAAATACAGGCCATTTTAAACACGAATCAGAATGGCATCATTTTGGATCTCCCTGAAGTGGAAAAGACTTGCTTATGTATTCTAGGAATATCATCAGCTCCTCTGGCTCCTTCCACAGCAGAGATTAATATTGGATGTGGCTGGGTTTTGTAAGCTATGAAATGAGATAGTCTCACGTTGGTGTAAGGATGGCCCTGCTGTATTATCAAACATACTCATGAATAACAGTGATTAGGAAAACACAGAAAAAGAAGGTACCAGGGACAAATGAGACCACTCCATCCCCACAAGACAATATCTACTGTCATAACTCAACTGTAAACTGTCCTACCTGTGATAGTGGGGGCTTGCATGCAGAAATGTTTACTGGTCTCCCAGTCAGAAGCTGACAGCAGACTAAATCCCAGTTATGCTGTGCCTTAGGTAGCAGATCCCATCAATAAGAGAATATATTTGTAAGAAGTCTGCTCTCATCTGCCTCATACCAAAGTCATTGCCACAAATTACATTTGAAGCATTCCTAATAAAGGAATATGCATCTAAACTGCACCACTCACTCATGCTGCTTCTTGGATCTAAAACTCATCCATGCTCACAGAGCCAGTGCTGGCCTTTGGCTGGTTTATTTAGCTAGCAGGGGGAAATCAGAAGTGTCTTGTCAGCTGCTATTTGCACAAGCAGCAAGATTCCCTCGTGCCTGTCAGCACAGCGACCTGATGAAGGGGCCGTGTGTGACCAAAAACTTCCCTGCTTCCTCCGAGAGCATCATCTGGGCTGAGAAGTGAAATTACTTCTCGCTGCAGTACCCCTAACCATCAGCCCTGCAGCAACGCCAGCACTGGAAAGGCAGTTTCAATCAGCAGAGGGCAGTCGCCCTATGAAAAGAGCGAGACAGCAGCTGGGACTTAAACTGATCCCAAAAAAAGGCTCCGGGAGATGGTATCTGTGCTGCTCTCTAAAGAGCTCCTGACTCCACTTTATGCCTCTGAGCAAGCATTCCCACACCCCTCCCCTGCTGCTTCTGTGCCATGATCATGCTGATGATAAATCTGACGGTAAAAACAGCCTTTTCATCAGCTACAGAACTTTGCTGTTATGTCAAATGCTATTAAAACCTAATAGAATACAGTTTTGAGGATATACCGGACTATAGAAGCTAAACAGTGCTCACAAATCAAGGCATTTACTGAAGTCTTCACAGTTATATCACATCTGGAGATAGAAATAGTAATAAATCAGCACTGAGATGCAGTAAAAGAGAATAAATATGCCTTATCTATAACAGGATGCCAAAACAGAGCATAATACCTCTTTCTGTGGAGATGCTTCCTCTCTGAAAATACTTAGGCAGAAAAATGAAGGAATATAAAGAGTAACCTAAATTTAAAGAGAGACCTACCAGTTACGCTCTTCTTTTCCTTTCTCTTTTCCTTTCCGTTTCCAATAAAACCCAAAAAGCAGCAAAGAAAACCAAACCAAAAACCCAGGGTTAACACCCTCTGTGTTCAGCTACATACTCGTGTGTGACCCTGAGAGATGTTCTCAAATAGAACAAACCAGTAAGAAGCGAGGACTTCCCCCAGCAGCTATCACAAACCGATACTGAATGAATTACGACGTGCGGCTCTACTGTAGCACTGCTCTTCTGTTCCTGTTTAAACTGTGTCATAAACTCAATCTACCCTTTGACTCAGTACAAAGCCCCGCTCTGATATCCAGCCTCGGAACCCCCTAGAAAGCGGTTTGTACATAATCACACTTGCTAATGGCATTAAAATGGTTTAGAGAATGGAAACAGTGACAGCTACCCCGGGGCTCCCCACGCTGCTGAAACACTTCACAGGCACATTTTCCTGCCTGCTATGGGCATTCACACCCAGAGAGAAACGGTGGTGAAAGAGAACTGCCTGTCTGGGACGGGCATGAATCATCTTCTAATAAGCAAGTAATTTTTACTGGAGGAGTTCACCACTTCAGGGGTGGTTCTCGTAGTAAGATGGTAAATAACAATAAATCCTGGGACATCCAGTAGGAAAGGCTGTGAACCGAACAGGCTCCATTCCGGTTTTGAAATGAAGAAAGTTTTTCCACGGAGCTGGAAGCCAGAATGATTAACATGGCAAAAGAAAACAAACGGAGAAGGAAAAACCGAGACAGCAGGAGAGAAAAACCTGCCCCGAACCAAATTACAAAGGTGAGCTAAAACACTGTCACTGCCGTGCCAAAATACCTCCGGTAGTCCTCTTAGTCACTGAGGACTTGTCAAAACACAGCAACAGTAATTGAGTTCTGCTTTTAAGGAGTACAGAAGCCTTGCAGCCATCAAAATGCAACATCTCTATTAGCCCGCGATGCCGGCGGTGATGTGAGTGACCCTGCCTTACCCGCTGTAAGAAGAGATGCTCGGAAAACCCGAAAGCAGCTTTGGTCCTGACAGGCCAAGGGTGTCTGTTAACACACAGAACGGGTGTCCTGACACGTGTGTCAGTGACACGCTCACACACAGCAAAGGGATTGTGCTCTGTGTTTACCGCTTGGTCTGATTCCTACGGGGTGATCTTACTGCCTTCTTTCCTCTTTCCCTCTCGTAAAGCAGCTTCGGTTTCAGGGTACAAGAGCAAACGGTGACGGTCAGCTGCAATACAAGCTGTGAACAAGGACACGCATCCCCAGCGCTACCAACCACCCGAGCGAAGGGGCAGAAGCCGAACAACCCCCGCAGGCTGCAGCAGCCGCTTCGCTGAGCACATCAGCATGTATTTCTTAGGGAAAACCCCCCAGATACCGATGTTTTCGGTCACGGAGGTGTACCGAAGTACAGGACCGCAGCGGCTTAACCCAGAAGCTCCTTCTGACGCCTCCCGAGTGCGAAACGCACCAAAGGCGAATCTTTTATCGGCTGTTTTAGCAACAACCTCATCGAAGTTGGTCACGGCCAGCAGAGAGCAGCGGGGCTCGCCGCCCCGGCCAGCACCCGAAGCGGGACGGGCAGGGGGACCGGCAGCTCCCTCCATCCCCATTGTCCGCCCGTTGCGCTGCCGGTGATGGGAGCTCTGGTCCCGCACAAGGACAGCGGCTCCCGCAGCCGGGCTGAGCCGCTCCGGGCTCCGCTGTGTCCCCGCACCCTCCGGAACCCGCTACCTACCAGCTCCCCGCGGCGGCCGCGCGTCCCCGGAGCCGGCTCAGGCAGGTGGCGGGGCCGGTCCCGGTCCCATCCCTGCCGCCGCGCTCCGAGCGGTGTGGGGCGGAGCGGTGTGGGGCGCAGGTGGCTCCGGCCGCCGCTGCTGCCGAGCCCGTTCCCCTCCCGTCCCGCCCCACAGCCCGCCCTTGGAGGCCGCGCAGGGGCTGAGGCCGAGGCCGCCCCTCAGCGCAGGCCGCCGCCCCGGTGCGCCCTTCAGGGCGGCACCCCCTTGTTTTCCTCTTTTCACGCCGTTTTTCGTTGATTTCCTGAGGAAAACCACACTTTTTTCCCCCTCATCTTCTTTTTTATTCGCACTGTGGGCGGCTCAGGGATCGCCATCCCCTCAGTGCATTGGTGTGGCCCGGCCACCTCAGAGGGTGAACCCCTGGGGTCCTTGCCGCCATTACAGGGATCTTTGTGGTCTGACACCTCTGTTGCCTCGTATTTGTCAGAGGCATTCTTTGTACGGGTTTTAATTACTCGTCCTCCTTGAACCCTTATAATGATAGCGGGCAAGAAAAGAGGTGAGGGGAACCAAGAAGGCAAAAACTCCTGCAATGTGTTTTAACTCCACAAGAAAAGCCCACAGAAGGTTTTGCCAGAATTCCCACCTGATCACCAGAAAGGAAACAGGAATTGCACAGGAATCAGCTCATTCCCTGACCTCTTCATCCCAATTCTACCTTTAGGAAGGACCAGGAGAGCTTGAAGCACAGCAAAGCTCTGCCTCATGGACCCTACCTGAGATGCTGCAGGTTCTTGCATTTTTAGATGTGATTTCTCTAATTTGCACTTATTTGGGGTTAGAAATACTCCATTTGGGTCTGTGGAAAGGTAATTTTTAATAAATAGTAGGGAAAAGCAAGTGCTGTAAAAATCAGAAGTACCCAGAGAAGTCTGTCTCAATACGAATGATTAGAGGGGAATTGCAATGAGGTCCCAGGGGTAGAGAGCAAACAGCAGAAACACAGCTGGAGAATACAGCTGGTACTGAACACAGCTGGTATTGAATACAGCTGGTATTGTATGCAACTGGTATTGTATACAACTGGTATTGCAGACAACTGGTGTTGAATACAACTGGTATTGAATACAACTGGTATTGCAGACAACTGGTGTTGAATACAACTGGTATTGAATACAACTGGTATTGCAGACAACTGGGGCTGGTGACATCAGCTCAGCTGCTCTTGGCCACCAAGAAATGATCATACAACAGTGAGGATGATACCTGGAGAATCAGCAATACCATACTAATGGTTCCCTTCCTTATCTCATTCTTGCTTTCTTGTCTTCCACTGCCAAGGAAGCTTTTCCCTGTCCACCTCCCCCGTGTTTCATGGATGGAAGAGCTGCTCATGGCTTGGTAGGGGGTGAGAAGTGTTGTGAGGTCTGGTGCTGAGGCACTGGCACAGGGTGCACAGAGAAGCTGTGACTGCCCCATCCCTGGCAGTGTTCAAGGCCAGGTTGGACACAGGGGCTTGGAGCAACCTGCTCTAGTGGAAGGTGTCCCTGCCTGTGGCAGGGGTTGAAACTTGGTGAGCTTTAATGTCCCTTCCAACCCAAACCAGGCTGTGAATCTATGCTACATAGCAGGAGTCAGGGCTGAGGCCATGGTTCAGGTGGGCTCTTGCTTTCCTTTCTTTCTCTCACAAGGGCTGTGTGAGCTCCAGGGTCTCCCAACCTTTCCTTTTGCAGGACATCACACCAAACAAGGCCTCAAGCACTTTTACTCTTATGAAAAAGTATAGATTGCCCAGCAGTCGTTTCTAGATGACTGGAACCCTTCACTGAACAATTCTTTCCATATCCCTCTCCTGCTGTATCTCAAATGTTTCAACCTTCCTGTACCACACCGCTGTTTTCTAGAGTCTCAGTGGGAGATAAATACCAGCATAATTGTTTCCTTCTTTGTCTGTTTTCCCCAGTTTCTTCTTTGCAGTGACTGTGACTAAATTCTGACTGAAGAAGGACTGTTTGATCTCCAGACACAAATTCAAATAGACACAATCCGAGACACCCATAGAGATGTTTACAGCAGACAGGGGGACAGAGGTACAAGACACAGCTTAGATACATATGGTGGGATTCATCTCACTTAACTGTGGCGGTTTGAATGCCATGGGCTATCCATGATACAATACAGGAACACAGGCCTTTCCCATCTGGAAGTAAGTGCTGGAAAACACGAAGGCCCCTCATCCAAAAAAGTGGCTGTAAATGTCCATAATGACATTCCACCATATTTCTTATGGATTCCTGTTGAATCTTTGTCTCCCTATGACTGACTGCTGCCTCTCTGCTTCTGATTACGGGAACAGTTAATCATGGGATCGTGGAATGGTTTGGGTTGGAAAGGACCTTAAAGTTCATCTAGTTCCACCCGCCTGCCATGGGCAGATATAAAACATTATGTGCCCCTATGTACACACATAGATGCATAGGAGCCACTAGGCTTGGTGTCTACAGAACTCCTTCCTAGAATGAAATCTTAAAGAGATTGTTAGGCAAAACTGTTTTCATGTCAAAAGGAGCACAGAGGAATGTTTAGTTTGAAATTTAGGTACAAGACATTTGGTTGCTGTAAAAACTTGTAGATTTGTATTACTTTTGAGCTATGTACATTAGCCACAAACTCAGAAAAGACAGTTTGCCTGGCTAAGAAAAACAATGAACCCCTGTCCAGTTCTCTCTGGCAGGTAAAGGCAAAATCTAATGCTTTAGCTTTCTAATTCAAAAGAGTGGGGAAAGAAGCAATTATAGAGATTTTCTGCTATGTGTATAACTCTTAAGAATCAAGAGCTCTGGTGATACTGGGCTGCAGAAGCTTCTTTAAATAGAGAGTGAAGTCCAAGACCTGAGTGTTACTGTGAGCCATTGTTAAGGCAAAGAGCAGTAAGTGACAACCTACACAGTAAGAGTGGAGAGGTATTAGCTGTACTATATTGTCAAGTGATAACACACATGCTGACTTTTCAGCACCTTATGAGTAAGCTGAAAATGAAACAGTCTACAGGTGGGAGCCCTAATGAATGGTACTGTCAGGATTCCTCATGGTTGAAGAAATCTTTTATTCCACAGGGAAGTGAAGTAACCTGGCATTATGGGCCTGTGCCAGATTCCAGTGCAGACAATGGAGTGATTTCAGAGGCCACGAAGTCTGCAAGGAAGACTGACAACCCACAGCTGGCTCAAATGAGTCCTCCTGTTGCTTGTTCTCTCTGCTATGGCAGCTCTCCAGCAGGTTCCTCTGCCTTCCCTCAGATGAGACCCCTGCTCACAGATGCTCCGTTTCCCAAAGCACTTTTCTAACTGAGGAAGGAAGAATCTAAAGGTGAAAAGAATCATAGAATCATAGCATGGTTGAGGTTGGAAAGGACCTTAAGACCATCCAGTTCCAACCCCCTGCCATTGGCAGGGACACCTCACACTAGACCATGTCACCCAAGGCTCTGTCCAACCTGGCCTTGAACACTGCCAGGGATGGAGCACCCTTTGAAAACAGTCTATTTTGAAGGCAAGGATGATGCAGACTGGGGCTTTGGAGAAGCAAGCCTTATTCCCATCTCTCTTTTTACTTCACTGCATGACTTGAGGAAGGCTCGATTGCCTCGGTTCGCAACCTGTGCAATTAGCATGAGAGCATGCTTTGTCTCAGTGCAGTGTTATGATGATAAACACAGTGGTGTTGTATACTCGCTGTGATGGTGGGAAGGAGAAGGCCAGACATTTGCTTCAGACATGTTGCACCATAAGATGATACCACCCAGAGTGAAAGAGCTCTTTTGCTCTGGTTTTCCAAGACTGTGGACACAAGGGTGGTGGGGGAGGCACGTAATTCCCTGAACCAAGATGCCTTTACTGTCAGCTCTTAAAGGAAGCATGTGAGGACTGAGATTCTGAATTGTTTGGTTTATGAAAGTGGGAAAACTGACAGATGAATGTATACAGAGTCCTTCCTGTGCTGGTAAAAGTCTTGTCACCAGTGACTGTGACCTGGTGGAGCAGGGTGGAGGGCTCCACCCTTGGAGAGGATTCCCCTGCCTAAATAAAGACAACTCAAAGCTAGGCATGACCACTCTAGATTCCTTTGCCTTAGGCCTTGAAGGGCTACCTCAGAGGGCAACTTACATCCTAAAACAGGATATAAGATAGGCTGGACAATCATTCCTTAGAAGCACTCATTTCCTTCCATTGTCTGTTAAGAGAGGTTAAATCTGACTTTGATGCCTCGAGTCACATGAAGGTAATCCCACTCAGTGTGTCCATCTTCCTTCTGGGTGAACAGGGATATTTGAGCTTCTAGTTGCATGTCATCCTAACATGCAAAGGGTTTCCACTGCTATTTTCCACTTGCACACACAGCTGTGTGAATAAAGCTTTGTCTGAGACAAATCCAGCCTTGCAGAAAGTTTGTAGAATTATCGTAAAACTAATCTACTACTAAATGGGAAATAGAAGAAGTAAGATTGGGCTGAAAATACAGTACTTTTAGGAATAATTTTGTAGTTCTTCCCCCCAGAGTCTCAATTGAAAGGCTTATTGGGATTATCTATATCTGTCAAGCACAGCATGGGATTCTCTAAATACCCACTTGAAACAGAGCATATTATGTAGAAAGTTTTGATCAAACTATGAAATGCATAGAAAGAAGAAAATGAGGAAGAACATCTTGAATTCAGCTTGGTTCAAAATTCACAGCTGTATATGTTAAGTATGCTCTTAACTGTGCAGATCTTGAGAATTACTGCTGCTCATATCACTGAAAACATTTCTGACAAGTGATATTTAAGCTAACAGTGCCCTTTTCATTTCATGATAGTGAAAACTTGTTGAAATAAACCAGGCATCTGGATTTGCTCCAACAAGACTGAGATTCTTGTAAGATGTTGCATCTTCAGCATTTGGGTAAACGGCATATCAACACAGTGAAGTAATCCCAAAATAACACCTTCAAAACAAAGCACCCACTGCAACTGCACTGCTTGAGAACTTCAGGAATTTCCCGAAGAAAGGAATCTTTAGTGTTATGCAAAACTGGATCACATTCATCACTACTGGTTTTGGTGTTGTGCTAGTAAGTTTCAGTGCTCCATCTGGTGGGTTTGAATCCACTATGTAGTCATCTAAGAATAGTGAGCTATAACATTTTATAAGTGCTGTATATGATCAGGAAGTTATTGTGTACTTAGAAAGTCAAGGAGAGTATTAATAGAGTGCTTTCCAGCTCCTGCTGGAGGTCACACTCACCTCATGCTCAGCTTCTTTAAAGAGAAGCTCATGTCCGATGCACAAAGCAAAGGAGAAGGATCTTGGCGCAATGGGAGCCCTCACCGGCAGAACAGATGAGCTGGGCATGGTGTCTGATCAAAGCCTTTGCAATGATGTTGCTCCACTTCTGCTGGGAAAGGCCTTTCCTAGTCCTGTTGTACAGTGACGACTGATAGAATTTTTAATAAGATCCTTGAGCCCAGACTTGGTTTGATGTGTGGTTATGGTGCAGCTGGGATGAAGGCACCCTGATGTTCATGATGTGGATCATGAGGGACCACATCATATTTCAGACCATGTGCTGGCAGCACGGGCAGAGCTGGTCTGGGGAGTCATGGTAGAACCAGGGGAGGTCAGTTATGATTAGCCTGGGAGCAAGTAAACAAGATTAACACTGGCTAGTTTAAACCACCTAAAAAATTATGCCAGTAGCCTAAGGAAGGCTGCCTGCAAGTCAGAGGAGAGGAGGCATCTCCAGGGGGCAATCCATCCCAGCCATGTTAGATGATGCAGTTACTACGGATGAACTGCAGCCTGGAATTATTTTCTCTTGGGTCTCATAGAGGCAGCTCATGTGGAGAGGACATTTGGTTTTTTACAGTTAGATGGCAATTCAGAGTTAAGTACTCTTCATCAGAGAATTGCTCTTGGGTGCCTCTGGTTGACATCTTGTCGAGATGAGCTTGGCTTGTTTTCCATATCTAGCGTATCCAGCTATGAAAACAGCAATGAGTTTTCTCCCAAATAGGCAACCTGTTTCACTAACCTATGATCCCTTCCATTCCCTGGTGGCAGATGACATCTTTCATTTGCAAGCTCATAATTGGGATTTTATGCTTTCTCAGCTGTGGACTGCAGCTGCAGCACTGTATTTAGTTCTGGCTACCCAGTTCCATGTGAGACAAACACAAACTGGAGGTGATTAAGAAAACAAAAAAAAGCAAGAATAATTAAAGGTAAATAAGAAAATAGGTGTAGTTTATCACTGATGAATCCAACAGTCTACACTTGCAGCATAGAATATATAGGACCCTAAGGAGGAATTATTTCCCATGGCACTAAAGAGTATCATGACAAGAGCTATAATGCAATGAGAAAAGACATATTTGGGTTAAATGTTACCAGAAAGATTTCTGACTGTGTGAACTGGTTGTGAAACAGTATCCCAGGGGATTTCCCCACCCCCAAGGATACATAAACTGTGTAAGGCAAAATATTAGGAAAGGGAAACAATCCTGAATATTGTGTAGCATTTAAGTAATCCAATCTGTCTTTCTCAGCACTAATTACTGCAATCTACAGTTCAAAGCCTAGAAGATAAGAAAACCATTTGATGATATGTCTTGCAGAGACACATCCCATGAGGAGTATTAATAGCAAGTCTGGATTTCTTATAACTTATTTCCGACACAGGGTGCCTTTGAGTGCATTTCAAAACTCGAAGATGAATGTCTAAAAACAGCCCTGTGTGCGCCACACTACATACCAGGTACTCACTGGTGGTCTGTAAATATTTCCTCTCCCACAAGGACTTAGTAAAAAAGCCTATTTCCAAATGTCAAACCTATGTACTTAGTCTGAACTCTTTCAGTTAAGCTGAGTTCCCTTCTGTAGCAAGCAGACAGATTTAAGTGGGAGAATTTCATTTTTAATGACACATATACAGGCTCACACAGGCCAAATCAGATAGCGATAGAGATACTACAGATGTGAGTCTAGGACCAGGTCCATACCAGGAGCTGAGTGATGCATCAAACATGTAAATACTTAGAATTTCACTTTCTCACCCTCATTGAAAATATGAACCAAGACAAGCAGGGTATAGCTAGCTGCCTGCAATTAGCAACAGCCTAAGGCAGTTAATCAGAGAGGCATCCCATGTAACTCCACAGCATCATTCCATGGTCACCTTGGCACAAGACATCCTGGGACAGGAGTGAGAAGTGTACCAGAAGTACCAGCTTTTGCTGTACCTCAGGTGCTGCAGAACGTTTTGATCTGTCTTCACTTGATAGTCAAGTTACCCACAGGAAGGGTTTCATAGCTGGAAGGAAGCACAGTGATCTAGCCTGAGATCCTGCACTACCTACCCAGTGGACTTGTCTGCCCCTGGTCACTAGTCTTGTTTGAGCTAGAAGGACATTTTAAGGAGCAGTCAGCCTTGAGCTAAAAATGATCACAGTGTAGGTATACATTACAGCCTTTGGTTCATCATTGTCTAGTTATTTCTATTTATACTTCAGCTGTTTCTCAAGATATGTTATGGTCAAAGGCCTTAAAAGTCTGAGCATACTGTATCAATATAACTACTGTTATCCTAAAACTTGTGATTTCATCAAAGGCAGTATTATTCTTTGACAAAATCTGCTTCCATAAATCTGAATTACTTTGTTCCTTTGTGAAGTATATCATCAATCTGGTTATGTCATCTGAGATTGGAATCAAGTAGGAAAGCCCAAAGTTACCTGGGTAATTCCATCTATCCCATTCCAATACTCCTGTAACCTTTGCTTTTTCCAGAGCAATCTGTCATATGTTGTTTACCAGGTTTTATTTATTTATCTATTACTGTGTTGTGGCTGGGTTGGCAGCCCTGAGCCATATAGCAGGATGATTTCCTAAGAACTTACTTACGTTCCTTACTCTAACAGAAGAGATGGGTTGGATCAAGTGAAATAGAATTCCCCAAGTCATCCATTTTTCCCTTCTTGAAAATGGGGGTTATATTTCCCTTTTTCCAGTCATTGGGAACTTCACCTGTCTGCCATGATTTTTCAAATATGATGGCCAGTGGCTTTGCAACTTCATTCACCAGCTCCTTCAGGACCTGCGGATGGATTTCATCAGGTCCCATGGACTGTGTACATTCAGGTTCTTAAGATGGTCTCGAACCAGATCCTCTCCTACAGTGGGCCCAAGGTCTAGGTTTTCACAGTCCCTGCGTCCACCTTCCAAGATCTGGGTGCTGCGGTCAGAGCCTTTGCAGTGAAGACCGAGGCAAAGAAGCCATTCAGAACCTCAGCCTTCTCCAAGTCCTGTGTAGCCAGTTCTCCTGAAAGTTTCCAGAGGGGGCCTACATTGTCCTTAGTCTGTTTTTTAGCCGCTACATACCTATAAAATCCCTTCCTATTATCTTTAACATCCCTTGCCAAGTTTAGCTCCAATTGGGCCTTAGCTTTCCTAACCCGGTCCCTAACTTCCCTGACAACATCCCTGTATTCATCCCAGGCCACCTGTCCTTGTTTCCACCTTTTATAAGCCTCTTTTTTCCTGTGAATTTTTCTCAGCAGCTCATTATCCATCCAAGGAGGTCTCATGCCCCCCCTGCTGCGCTTCCTTCTAGTCGGGATGCAACACTCCTGAGCTTGTAGCAGGTGATCCTTGAATATCAACCAACAGTCTTGGACCCCCCTGGCCTTCCTGAAGAGGCCAAAGTCTGCTCTCTTGAAGTCCAGGGCAGTGAGCTTACTGCACGCTCTTCTCACTGTTTTGAGGACCTCAAATTCGACCATCTCGTGATCGCTTCATCCAAGGACTTCCCTGGAGAGTCACATTTCCAATGAGCCCTTCCTGTTGGTGAGCACGAGGTCAAGCATGGCACCTCTCCTCATTGGCTCCTTTATTGCTTGCAGAAGGAAGTTGTCTTCTACACAATTGAGGAACCTCCTGGATTGCTTGTGCCGAGCCGTACCCTCACCCCAACAGATATCAGGGTGGTTGAAGTCCCCCATGAGGACATGAGAGTTTGTGTTATACAGGACTTAGACAATCCTGTGTATCTTTTACTGTATCAATCTGAAACCATGAAAGGCATGAATCATGATAAATATGATGTCCTGATACAAAAGCTACATCTCTGTGTGACTCAGTGTATACTAACTTATTTACTGATACACACCATTAATGTACTTTAAAATAAATACTTAAGAAGCACTTGTTAAGTATTTCCTGCATTGCCAGCATGAAAGAATAAGGGCACAATTCTCCATTGTACTGCAAACAGGCATGGTTATAAATGGAAAGGCAGCTTTAAAATAACAATTTCTCTATTATGTCTCATTAAAAGCCAGCTGTTCGCTACCAGCAATGAACACAGAAGGGTCTGTGACAGCAATGCTCCAAGTTATACTTTGTGTAAGTGTACATTGCTTATAGTATTATTCTGGTAGCTGCTGACCTGTTCCATTATATGATTTTGGAACAAACTCTCTTTCACCCTTGCTGTAAAGCTAAGCACATTTCTTTCAGAGTTCTTAGTAAATAATGGCCATATCTCCATTTACAAGAATAGAATGGAGCAGAAATTCCTCACTGAGCCTGTGGGGCTGGGCAAACCACCACAAATGTTTAAATATTTGATTGGAGAGAAGCCAGCATTTGAATGTCAGAGAGTGGCCAGTGCCAAGCATCCAATTCTACTGCAGGAACCCGAACGTTTGAGCTGGAGCTAATTGTTTACCCAGTCTGTCTGCCCGGGCAAACAAGATCCTCGAAGCTCATTGCTGAGAGTCTGCCCGGATCCCCATTCCCCAGCTTTATGTACTTATTAGGTGTCTGATAAAGGAGGGCATGAAGCAAGCACAGACTTTAACAAAGGCAGGGGAATGCCAGGCCTGGACAGAATGAAACCAGTGTGTGGTGAATGCTCTTGTTCTGGATGTGAACATGGAGTTTCTGTTGTGAGGGTAGGTGAATAGCAGAAGGAGGGTGAGATAAAGTTGAGCTCCCCATACTGAGCTCTGCAAGGAGAGCCAAGAGCTGACAGAGCCCTAATTAGGACTTGACAGCCTGATCCTGCAGGGAATATTCTCACTGATATAAATGGGAGCTCTGTCTGATGAACAACAGTCATGTGTTGTATTGCTACATACTTTAATTGTATTTCTTCAGATTCCTGCAAGCAACTACATTGTGCTATACATTACAATAAAGAAACAATATACTTTCTCACCCTACTTTGCAATCAAGCTAGAAAAGGGGGTCCATCTGCCTTACATTTGCACACTGTTACTGGTAGAACATGGAATAAAGCCAATGTCCCTCTGAACTCCTGTCCAGTAGGCAATGTTCATTTAGTTATGTTCCTCAGCTACATCCCTAACCTTAGTACTTAAGTCACCTGTGAATTTCATACTTTATCATGTTCCATATTCCCAATAGCAGTTTCAGGAGGCTGACAGAGATCCCATAATACAACCCCATGTGACACTCGGTGAAGGACAGAATGTTTAATTTGTCTCTAATGTGCTTGAGGAGATAAAAATAGATTTGTGGAGATGATTTTCCTTTTTTCTTCCTTTTTTTTAACTGGAAAATATTTGAAAGAGAGGAAGCAAAAAAAATGTGGAGCTGGAAAACAGCAACTTTTGAGGTTAAACTGCTTCTCTTCCAGGAAGTTATCTCAGGAGCTGTTTGTTACCTAATGCCATAGTTTGAAAGAGATCATCCAGTGTGGGAACTGAAAAGAGACCCAGCTTAGGTAACAACCTCTGTGATTTCTGTAGCACCAGCAGACCTCTTCTGCACCAGCAGCCCCACTCCTGCAGCACAGGACAGTCCGCATGCTGGGCAAGAGGACCCTCTGGTCTCCCTCCCTCCCTCAGCCTCTGGCCTTTTTGCTGAGACAGCTGATAAATATGTCAAAAAGTGGTGCTGTTGGAAGGCTGAATTTAGATTACAAGCCCACGTCTCCAAACTGCCAGCTGGCAATAACTCCGGTTGCTGCTGCCTTGGGCCTGATTTAATGCCTGACAAAAGGGGAAAGCTCCATGTGTCACTGGCCCTGTCAAAACACCCCTCTGGCTGTATTTTCTAACGCACTGAGGAAGGCTTTAAAGTACGTTCAAGTTGTGGATGGAGATGAAATCGCAGAGGAGACAGGGCAATAGGGGAGGCCCTTATACTCCCCAGAGGCAGAGGACATCCTGGGGGATTCCTGCATACTCATACACACCGGCTTGGGAAGAAATAGGAGAAACTGGAGGTCTGTGCAGCTGCAGAGCTACACCATGACTGTAATGGCAGAGATGTGGTGTGATGTTTGCATGGCTGGGGTGTGTCGATGCACACAGGTGGAGCTGTAATACATGAATACTCACTCCTTAGACTATGAAATGCAGAGAAGACAGGAAGGAGGCTGTGCTCAGTGCTAAGGAGACCTCTAATGTGCAGGATGTTTAGGTATTTCCAGAGGTCCTTTATAATAGAATCATAGAATCACGGAATCCCAGACTGGTTTGTGTTGGAAGGGACCTTAAAACTCATCCATTTCCAACCCCCTGCCACAGGCAGACACACCTTCCACTAGAGTAGGATGCTTCAAGACCCCTGTGTCCAGCATGGTCTTGAACACTGCCAGGGATGGGGCAGCCACAGCTTCTCTGGGCACCCTGTGCCAGTGCCCTCAGCACCCTCACAGGGATTAATTTCTCCCTAATGTCTGTTCTAAATCTCCCCTCTGGCAGTTTTAAAGCCACTTTACACTTTTACTTTAGAAAGCAAATTTCTCTATGATGCATTTTCCCTGTAGGATTCTTCTTCAGCCTCACAGGTCTCTCATCAGGAGGCCAGTCCTAGGCTGCTCATTCGTTCATTTCCCCTGGTCAGAGTTTATTCCCCCTGCTTTCTTCTAGAAAACATGTTTCCCTCCTGGTCACATGCTGAAAGTGATAAAACTGGAATTACAAAGACACTGCCAAGAAGACAAGTTCCTGACATCCTTTGCTAAAGAATCACTGGTGCCTGTGGATATCAGTCAGTATCCAGTTCTTATTTTGGTAAACTCAGTCAGTTGTTTCTTGCAGGCATTGGATTCATAGAGGGAAAGAGGGCAACCTAAGGAGCAGGTTTGCTGCACTAGAGGTAGGCTGAACGGCAATAAGCAAATGATGACATGAGATATGTATAGGCAACTGTGCTGATACTTTATTTCTACCATCTCTGGTCTTCCCACAGTAGGACCCAGATCATCATACGGAAAAAAGGCCACACAAACTCAGAACTATGCACAATGTAGCCATAAGGGAATAAGACCAAGTTACCTGCAGCTGAGAGATGCAATTTGACAGTCTGTATGGGTGCAGTGCAGGGAGCAGCCACCACTCTGGGAGGCAGAAAGGAGCCGCTGGGATACAGCAATCAGATCCAAATCACAGGTGAACTTGAATGTCTCAAGGACAAGAAGCCAGTGGCCAGGCAGGAGGTTGTGCCAACAGTTTCTAAAATGTCATCTTGCTCTGTAGTTGGGGATACTTTATCTTTTCTGGGTCAGGCAGCCCAAAAATATCCCTCTGGTGAGAACAGGTGATTCCAAACCTGGCAGCTCAGTTGGTTGCATGGCCTGTGTATATACACTGCAGACCACTGCATCACAAGGCAAGGATGGAGGTATCTGCAGGACTGACAGCAATGAGGAAACAGATACAGAGCTCATCTCATCCAGAGGTCAGGACAAGGTGTGAGCAGTGCTGAGAAGGGAGCAGGTGCCTCTACAGTCACCCCTAGGTAAGCCCTCACTGCCAAAAGACAGCTTATTCCTCTGTCACAGATATTGATGATCTGACATCTTCTCCTCAACACTGGAGACTTCCTTATCAGAAATGTACCTGTATGGAAAGCCTTCATCCACCTGTTTGCTGGATTAGTACCAAGCACACACATGCATATCTGTGTGCGTGTGTATATATATGTAGAGGTTAGCTGCATCTCTCACTAGACTGTGTTGACACTGTATAAAAGCAAACCAAAGACATTTTGACTTGGTATCTGGATTGCCTCAGGAAAAGAGCCACACATTTTATCTTTGTCTACCTATATCAAGTTACAACTATAACTAAAGCATCTACAAGTGCCTCTAAATATCCTGACAGCATATTTTTCCTGTTTCATCTACATTTAAACATCCTCTCTAACAGTGCTGACTTTGGTTATGTTTTGGGTTGACTTCTTTGATTAATTATTCATTTCAAGGCAACTTGTTTGTCTCCAAACATATTTTCTTCTATACTACATTATATTAATACTCCAAAAGCTAAAGTCAGAATAGCATTCTTTGTTCTTACCGTAATAGAAACTGGCATTAAAACGTTGTTGGCATTTCTTGTGGAATGGAAACTTGAGGTTTCAGCTAGATCTGATACCATCTGTTTCATAGAAAAGCAGAAATGTTTCCCTTATATCTATTCCCTTTATTATTTTAATATAGACTAAAACTTTAAGCACCTGCTTGGTAGAATCCAGCTGTATTCCCATAAAAGCTATGTCATAAACCTCCATGAAAATATGCTTGGAAATCAGACAAATGCACTTCCAGCCAAAGCCAGTCAGTAGATATTTTGTCTCTGTTTGCTGCTGCCATTAATTTGAACTTCACATGCCATGGGGAGGAAAACGGAATACATTCTCACAAGCTCTCTCAGTATGCTGGATGGAGCCAGGAATGATGTGCACAGCTCCACTTACCACTCCTTTGCTTCAGTGAGTGAACTTCCTCCTCATTTCTGTGTGTTGGAGGAATGATTCTGCCCAGTCTTGTTATTTATAGCCACGACAAAGCCAGAGTATTTGGAGTTTTTGTATGTAATGAAATACAACTCACAGTGAGGAACACAGAACTAAAGCACCTTCTAACAGATAACCATTTGCACAGTCTTGGCCAGTTGTGAGCTGGAAAGGATAAACAGTTTTCCCATGCCAAGTGAAGGTGAGAGAGGGCAGCAGTTTAGCTTGTGTCACATATCTTTTCCACAGTCCCAAGCCAAACCACTGCTATAGATTTCCCCCCATCCCTCCCACTCGCTGGACTTTCTAATGTGAGAAATATCTTCCCATGGAAAGCAGTGGTTGCACAGCCACATGGGATCCTGCCTTACTCATACTGCTGGCTTCTGGCTCCGTTTTTATGGAGCTGGCAGAGATGCCAGAGTTACCCTGTAGCTGAGATCCCTCCTGGAAGCAGCAGCAGCAGAAGTCAGGAGGGAGCAGACAGGCTCCAAAAGACCCTCCCAGTCATCACAGAAAGTGACTTTTATTTGACTAAACAGCAGGCAAACGTCCCATTGCATATTAGGGCACATGTACTGCCAGATATAAATCCAAAGACCAACTGCCCATGCTCCCTGAAGACATGAAATCTTTCCATAACACAAAGCTGCTCAGTTCTGAGCCTTAGACAAATCCCCATCTAAGTACAATGCACTTGTCTGCACTGCTTTGACAGTAGCAGTTGGATACTTATCCTTCACTCTCTGACCTTTACAGCTCTACCAGTGCTGTTTGAGTAATTGCTCTGCTGAGCACCAACCTAGATGAGAGCATTTCAGTGCTAAGCAGAGTGTGCTTGAAGTATTAGAGTTATAAAATGCCTTGAGAATGTCACACTATAAATTGCAAGCTTATTGAAAACCATGAGCATATACATCCAGAACTCGAGTGGTGAGGAAAGGGGGTTGGTGAACCCAGACAGCATCCTCAGGCCATGAGCACCATGTTCACTGCTCAGGAGAGTGCTAAGAGGGAAAGCACAGCTTCCATCACAAGATGGTTTTTAACTCCACCATATATTAATCTTCTGCAGAGGGTGGTACAGACAAAGGGAGAATATGAGGTAAGCAGTAACAGAAAAGGGAAGTGTCAGGCCCATGCTATGCAGGGCATGAAGCCTTTAGAAGCCTTTGAGATCTTGAAGGCAAGTCAGGGCAGTGGAACAGCAGCAATTCTATTACAGTGTTCCCTGGGACATCAGTAAAATGTAGTACCAACATGGAAAGTTAAGTTACTCTTCATGGGAGAAACTGTCCTGATATACCTAATACCTGACCTTGTCTCCCATTTCTATTTCTATTGGCATCTAATGCCCAGGAGGTATATGGCAACAGTCAGAGTCATTTTCCTTCCTTATAGAGCCTCTAGATCCACCAAATAAATGAGTTTCAGGCTTCTGTCCCTGCACCTTGGGCTGCTCTGACTCACAGAGCCCACAGTACTGCCTACAATACCACAGTGGGGTTTTGTCTGTTGTTTCCCACTGCATTAAAGCAGCAGTAATAACAGAGTGTCATGAGACCAGCACCGAACAGAAGAAACCCTGCCAAGTGAAGCTGTGCTCATGTACAGCTCAAAAGCAGCAAGGACAGGAACTGTCCAGAGACTAAAACATTTCCATGTTAGACTTATTGATTTAATACTTGTTTAAGTTGAACATTAATATGGATAAAACAACTTTCAGAATACAGCCAAGGCAGAGTTGATCCAAAAGTCAACAGGACAAAAGAATCTGGAGCACAATTCCGAGCCAAACCACTGAAGCTGATAATGTCTGGCAAGAAAACTCACCTCGGAGAAGAGCTTGAGGACAACAAAACTCCATTAAATAACACAAATCAGGCCTTGCCCTTTGCTGACTGTCTCTCTGCCTTTATTCTGACCAGATGTAAAAGACTTTTGGTCTTGGAGGCCTGGGATACGTTATCTAAGAAGGATCAGGATTCCTTCTGCATTGAGGATTCAAATCAGCCCAAGCTGCAGCTGACCCTTGCAACTGGAGGCAACAAGGACTAGAAACCTGTAAGTGACTCTGGCCCAAACTGTATTTACTGACAGAGAGCTGGTCAGGAGCTTGCCAGCTATTAATTGTACTTTGACAAATTAGAAAGGCTTCCTGTCGTCCATCAGGGTACCCACTTTCCCATTATTCCAGGCTAACAGTCTGTGAAATGAAAAGGCAAACAGAACTTCATTAAAACAAAGTGAGACACTTTCTCAGCTGGCAGGTTTGGATGACTAAGAACCGAGCCCCAGGGGTTGCACTTCCAGCTTCATCTCTGACTAGCTATATGGGGAAAGAAGGACAAAAACTCCTTTCATCTCTCTGTACCTCGGTTTACATGTTCATCAAGCAGGGACACTACTGCCCAGAGTCCTCTTGAGAACACTGTGGGAATGAATTGCAGCTCATAAACCATCCTATGACCCCGTGGGGATGCAAAGCATTAAATTCTCACTCCAAACTCATCCAGATTAATCTTGAAAGCACTATATTATTACTACAGTGGTTGGAGAACCAAGATTGGAGCATTAAAACCAATATCAAGCATTTACTTAATTCATCATCCAGCAGAATACAAGAGAGAACACATTCCTCCAGTCCAATCTAATCCCATACACCTTGGCTATCCTTAACTCGCCCAGATTCCTCTGCCCTGATTGTACACCTAAGTCTCCCAGCGCAGAGACAGACAGACAGACATCTCAGGACTGATTCAGATATACCCAAGTGTGCCCTGGGTGGGCTGACTCAGACTCTGCAAGTGTTTTTATCATTCCAGATCTTAGATTTGGTCTGTATTAGCAAGTTAAGTCCAAGCTCTAGCCCTGAGGCCAGATGGCACCACACAGCTGCTGACCAGATTATGTTTTCCTTTCTCTCCTAATTTAGGTGCCTGTGCAGGGACCATGAGCTGGGAGCAGCACCATCCTGGTGGTCCCCCAGGTCCCATTGAACAGGGTTAGTACCCTCTGCTACACCAATGTCAGGGCTTTTCTGACAGTAGAGCAGCAATTCAAGTCCCCTGCCCTGCAACATTCCTTGGCATGTTTAATTTATTGGAGGCGTAGCCTTAGATGTAGGAGATAAGTGTCTAAGTTTGCTGAGATGTGCCAGGACAGCATGGCTACATGAGGGATGGGCTAACTCTTACTGTCCTGTAGCAGTGTGATGATCCTACTCATCACAAAGGTGGGATAGCCCAACATCTAAGTTGAAGAAGTAAGATAGGTTGAACATGTCAAAGGAACTCAGGAGAACCTCACTGTGGTGCTCAGTGCTCTTGGAAAGCAGCTGGTTATTTCTGGATTTGAGCTCAGTGATTAAGCTGTGCTCTGCTCACAGCCCTGTACTTTGGACCTTCTAGACCCAGGACACATATGCCAGTATCTCAGCACTTCTAGTGCTTCTCACAGAAGCATCCCCCAGCCCCTGCACACAGGCAGATACAGAAATACTGGATGTGGATATACTGAATACAGAGGTAAAAGTAATTGGGGTACCCAGGACTTATCCTTCATGTGACCGTGAGTCGGTGTGACAAACCCAGGGACGTAGGTTGGGATGTCTGAATCGCAGCCCCCCTGCATGAACCAGGATACCACAGTGCCTCACAGCTATTGTCTGAGCTCTCTTGATCCCACTGCTGCAACCACCCCCTAATGAGTACCATATACATCCCCCTCCACAAGGAGACAGGGAAAATGAGGGAGGATTGTCCCCAGAATGCCACAGGGAGAAGAGGAGTTCCTGGAATAGTTTCCAAGCCACTGAATCAAAACCTTGGGTTTATATTCCAGCAGAATATAAACTTTTCAGATCCTCTTTTTACTTGATAGCTATTTTGCAGCCCAGCATCTGATGTCCTAGCATCCATAAGAGCATCTGCTAGTGGCAGCAGAATAGAAACAATGGGAAACCTGTGTATGCAGTTCAAAGCAAAGGTATGTTTAACATGGTAAGTGGGCATCTATTTACATATATTAATATTGCTGTCATATACCTAATACAGTTACTGCAGCTTTTAAGGGTTAGGTGCTGTCTTCAAAGGCTGGCAGCTACAATTAGCCACAGCTCAGGTAGATCATATGAAGTAAGAGGTGGGGAAGTATTTCTCTGATTGAGGTTACTGTGCTTAATCCTCAGCATTTAAAATACTGCTTTTAAGTTGCCTTAAAATGTTAACAAAAGGAACTGCAACTTTACATGCCAGTTAAGAAACCTGCTCTAGATTTTGCTCTTGAAGTGCTTTGCTTTGATTTGAATGTAGCTATTTGGTCTGCATTGAGTAAAAAGCACATGCCTCAGAGTGGCAGCTTTCATTCCTTTAGGGCAACCAGCATCCCCTCAGTGCAAAGGATTAAATCAAAAGTAAATTAAGAGACATACTACAGAGAAGGCTGGCTGTGTACTGTTCACTATGGACAAAGCAACCCTTATCCTCACTGGTAAGAAATCACACTAGTGCAGAGACCCAGCACAAAGCCCAGACACCACTTAAACGTCCTGCTGAGGGGTTTAAGTGCTGGCAAGGCTTTGTGTTAAGCCTCAGTAATGGCTTGCATATCACCCACAAGAAAAAACAGGGACAGACTGCACTGAGATTCTGCCTGGGTCCGATTCTGTATGGCCACAGTCCTTTTTTTTGGTGGGAATTTAAGGTCAGCACAAGATACAGGATGTGGCTTCACATTTCACTACATACCTAAACCCTTTGTAATGGAAGGTGCATACAGGCATATTATCCATGATGATGCTTCTTGATGGAAATGGTCACTGCATATAAAACACATGCAGAGCAGTTACATCGATCAAAAGTAGTGCCACTCCTTTGAAGGAAATGGTGTGATATGAATCATGTTGTCTCTGGGTCTCCCTTAGGGATTACACAGCCCATGCCTTCATTCCCACATTAGAATGCATTACAAATGTACCATGGCACAAACTGAGGCCCAACCGTGTTGTCCCCTAGGATCCTGCTGCAGACACCACTGGGTTGCAAAGACTGATTCTCCACTAAGGCACCCCTGTACTTATTCATACAGTGGTGTCCCAAACTCTGCCCTCAGGAAAGAGGGTGCAGATATTGTTTGTGGTCTCCTGAACTTCCCATAATCTATTGATATTTCCAGCCAGGGCAATCATGTGGGTTGGCTGCTGGTGGAATCAGAGCCTCTGCTGGCTGGGTCCTGCCTATGGGGCTGTTCCTACTGAGCTGCTTCAGCTCCTTCTTCACTGCTGCTTTTCATGGACTTCCACAAAAGGACGCTCAAGTGGAAGCTGTTAAAACTCCCCAACTCATCACACCACAGGCATGTTTGGAACAAGATCTTGAGTGGGACCCAGGAGGTAAAAGGACACAGGAGGCAAGCCATGGTATGTGTGCATGGGAGTGATTAAATGTCTTTGCTTATTTAGATTTAAATAAGAAAACACAAGAAAAGACTTAAGCTCATGGTCAGTTGAAGAATTCAGTTCAAAAATCGTGATGGGCACAACTCAGCAGTGTACTTCCCACAGGTATAGTGGTACCAGGCAAGAAAGCTGCCTTATAAACCAGCATACAGCTTCATTCAGCAGCTGTGCATCCAGTGAGCTCAACCCTGCTGATCTGGATCCCACATTAGGCAAAAGCCAGTTGTCAGCTTCCAGATCCAAGCTTTTCCCTGTTCAGGTCAGGGAGCAAGGCAAGGAAATGAGAGTTCCAAAAGCGTATCATTGCTTGACAGTTAGCACCAGGACTGCCATAGCAGTATGGGCAGAGCATCTTCTTCCCAAGAACTTGCTGCACCAGAGGTTGCTGGGGAGGTTGTCAGAAACCTGGTAAGAAGCATTTCTGTGTAATCTCTTCCTAGAAGAACTTAATACTTTATCACTTCCAAACAGGACAAGGGTAATGGGTTTAAACTTAAACAGGGAAGTTCAAGTTAGATATAAGTAAGAAGTCCTTTACTGTGAGGCTGATGAGGCATTGGAATGGGTTCCCCAAGGAAGTTGTGAATGATCCACCCCTGGCAGTGTTGAAGGCCAGGTTGGACAGAGACTTGGGTGACATGGTTTAGTGTGAGGTTCTAACCCCATGGCAGGGGATGGGAACTGGATGATCCTAAGGTCCTTTCCAACCTTAACTATGCTACGATTCTATTCTATGGTTATATAAACCACCTGATCTGGTTTTGTGTTTTGCTTCTGAAACATTATTCCTGTTCCTCTGGATATTCTCATTAGCCATATAAATGCATTGGCCCTTTCAAGAATGCTGCTAAACTCCTGATATTAATAACTATGTCTAGACCAGTAAATTAAACACGACCATGACACTAGCTCTAACACTGCTGCATGCTTGTCTGTACTGTTTCATGGTCCCTTGACATGGATTAGCATCAGCTAACAGGCAATACCAGAGCACATGGTTGGGAACAGCACATTCCTGGGACGATTCCCAATAGGCAGGCTGGGTGTGGCCAGAAAGAAGTTTAGTGGTGTGGATATGAACCATAACATGCCCTTTGGCTTCATGCCACACAACAGTCACTGTTGCACTTAGTAGGACAGCTGTAGCCGGAGGTACTTTTTAATAGCAAGCTCCATGGACCAGTTAAGCAGAATGTGAAAAGCATCACTGGGTACCTATTGAGGAAAGCCCATAATATGTAGATAGTAGCCTGATCCCCTTCAGGGGAAGAACACAACATTTCCACTAAGGGCTTGGAGCTGTGTCAAAGCACAGACGGTGTCAGGAGGTTTTTGCCACACTTCCCAAACTTTATCAGCAACCTGAGATTAAACATGTACACAGAAGGCTTTGCACTGTCCCTCCCAAATACCTTTCCATGCCTGCAGGCACGTTCAAAGCTTGTTCAAGACAGCTTGGCTTGAATCTGATCAGTTATCTTCAAGGTAAACACCAATACCTTCTAACCTGAGGGGATTTTACATGAGTAACCAGATGGGAGGGTTTGGGTTGCCTGGGCCAGCCACCACCCTGAGCAGGTCTTCAGTCTCACAGCACACAGAGGCAAGGATACCTCTTTGCTCTTGTGTAAAGGATTTGGATGCTGGAAAGCAGTGGCTTAAGGAGTCTGGTTCTTGCTAGGACTCTTTATTCTCTCCATCAACTCTTGAGGACCACTGAACCTGGAAACCTATGGGTACAGACAGAGCATGATGATCCCTACAGGGTCAGTGCATTGCCTGGTCAGTCAGTAAAAGGCAAATTAGCATCACTATGGTTTGTAAAATCAAACACTGAGATAAAAGCATGCGTGGCTGAGCTTGGTAGAAACATAATACACAGGAGACTGTTCCTAAGTGTCTTAGAGACAATTCTGTAACATTCCTGTGTTCCAGCATTGTACGTTTGCCATGTAAATGTCAGCTCTAGACAAGAGACAAGCAGAAATGTTGAACATTGCACTTCAGAGGGTGTTACCTTCCACAATGAGCAGTTCTGGTAATGCTAAATCCTATGGGGAGGAGAAGGCTGTGGCAGAAAACACTGAGCCTATGGACCTCCTCCCCTGCAGAGACCTGAATGTCCAGCTACAACTGAACGGAGAGGGAGGGATCTTCAGTTGTCTGCATCCTGACCACTCTTGCACATTCTTCTCTAAGAACAGGAGGAAATTGTCCACAAGGTCTCACTGGCCTTTGTAACACAAATAAGAGCATATTTGCAGTCGAGTAGCAGGAAATGTGTCCAAACCAGTATTGAGTAACCCTGCTTGAGGAGAGGAGTGTCTGTAATCAGTGGGAATTGATACTGATGTCTCAAAGGACTTGGGAATACCAAGGACAAGGCAAATCCAAAAAAGGCATAAGTAAATATTTAATGGAAGACTGCAAGAACTTTCCCTTTTAGGTAAGTCACTCTTCATATCTGAGTTCATCCCAAGGTGAAAAGGACAAAAGGCAAATAAGTGGGAATTATCGGAGTAATTCCAGAAGCAAACAGTGTTGCTTACGTGAAAACACTTAACAAAGAGAGGAAGATAAGCAGTTTGGAGAAGAACTGGGTAACTGATGACACTCTTACCTAAAGATGGATGACCCATTAACCACATCTGACTTGAAAGAGTTTGGTCCCTCTGGAAGGTCCCTCTACAAGCACCTTCCGCAAAGAGGTGAAGATAGGTATATTTGGAAGAAAGGGCCCTAAAAGATGCATCCAAATCCTACTCCTGTGGAGATTACAGCAAATTTTGCCTCCTGAAATCAGTGCAATTCCAGTTTCTTCTGAAGCACATGCAGATATATTTCCATCTATACCTGCAATTCCATTGGGTTCCTCTCTTGTATCTATATCCAATCCCTGGCAAAGTAGCTAGATGCTCTGAGGAGATGAAACATGAAGCCAGAAAGGGAGATCCAGGCCTTGCCTTTATCTAGCAACAGTCACATTCATGTATTAGGAGAACCATGTCTGACTGTTTTATTGACTTACCCTTGCAGGACAGTTTGGTTAGTGTATGGTGGTAGGGACAGAGCTCTCCCCAAAAGAGTAGAAAAGTAATAATTCAAGACTCCAGAAAGTCAAAAAGTGAAAAAGCTAAAAGCTTTATCGCTGTGTAAAACCTAAGCACTGCTGAAGTCAATTGGAAGGTCATTGCTGCATTTGGTAGGAGCTGAAGTTCACCTTCTAGAGACCTTGTTCCTTTCCAAGCATTTCAGATGGCAAAAAAGCTTCATTTATCACTGCTGGGTTTAAAGCTTCACAAATGACACTTTTACAAGCACTCATTTAACTGTAATGAGAAACTCTTCTATTTCACTTGAACATTCAGCATTGTGCAAATTCATTCTGGCTGAAAGGGTGGTCATTTTGAGTTGGATAGTTCTTATGACAAACAACTAAAATATGCATCTGGAGCTCTTGGGCTTATGGGATTTAAATCATTAAAACAATTTTTATGGGAAAAGATATGAGTGCACATAAAAAACCCCACAGTTTTGCTCTGAGGGAAAGTTCATTTAAGTGTACAGTGTTCACAAACACACTATTTAAGCACACATGTGCCTCGGATGCACTATTTATACATACATTTGATGCACATCTGTGTGTGTTTTAGTATGTATCATTTACATGACATCTATTGTATTTGGCCACATTTACTTTTGTCCCCAACAGCCCAGTTTGAACTGGGACCCACTGGTTTTCGAATAGGTAAAGATTAAACTTCTTAAAAGGAAGAAACAGAACAATAGAATCTTTTTCACACCAGATTGATGCTGTGTGAACACAAGGCTCGATTCAGCCATGAGAAGGGGCAGTGTTGGGCAAATGGGTATCCTGCACCTTTGGTCCTTCCCTAAATTCAGGGACAATGCAATGATTGTTTAAAATTACCTCCTCATCATAATCTGAATGATCATGATCCAAAATGGCCTAGTGACATGTAGCTGCCTTCCTGGCTCAGTAAAGTCCCACACACTTTTACTAGTCCCTACTAACCAGTAATGCTGATGACTGCCTGCTTGGTGATGTTGGGATGGAGGGTACCACACATGGATGCTGAAATGAACTCACATACCTGCCTGGAGCACAAAAAGAGGGGATGTTTCTAAACTACACAGAATACAGACCATAATGGGAAAGGTTTACTGTCCCTAACTCCTCCTCCACTTAAGGGGCTTATGATTTATGTGCATGGCATGTTTTATAATACACAAGGGATACCTTGTGATCTGGGCTTGGATTAAGCAAATAGAGTGTAGTTATTGGTATGAAACTCAGTCCTCTCCCTTGTTCCCAGGACAGTTTTATAATATCGATATTTCTGAATCCAGAGAAGGAAGTGAATGACTTTGAGAAGTTGCTCAGTGTGTGTGTTATAGGGAAAGCCCATGGAATATACAGGGAAATAACTGCTGGAGATTGTCAGTGCCAACACCAAACCCGTGGTTATTTGTAGAGCTGTTTGAATAAAAGCAATGTGGCTACTGTGGCTTTGCCATCCACTAAGATGCTCCTCAGGTTCATTTGAAGCTTGTCTGAGCAGCTAACCAACATGCCTTTGCTGAAACTCCTCTCACAGTGCCTTGGAAGGGATCCACCTTCATGTTAAAGTCAGTTGGCACATTTTGTGTTGCAGATGTGACAGCCTCAGTTCTGTTGTACGTACTCTGGCCTCTGTGCAAGGATTCCCATGTGACAGAGCCCTTGGCAGTACCATCATCATAATCTATCCTTCCTTTCCCTGCTCTTTCCCTAGCATTAGGATGAACTTACTTGATAGAGCTCAATTGATTGGTCTCTGTGCACTTGCTTACACTGGTTCTCTGTATCAGCGTTTCCCATGTCCTACTCCTCTTTTAGGTGGATTCAACAGGACAAAGTATAGAAACTTGCTTTCTATACCCTTACTTTTCTCCTTTCCCTCTCCATGTGACTTCTTCCACCATCTGTCCCCATCTTCTTGTTGCTGTACCTTTTCTCAACAGGCATCACAAGCATTTATCTAGGAAATAGGTTTAGATTTGGTGCGCTGCTTGTTTTGTGCTGTATTCACGCAGTCAGGAAACAGTAGGAAGGAGAAAGACATGGAGGAAAGTAAAGGCAAGGAAAATAACCAATGGCTTTCAATGGTTCCACAATGCTGCACCAAGCTGCCTTTGTGTAAATCACATCTTAGGACTTAAAGCATGCAATGGACCTTACTCTTTATGAATACTAACCCAGGAAACTGTCTGTAACAAAGCTATCTCAGTACCTGCTGGTTCTTCTATCTTGAAGCCTCTTAGGAGTTCACCTCTTAGAACAGATGTTGAGTTCAAACTACAGCTACTTAAAATGTCACCCATGGATGCACACATGGCTCAGAGCTCTGACCCAGGGACAGCAGACACTGAAATAAAGGCAGGTAGCTGGTAGCTGTCGGTATCATGGGACTGTGTGACTCAGAGTTCAGGTTCCATCTGGTAGGAGTTGGTGGCCCAGGTGAATGTGTCTGCCTATACACCAAGAGATCATAGAACCATAGGCCTGTTTTACAAAGAGTTCCAGTGTTGGCAAGCAGTGGGGCAATCACTGTTAAAGAGTTTTTCCTTCATGAGATAAGAAAGATCTTTCCTTAACGCTTATCGACCATGAGGAAAATCTTCAAGGGAATAAATAAGGCAGTCTGGTTCTGACAGGTTATCTTACCAAGTCAAAACCAGCCCATTTGTATGTGAATTGAATGCATTATAACAGAATTTCCTATAGTTTGATGTTTATCTGAAGATGAGAAAGTGATGTAGATAATGGTTTATCAGTTTCCTAGACACATTCGTGATGGGTGTATGTTAGTGCTTTGTCCAGTTTAGCTGAAACTCCGACAAGGGATGGAATTTCCTCTGGTTCCTATAGGCAACAGCTTTGCAGCCTAGTAGTGGTTCTTGCATGAGAGCTTTTTGTTCTGGTTTGTATTTGTGCATGTTATTATTACTTATGTTGTCATATTCACCATTAATCTATTCATTCATCCACCTCCATACTCACAGAAATCCTCCTGCTCTCCCAGATGACACAATTCATCTAACACACCCAGGAGCAAAGCAAGATGCACAGATGCAAGGCCAGGTCACCTACTCCAACTACACAGGTAGATGAGATAAGAACCTATCCCAGGGACAAGGTAACCCAGACAAAAGGGTGGAGAGGACAGGACAGTCCGTACCAACAGCTCTGTGGGGTAAACAGCAGTGCCTTCTTCCACCTTGATTGTTTCTCACCCTTGGCCCCTTTACATCTATAAAAAGAGGCGTGATCTGTCTTGCTGTATCTCTGCCAGGACTGTAGGAAGCACACAGCCACCATCCAGTGTTGTTTTTCCGGATGTAGCCTGTCAAAATGGAAGGAATGAGTCAGTGTTGTGCAGTACAACAACATGATTAACACCTATTTCATGTGTGTTCCTGCCTCCTTATCTGGCAGATGAGGGTTTTGAATCCCGGGTGTCCCACAGACTTGCCCTTTAGGGTAGTTAGGACAATTCTCCTTGTTGGCACCCTTTCAAAGGCTGCTTCCCAGCTCTGGAATACTGCTAAAGATGTGATAGAGCCCTCAACACCCTCCTGCTGCGGTCACAGGTTTGTGTTCAGAAGCTGAACTTTTGTGTCCTGCCAAGTTGGATACTGGGAACACAGATGGGATCATGCCTGAGGGGATGCTTACGCCCTACAAGCTGTTTCCTATAGGCGCAGTGTTGTGTTTAATGCTTTGTGGTGGCTCTTCACTCTTGCAGGTTAATTTGGTAGGTGCAGCATTGCTCAGGGCAACCTGACAAACCCATTTCTAAACAAGGTTTTGACATATAATAATAATAAACTTGTCTTCAGCATTCAGGCAGCAAAAGGAAAACTTCCTGTTAAAGGAAGTTGTGAAGGCAGTGGGATTGCTACAGGATTAATTAATGGAGATTTCAAGCAATATTTCATCTGTTTCTAATCACCCGTCTCCCTCCAGTATCCCAGAGACTCAGGATGGGCAGACCCTGTGGTCACAGCTTTGTTATTTAGAAGGAAAAGAAACCCTTTGCACTTCAAGTGTTCTGCACTGCAAGAACTCTCCCTTCTCTTCCTTCAAAGCTCATCTCCAAACCCACTCACTGGCAAAGCTGTTGCTCCCTTCCTGTTAACATCCAGCATCTTTTACATGACAAGAGCATTCTCTACCTGATGCTGATAACTCCCTGTTACTGTATGTCATGGGCTGAGGCAGTGAGGGGTTAGTTGGGATGTGGGTTCACATCCTGGTTACTGCTGCAGCATGTTCCCATTTCTCTGTGGGAAACATGGCCTGGGTGCAGGGAGTTCTTCACCAGTGGCTGGGGATGAAGCATGCAAAGGGCTGTTACCATAAAACAGCTCAAGTGTTTTGAGTTTGTTGCTTGTGAACCTCCCAGTCAGTTGTTGTTGTGACCATATCCTGTTATTGTGCTCCCCAGCGTCAATCTCACACATTCAAGTAGGGCTTTTATCAGCCAAACAAAGTAACCTCAAATAACGGGTAAAAGAAGCCAAAGGCACCCAATCTTCCGGCATTAGCCTTAAAAAGGAATTGTTCATTATAAACAAGGCTGTGCTTTTGACACAGAGAAGTGACTCCAATGTAATTGTTGTGGGTGTGGATGTTATACACCAGATCTGGCTTTGGCCCTTCCAACCCAATGAGTGTCTGCACACACACACTTCCCATACAGGGTCTCTTCTCATGTGTGACTCATGTGGAGCTAAAAAAAGGCTCATGGGCAGGTAATGGCCCATATTTATTGGCTGAAAGGACTATTAAACTAAATCATAATAAACTATTCCTGCTGGTCAATGATTAAAGGTTTCATTAGTCTCGCCTGCAGTTTTCTGTATGTAGGTTTTGCAGATGATCTTCATGATGAGCCAAAACATGCATTGGGAATTATCCTGACCTTGCCCAGAACAGCTTTATATGTTTGCTTGCCTATAAAAATGCTTTTTCATACCCCATCTCTGACCATTGCCAGATGCATTTGCCATATTGTAAAATACAGAACATCACTCACCTCTGGGGATTAAAGGCAGTGAGTGCTCTGTAATAGCAGGGAGTGAACGTGCTGCCCTTGATCGCAGTTGGCCATGCCCTAAACCACCTGTTAAAAGGATTTTATACCACCAGCAATGACCCTTGGTTAATCCAAAGGGAAAAAAGAAGATGTAATGCCACAAGCTTCCACACAAACCAAAGTGTAGTTTCTGCACACAGCCAGGACGTACCTTCTTGCTGCAATCCCAACATCAGTCCCTTTGCTGCCGTCGCTTTCTGTGCTATACATCAGTTCAGTGACCTCCTGTTACAGTGTGCAGCTTCCCTGAGTTCTTGTGCAGTGCCATAAGGGTTATTTCTATCTACTGCAACTGCAGTTACACACAGGAACCTATTGAAAGTCCCAATGGGAATGATGCCCTTTGTCTCAGGTCACTAGGCTGGACAGGAGAAACTCCTCTGTTTAGAGGCAGCATTCCCATGGGATCCTAAAAAGAAGTCACTGGTTAGTTATGGTGCAGGTTCCCTACTGAAAAATGGGAATCACAGGAGACAGGGGCAGGAATTACCAGGCTATAGATGGGAGCTGTTTTGACACCATACTTACAGAGGGCTCCTCAGGAGAAACACAGCCAATGCAAACAGGACCATTTCATGCCTTGAGCTGTTCAATTACAAATCTTGGGCAGAGATGCAGTGAGAAAGGGCCAAGTTCAATGCATATTTAATATTTCACCTCTGGGGTTTTCTGGCAGCTGCTTTGATAATCAATATACTGTAGGGCAGGACTGTCATTCCCCCCTCAAAGTCATCAGAGTAATGCATGAGCCTACAGTCTTTGCAGCATAGCGAGTGCTGTGTGGCTTATTAGCAATCAATCACACACATTCCCTTCTCTTGCCTCCCCAGAATTAAAGCTGAAATACATTTTCTGCTGGTAAAGGTCAGGGAATTGGTTTATATGTGAATGGCAACACTGTGATCCTTGGGGGATTTGAACAGGATGTAATGTGAAGTATAAATGTATTTGTTTGGAGGTAAAGTTACTGAAATCAATGCATTTTGTTCTTAGTTATGTCATTAAGGTGAAACAGTGGTAATTAATGTCTGCACTGGAAAGCAGACCATGCAGAAGAAGATGTGGTGGTCCTTGACTACTGAAATTTGATTATTATAATGGTTGGGAAAAAAACATGTTCAGAAAGAGAAACAGAGATGAAGACAACTAATAAGGACTTGCACCCTCCCTCTGTGATACTCTACAGTACCCCAAATGGAGCCTGCTGTGGTCTTCTTTCCAGGGCTCCTGTTTTGCAAGTAAGGTATTGGATCATCTTGTTCCAAAACGGGGTAGTGGTTGCAAAGTGAATGTCACAAACCAAGTAGGGTATCAGAGCACTACTGTCCACATTGGCTCGAATTGTGGATTCTGGGATTCAGGAGATGATTAGGACCTTAAAACTGTCCAGCTTCAGCCCCTCCAGTGTCTGTTTGCCTTCTCACCCCTGTTACTGCATTCTGTGCCATGCTTTCCACAATGCTTACAGGGAAATGCACGCTGCTTGCAGCTGGGCAGATGGGCAGGAGGGGCACCTCATCTCCCTTTCATTGGTTTTATGCTTCATATAATTAACTCTTCTGCAATTACTTCACTTCAAACTGCTCGAATGTGCATTCATTAGAGCTGTGTAGTCTTGTGGTTTCCTATAAGGTCATAGAATCACAGAATGGTTTGGGTTGGCAGGGACCTTAAAGCTCATCCAGTTCCAACCCCTCCCATGGGTAGAGATGCCTTCCACTAGAGCAGGTTCCTATCTTCTTTGTAGCCACCTTTTAACTACTGGAATGTGATGATAAGTTCTTCCCTGATCCTTCTTCTCTCCAGACTGAACAGTCCCAGCTCTCTCAGCCTTTCCTCACATGGCTTCCCAGTGCTTGGATCATCTCTGTGGCCTTTCTCTGGATCCTCTCCAGCCCATCCACATCTTTTTTTCTGTAGCAGGGACCAAAACTGAACACAGTTTTCCAGGTGTTCCAGTGGGACAATGACATCTTTATCTGCTGGTTATGCCCTTGCTGATGTAGCCCCGCTGCCCAGCCAACCCTGTTGGCTTTCTTTACTGCAACAGCACACTAGTAACTCTGATTGAGCTAATTATGAGACCAAGGGCTAATTCCACCCCAGCTAAGTATAATTCACAGTTCCTCCTCCCACCTGCCTTATCTGTTTTAATCTCTGCTGCAGTGCAGATGTAGTGTGCTGTTAATATTAGCTGCTAGACACCCATAAGGTGGCTGCAGATCTGCAGTGACTCCCAATGTTTCATTAATGAGATCTGTTGCATTAATTCAGGATGATTATACTCACCACCAGATCTTTATCATTATCCACTTTTTGTTGTTATCTCACATCATAAAGCTGCATTTAACTAGATAAAAGATTTTAAATGAAATAGTTGCTTCTATGATCCAAGTTTCTCACAGTATGAAAACACAAAAGCCATCTTGAAGTAGGACAGGGAAACAGTGATGGGTTCAAGTGATTACCTGAATTAATGAACAGAAATCTGGGGGTTTAACACATATCAAAATGTCACCAGGGTGTTTGATGCCAAACGCCTCAGTTTCTCTTTGGAGATAAGCCCATCTCATTGTGCTGTGTACCCCAATTGACTTATATTTTCAAAGCACTTTGTGCTGCTCAGATGAAAGACTTCTCTAAATCAAAGTATTATTACATGCAAAGTTCATGTCTGGAGCAGGCTTTTAAAAGAAACCATCTGAAAAGCAGGATAGGAGTGGAAACGCTGATGCAGCCATTAGTTGCTTCACATCAGAGTGTGGGCAGAGGGTCTCCTTTTATGTTGTTTATTTCAAACAAACAGCTCTGGGAAGCTCCCGTGGAAATAAAACGCACAAACCGAAGCCTCTTCATGGGTATTTTTGGTTTCTCTCCCCACGAATCTCAAATTCATCATGTGGAGGGAATGTAGAGCACATTTTTCTCCCCCCCATAGATGCTCACTTTCCCACAAAGGATACAACCCATTTTCTTGCTCAGTTTGTCTGCTTGTTTGCCCAAGGGTAACAAAACAACCCCAAAGCAGGAACACCCTGTCCCTGAACCCTGCCGAAAAGTAACTATATAAATAAGAGACAAAGAGGGATGACTCGGAGGGTTCCCAGGCAGACCTGCTGTATTTAACATCATGGGTACAGTGACCACCGACACTTGAGCCCCAGAGCTCCTCATTCCTGAGGTATTGCTCAGCAGTGAGTAATGAACTCAAGCTCAGTGACTCACGCAGGCTCCCAAATGCAGCTGAGCGTGTGTCAATGAGCATCCAGGTTCTAGGGAATGTGAGTGGGACGGGAAAGTCTCTTGGATCTGCCTGTATTGGAATGGGGGAGAAGCCTGGCACGCTGTCAGGGTACTAAGCACTTTAGTTACAGCTGTTGGTACACCGAACATCACACCAGAGGTTCCCAGCACACTCAGTACTCCAAAGGAATTTTGCTGCTGTGTTCTGTCTTCCAGCCTGCTTCCAGCTCTCACGTAGACCTCCCTCTTAATTCAGATTGATCCTTCAGCTACCAGGATTTCACTGATAGAGACACAACCTCTCAGCAGGAGTCAGCTGAAACCCTTCTCTCACTGCAGGAAAAGCTTTGCTCCATGAACTGAAGGATATTACCTAGTGAATACCGACGTGGATACACAGTGCAGGAGGCAGCCAGCTTCAGTGAGAGGCACATAATCACTGCTGTAAATCAGTTTCTAAACTGTATTCAATCTGGCACACAAACCAGGCTAGTCACAACTGGTCTCTGAGAATACTAATACTAATAATACTAATCAGTTTTGCCTGTTTAAGTACTAGACAGCAGCTCAAAGATATGCCTCATGCTTCAGGATGCTTTTTGGGCAACATGGTCTAGTGTGATGTGTCCCTGCCCATGGCAGGGGTTGGAACTGGATGATCTTAAGGTCCTTTCCAACCCAAACCATTCTGTGATTCTGTGATGCTATGAGAGGAGTCAGGCACTTCCCAGCTGGTGATTCACAGCCCCTTAAACTCTTGGTTTAGGAGAGGAGAAAGTGCCCTCTGGAGACATCTTTCTGTTTGCTCAAGATTAGACTCTGTTCACCTATCTTAAACCAGCCATCCTGTTCTCGGTGGTTTAACACCTAATGTCTTTGGACCATTTTCTATGGTTTGGGGCTTCCTTTGTTAATTTCCTTCTGATGCACAAAGTTTTATTACACCACACTGACAATGTGACACTTGAGCAAGTGATAATGTGTCTTGTGATAAAGAGACCCTATCACTCCCCTCTGTTTTGTTCTGGTGGTTCAGGGTTGAGGATTTATTCCACTACCACTTGGTTGCTGAGCCCTTAGATATTCTGCTAATCATATGTCAAAGGAGAGGAGGGTACATAAGAGCTGTCCATGACCATGCTGATGTCCACAGCTCCATTTCAGTGACATATTCAGTACTGCATAATAGGGACAAATACTCCATCCACACACTGCTGCGAGATGCAGGATCTATCTTGTGCAAATGTTTTGAGCATAGAAGGTTTATAGATGATTTATAATGCATAGATATGCTTTGAACTTGGCATGTCCCTACTTTTCTCCCCTCCTATTCTTTCCATTGCTGGCTGGAGGGTTGTTGGGATGCAGACAAAGAGTTTTTACATCAATTTTGATATGAGTTTCAGACATGAAGTGATTTTGATATCAAGCTGCTTTCTATGATTCCTCATTTGGGAATGGCTCGCTGCAGTCTTTGCTGCTTGCACATTTCTGTGTACCAGTGATGAATTGCTTCCACTCAGCCCTGGAGAATGAGCTTAGTCATGAACACTGCACATGCCAATAGGTGGTAATGGAGTTGCTCTGGGCTCCCTAGGGATGGACCTTTGGCTTGCTGTACCTTTCCTTCCCCTACTAGAAGTAACACAAATTAGTTCATCATTTAAGATTCATAATGGCATAAATCAGGCATTTTGCACAGTTCACCATTACAATGACCTATGTTTTCCTCATGTACTAGATGGCAACTCATAAAGCATTAACTCACATGTGGCATTTTCCATGGATTAAAAAGGCTTTTGGAAGCCTCTTGGACATCTGCATGGACCCAAAAACTATACAGATGTACTAGCAGCCTTTACACATCACAGCTACAAGTAGGGACAGTCCTTATTTTGCCTGCTAATCCATTCATCCCCTTTGCAGTGTCAGAATTCCCCACTGTGACCTGAAGAATGTCTATTTGCTAAGGAAGCCACAAACCCAAACCGATTCCTGCGTGGTTCAGTGTCAGGATCGCTGCTTTCTCTCTCCTTGCAACCCCTCTCTCTGACACATGGGTCTGGCAGCCTGTGCTGCAGCCCTTCACTGCACCAGCAGAGCCGGCTGCTTTGCCAGAGGAGAGTTTCTCCAAGCAGAGTCAGCAGAAGCAATGATCTGTCCCCAGCAGCCTCAGTGCAATGCTGGCTTCAGATGGAGCTTGTCAGGCCAGGGTGTTTAATGATGGGCACAATCCTGATTAGAAAATTGGCACATTGATTAAAATCCCTCTCTCCAGTTGGCTGATGCAGGCAGACTCCATGAACTAAGGCATATTCCCAAAACTGTTACATCTCCTCTGCAGAGTGGATGACAGAGATTTCTCAGCACACTATTTAGATGAATTGACTTTGGGAAGTGCAAGCTTTCCTGCACTTCTACCAAATGGCCTTTTAAAAGTGTTCATTTCCTCTTTTCTGGTTTTCTTGTCTCTGTAATAACTATGGATAATAGTTATGTAATAATAACAAGTAATAATTATGTCTCATAATAACATGGATTTATAACTACAAGCACTCAGTAAACATGCTGATGTTGGGAGCGATCAGGTCAGTGATACAGGTCTGCTCAACTTCTGCTAATGTAAATAAGAGGAATACTGATGGCAGAGAAAGATATGACGATTTACATCAGTAAAAAACCCACTGACTTCCAAAACCACAGAATCACAGAATGTCTTGGGTTGGAAGGAACCTTAAAGATCATCCAGTTCCAAACCCACTGCCATGAGCAGGGACACAAGCACTTGCCCTGATTTCTTTTCAGAGGCATAAGAGTCTCAAAGGCTCCTAAAATCAGATCCAAAGGCTTTTTGGAAGATTATCGTGGAGGTTCTAGAATTGATTGAAGACTTGATGAGCAGATCCTTGCAGACCTTTGCATTGCCAAGAAAAAGTGTTTAATGAGAAAACCAGCAAAGGTTCCTGCTTCACTTGGGTAAACAGCAGGCTTTTATGCTACGTAATTTAAGAAGCCTGTCACTTTGTTTTGTCTTCTATCATTGCACAGGGCTCTGCAGAACAGTTACTCTGGCTTTACACACAGGGTTTTAAATGGCAGCTCTGCTCCAAGGATGAGTGTGTGCCAGCAGCCTCGTACATCTGTACCTTTCAAGCTGCTCCTCACTACCAGTTGTTTGCTCTGCTGTATCTCATCAGGACACCTCTGAACAGCTCTGCCATGAGGAGCTGGATGCACAGCAAAGGTCAGTGCTCTGTGGACAGGTTATCACTTGGAAACACTGTGCCAGTGTTCTCCCTTTGCCAAAGGGCTTAAAGGAAGCATGTTTTGAGATACGGCACTTATAGATGATTTTACTGGGTGGCTATGGTTGCAATTTCAGTTGATAGCTACTGATTGTTAATTGCAGACCTCATTGCAGCCTTCCAGTATCTGAAGGGTGGCTATAGGGATACTGGGGATAGACTATTCATTAGGGACTGTAGTGACAGGACAAGGGGTAATGGGTTGAAACTATACAGGGGACGTTTAGATTGTATATAAGGAAGAAGTTCTTTACTGTGAGGGTGGTGAGGCACTGGAATGGGTTGCCCAGGGAGGTTGTGAATGCTCCATCTCTGGTGGTGTTCAAAGCCAGGTTGGATGAAGCCTTGGGTGATATGGTTTAGTGTGAGGTGTCCCTGCCCATGGCAGGGGGGTTGGAACTGGATGATCTTAAGGTCCTTTGCAACCCTAACTGTTCTATGATTCTATAACTATAGGGAGGCCAGCTGAGTTAAAGTGGATTTCTAAAAGGGCCTTGCCCCATACACCAGTTTCTCTAAGAGCCTGAGAAATCTTCAGCAGATGAATTCTTCCAGTCCTTACTCTTACTACAGTTCCTATTGGAGACTTGCCCACTGAGGAAGATATCCTTTGGGATAGCGATGAGTGTAAAGGGTAATAAATAAATACAGCACTTGGAAAAAGCTCCACCTAAGATTCAAAAGGCTTGTCTTTTAGGGATGCATGAAGGGATGACAACTGCCTGGTTGGAGAGAGAAAGGTGAACAAATGCTTTGCATGCAGGCCTGCAGGTTTCCTCATGGTACTTTGCCTTTCATGATATGCAGACATTTTCATAATACTCACTTATGTACAACCTGGCATTATTTTCTCATTTTTCAATATTAAAAATAGCTATTTTTAAAACTCACCTTTTCATATGTGTAAGTAAAACATTTAAAAATCAATTGGCAAAGAAGGCAATGAATACAACACTGATAATGTGTAAGTTATCATCTCCATTAGAAGCTTCTCACACTGTTTTGTCTGTTCATTTATTGCCCTAGAATCATAGAATGGTTTGGGTTGGGAAGGACCTTAAGATCATCCAGTTCCAATCCCCTGTCATGGGCAAGGACAACCTCACACTAAACCATATCACCCAAGGCTCTGTCCAACGTGGGCTTGAACACTGCCAGGGATGGAGCATTCACAGCTTCCCTGGGCAACCCATTGCAGTGCCTCACCACCCTAATAGTAAAGAACTTCTTCCTTATATCTAGTCTGAAACTATTGAACTGATAAATCCAACTGCTAATTGGAAGTCTGCACAATGGAAAAAGATTGGTCAGAAAACGTTAACCTTACTTTTGTACCAGCTAGTCATTATTTAAACCTCCTTTGACCAAACTCTGGCATGATATGTATTTTATTGCTTAAAAGCTAGAGATGACTGTTAAAGCTTTGGTTACCATTAAGTGTTAAACTTCCATATCAGCTGTACATTTACACATTCATGATCTAGTGGAAGGTGTCCCTGCCTATGGCAGGGGCTTGGAACTGAATGAGCTTTAAGGTCCCTTCCAACTCAAACCAGTCTATGATTCTGTGATTCTGATTTCCATGCCATGACAAATGGGCTATTCAGAAACAGGGTAACCCAGCCACCTATATGCTTACCCTTGTCAGGCTGAAGGTAATGTAGTGTGCTAGTGAAGGCAACTGTAAAACTATGCCACCTCCTACAGGAGGAAGCTCAAAGCCTTTGTCTATGCAAAAAAAAAACAACTCAGTTTTACAATAAATCAACATTATATACTTGTGTATCACTATAAATTGACTGTGTTTAGTAGCAATTAAGATGTTACAGAGTGCATTAGCTTTGCTGTTCTGCCCATTGTTCTTTAAGAATGTGGACAAGCAGGATCATGCATGTGAACTACAGGGTTAATGTACTGCTAGGACATCTGTAGTAAGATGGGAGGAAAACAGAAAAAAGACCCAACATTTCTATTAGAGAGGACAGGAGAATTTATTGACTGAAGTGTGTTTATCTCCATGCTCATTTTTCATTTGAAGAGGTGTAAGTATAAACCATCATCATTATCGTTTCAAACTAGCTGACACCATGGAAGAGGTCCAGAGGTCTAATGAAGGCCTTGACAGCACAACTGCAGATGGCTTTTGTCTGGATGACTGCAAAGTCTCTTGCTGCTGAAGAGTAACATCATGAGAACATATGTCAAGGAGTAAACTGTGACCAAGGGAGCCTAGTGATGGATGACAAAGTAAGCAGGGACTGACAGCCACAACGTATGGATCCTGTTCCCAGCTCCATCACTGTCTGAGTATGTGACCATGAACAAGAACCCTCTGCATGTCCCTCCATCTGTAAAGTGTATGAGAAAATACAGAGTTAGCACAGTGGCATTAATTATGCCTATATTAAAAAAAACACAAAAGACTTTGAACTTTGCTGCAAGGGACAGGCTGCAGTAATAAAGGTTTTTTAAGACCATAGAGGATTGTTATCCCCCTGCAGGAATCTGCTCTTTTATGGCAGCGTGCAGTCATCTGTGGTGCTTTGTCTGTAACCTCAGGGCTTGTATTTGTGAGAGGTGAACAGAAGGGTTCTGGGGCTGCTGCGTCTGGAGCAGGCTTTCATGAATCCTTGTGGATTAAACATGAAGTATGTAATTGCTTGCAGTTGGGAAAGGCTGGCATGATGATCCCTGTGCTGCCTTTAAATCCCATGCTCCAACCCAGCCTGATACCCTGCATATTCCATATAAATTGAGCTCATAACTTCTAGCTGAGCTAATGCATACATTTATCTATAATGTCTATATTTTGCTGTATATACATTACTCTACAGATACTCTCCACATATGTATGCACAAATACACATTCTACATAGCAATATGACCAGGAAGCGCAGTCCAAATGCTGCAGTAGATGAAAATGCCAGGGAGATTGTGAATGCTCCATCCCTGGCAGTGTTCAAGGCCAGGCTGGATGAAGCCTTGGATGATATGGTTTAGTGTGAGGTGTCCCTGCCCATGGCAGGGGGGTTGGAACTGGATGATCTTAAGATCCTTTCCAACACTTACTATTCTATGGTTCTATGATTCTATATTGTATCACGTTCTGCATGGGAAGTTTACCACAGTTACTCTTCCATAGCACTTAGATTTTCTTGCCACTGTTGTACAGAGGGGTCCCCAACTCACAGCCCCTATTGTGCTAAGGCTTCTCCTGTTGTGATGAACTCCAATTAGCAGCCTGCAAGAATGGGTAGTTTATAGGCTGCAAAATCTAATAAACCAGGAGACCCACGCTGCACAATGCCAAGAATTCTCAAGGTATGTGGTTTGAAACCAACTCCAATGTGAGTTTATAACGGCAGCAAGATTCATTTCCTGAGCAGAAAGATAATGCCAGAGAAGAACAGATGCTGTAAGGTCCCCTTTTGTATGTTAGAGATTCATCCTTCTGTAAATTTAAAGAGTATTTTGTTGGCGTTCTGTTAGATGCCAAACTGTTAAATGCAAGGCCACAGCACAAAGAGGTTTCTTAAATTACTGGAGGAATAAATTAGCTCTTATAACATCGTTTGAAGCTTCAATTGCATTCTGTAACAACCCACAAATCCCCATGTGTATATAGAATCCTGCTCCACAAACCATTGTTTCCTTCCTGCTGCTGAAAAATAGCTTAAATAAAATCCTAAGAGCTGAATGTTGAATATAAGTGTGCATTTCATCGCTTTCATAGCTTTTCTGTAACACTCCTTCTAGTTTTTAATCAAGAATTCAGCCATTGCTTCCATCAAATTTGCATTCGAGAGGCTTGCGTATTAGACAAAGTGCATTCATGTGTGTCTGACAGCAAGTCCTCTTCATCTTGGGGATAAAGAACCTAAATCAGATTCAGGCTTTATTCTGCAGTGCCAGGTATGTGTTAGAACCACAGCATTTGTAATCTGTTTCTCACAAAGTAGCACAAGATCAGTTTGATGGCTGCTGTCAGTCAACAGGAGGTAGAAGAGGCGAAGCCCTCTGGCAAGACACTATCTGGTGTCTGCACAACAGGAGGGAGACAGTTCATGGCTGCAGAGAAAACCTGATTTGTACTTGTATATATAATACATACCTGCTCCTGGCAGCATATAGGCTAGAGTTTTAAAATGAAGAAAATAAAGTATATCAAAGAGTGCATATGGCAACAAGAAGGTCAAAAGCATATATCTGTATTTTTATATACATATATATTCTTGTGGCAGTGTGTGCATGAGCCAAAAATGCTCAGAATTCTGTAGGCTTGTTAAAAATAACCCTTTTATGTTCCTGTCCTGTATCCTCAGGAGTCAATAGTGGGAGATCTTATATACAGCTGTTTTCTGCAGGCCATTTAGGAATGAGATACTACAGATACACTCCTTTTCTTGCACTTTTTGGCAGTCGCTTGTAGAAGGGGTGTGCAGGAATTCCCACCTCTGCTATTTGACTTGTGCAGCCCCAGACAAGTGGTGTCCCCATTTCCCTGCCTATTCATGTCCCTCTTGCACATACAGACCCTAAACTTCTGAGGGGCTACTGTGCCATGGCCCTGACATATTTCCAAACATTCCTGAAATCAAGATAATAATTCTATCAGTTCAAGGGCCAGGAAAGGAAAACAAACTTCCAACAGTTCACACACAGCTTTATGGTTCTGTCATGACCCTCAATCCAGCACTGATGGGGAGAAGATAGATGACCACAGTCAAGATCTATATGGCAGCTCTCTCCAGGGATATAGTGGAAGCTGTGCCCAGGCAGAGGCTGAACCAATGATTTGGGGAGTTTTCTCGATTTCAGATCACTGCTTTGGGAGCACGTTGTATGACAAGCTCCAAAGCCCCTTTACTTTCAGTTCTCTCAATGATAAATTAGATTAGATATTAGGAGAAATTCTTCCCTGTGAGGGTGCTGAGGCGCTGGCACAGGGTGCCCAGAGAAGCTGTGGCTGCCCCACCCCTGGCAGTGTTCAAGGCCAGGTTGGACACAGGGGCTTGGAGCAAGCTGCTCTAGTGGAAGGTGTCGCTGCCTGTGGCAGGGGTTGAAACTGGATGAGCTTTAAGGTTCCCTCCAACCCAAACCATTCTGTGATTCTATGATATTATTATGTGCTCCAGCTGAGTTCTGTCCTTCTCTTAGAGCATTTTCAACATGAAATTACAGGCTGCTTTTTCCAAGGAGATGCACACAGTACTTCACAACACAGGCAAAGAGAACTGATTTATCCTGAGTTTTGTTAGTTGTGGGTTTTTCTACTGGAAAGCACTGGATGGTGAAATTAGGTCCCATGGGTAGGACGAGCTTGTCTAGATTTTCCAAGGCACAGTATGATAGAATGACTAGTTAGGATTGGAAAGGACCTTAAGACCATCCAGTTCCATCCAGGGACACCTCACACTAAACCATATCACCCAAGGCTTCATCCAACCTGGCCCTGAACACTGCCAGGGATGGAGCATTCACAACCTCCCTGGGCAACCCATTCCAGTGCCTCACCACCCTTAAAATAAAGAACTTCTGCCTTATATCCAATTTAAACTTCCCCTGTTTTAGTTTTAACCCATTACCCTTTGTCCTGTCACTGCAGACCCTAATGAAGAGTCCCTCCCCAGCATCCCTGTAGGCCCCCTTCAGATGCTGGAAGGCTGCTATGAGGTCTCCATGCAGCCTTCTCTTCTCCAGGCTGAACAGCCCCAACTTTCTCAGCCTATCTTCATACAGGAGGTGCTCCAGTCCCCTGATCATCCTCGTGGCCTCCTCTGGACTTGTTCCAACAGTTCCATGTCCTCTTTATGTTGAGGACACCAGAACTGCACACAATGCTCCAGGTGAGGCCTCACGAGAGCAGAGTAGAGGGGCAGGATTAAATGCCTTTGCTCTCAGCCTGAAGGTGGACAGCTATCGCTGCAAGAGTGACTGCCCGAGACACTTCTCAGCTGTGCAAAGCAACCTCACTGTGCAGGCTCTCAGCTTGGCACTTCTTCCTCTGTCTCATAAATCTCCCCAAACAACTTAATGGTGCATTTTCACAAAGCAGGGAAGTTTCTCCTGTTTTTATCTCTGCTCTCTAGGAGTGGCTCAAGAACCTGGAGATTTAGTGTTATGGACTCTCCTACAAAGAGCAGTGTCAGATGTCCTGTTTGCTGTGCACATGGCCACAGCCACCACAAATCCTCACAAGATCCAAGTCTCGAGATTTTTTCCAACTTACAGCTATGTAAAAAAGCACTAATAGAGGCAAATACCTTCTTGTGTCCTGCATGCACTAAGAATCTCCTTGATTATAATGTGGTGCCAGCGATCTCCTCTGTCTGGATCTCTCCCATAGTGTGTCTACAATTTTGGCCAATTTCTGGTATTTGAAAGGAAAGAGGGTTAAAAACCAAAGACCAAACAAACATCACTCTCAGAATGTATCTGACTAGGCCACAGGGGTGGGTTTTTTCCCTATGGTCCTAGTAGATATTAAGTAGCCCTCATATATGAGGTTTGAATATAATTACTGTCTGACATCAGAGGCGTAAATACCCTGGGCACACTGAGGGCAATGCATGAAGCCATACACTGGTTAGGGAGAAATCATAAGGTCATAGAATTGAACTGAAAACTTCTATTTATTGGATGATATCTATTCTAGTCTATCCTATTATTTCTACTCTACTCAGGTCTACTTTACTTTACTGTATGGGGTGCCTATAAAATGCCAGGCAAGAAAGGACAATCATATCCACCGTTCACTCTGCAGTCCATTCTTTTCTGCATGGGCCATATAATTTGTACCCCAAAATATTAAAGCATATTAAAAAATACATCTATGGACAGCAGCACAAATGACAGGAGAAGCTGGATAGCATCCTTCATCCAAAGCAGACCTGAGCTTCACAGCGGGTCTCAGTGTGGGAGCACAGTGCTGATCTGAAGATGGAACTGAACCATTCTTTTGTAGGGTAAAAGCCACTGGGTTTAATAAGAGAATGGTAATTGTGATCTTAAGGTCCTTTCCAACCCTAACTATTCTATGATTCTATTCAAGGTCAGGTTGGACAGAGCCTTGGGTGCCATGGTTCAGTGTGAGGTGTCCCTGCCCACGGCAGGGGGGTTGGAACTGGATGATCTTAAGGTCCTTTCCAACCCTAACTATTGATTCTATGATTCTATGATGGTGTCAGCATTTTAAGGAATGAAAGAGGTAATTTCTTTGAAAAAAGTGGGTACAGGGACCTGCCTTCTTCAGTGAATAGAATATATAGACAATAATATATAAAATATATATATGTATTGTACATAATAAATACTATATATAGTATATAGATAATATACACAGTGTACAGCATCTTCCACCATGTTCCTTAGACCAGGCTCCAAGGAGACTTTAAAGCAGCCCTCTGGGACCTAAAGGGGCTACAGGAAACCTGGAGAGGGGCTTGGGACAAGGGGAATGGCTTTTAAACTGACAGAGGGGAGACTGAGCTGAGCTCTTAGGCAGAAGCTCTTCCCTTGTGAAGGTGCTGAGGCGCTGGCACAGGGTGCCCAGAGAAGCTGTGGCTGCCCCATCCCTGGCAGTGTTCAAGGCCAGGTTGGACACAGGGGCTTGGAGCAAGCTGCTCTAGTGGAAGGTGTCCCTGCCCTTGGCAGGGGTTGGAACTGGATGTTCTTAATGCCCGTTCACCCCCCCCTCCCCCCCGTCACTGTATACTGTGTGTACAGTCCTCATTCACAGGGCACCCTGCGGGCCGAGGGCCTCCCTCAGGCCTCGCGGTAGCGGGAGGCAAAGCCCTGCCCGGCAGCCCCCGCTCCCCTCCGGCCGCTGTGTCCCCCTATGGGCCCAGTGTCCCCGGCGGAGGCGGGGCCGGACCCCCCGTGCCCTCCCATCCCGTAACAGGTAACGGCGGAGACGCCGCGGGGTCGAGCCGGGGTTTGCTTCCGAGGTTTCCTTTCGCTTCGGCGGACACCGCCGCGCCCTGAGGGGCCGGGCCGGGCACACCTGGGCTGGGATCGGCCGGGCCCGCCCCGCCGGGCTCCGCTCCCTCCGTCTCCGCCTTCAGGCGCAGCGGCCCCCGGCAGGACCATGGTGCCGGTGTGCGGCGGGGGCTGGCGGCCGCCTGCTGCGGATGGCGGCGGCCGGCCGGAGCCCGCTGCTCCTCAGCCTGGCCCGGGGCTGGAGCTGCCGGGCCGGGGAGGAGGCAGCGGCGGCCAGGGGCAAGGCCGTGTCCGTGAGGAAGCGGGGGTACGACATCACCAGGAACCCGCACCTCAACAAGGTCGGTGCCTGCTTGGGCTTGCTGGGGCGGGTGGAAGGGGCTTGGTGCCATGGGGTGCAGGTGTTTCTGCGTTGGAAGCGTTGTGGCAGCGTTGGCTGTGCCCGTCCTCAGTGTGCGGCCCGCAGATGGGGTGGATGCGGTGGGGAGGGGTTGCGGGTTGGTGTGAGCAGAGCATGGGGTGTGTTAGAGGTTCAGCACCAGTGCCTGCCTTTGGGGCTGGTTGTTTGGCATCCCTGTGTCTGCGGCTGCTGCAGTGGTGGCACTGGGAGAGCCCGTGTAGGACCTACAGCCGTTTGTATGGAAACGGAGGAGAAAGCGTGGATGCTCCTAAAACCCAACACCTGGGGTATTTTGATGTATGTAGTATTGCACACTGCAGCCTAGGAGCCGGTTGTTTAGACCTTGGTGTGGTTGTCCTTGGTTTAACTCCTCCCTCCATAGCGTAACCAAAGCAGCATGGTTTGCCAGGCTGAAGAAGTGTTCTCAATGCTGCAGAAATGGCAATGTCACTTAAACAAAAAGCAGCAAGTTTTAGGAGAAAGGTTTTCAACCATTTACAGTGAGACCCTGAAGCTTCAGGCTAGGAATGACTAGGGCTCTGTGCTGCCCAGCAGGAGAAAGGTCAATTGCCATTTATCAAATGGGTCACTTTTTTACATTGGTGGATACCACACGTATGTTTGTGAGCAGCACATGGTTGATTTTAAGATCTTAATTCATATGATGAATTGTATGAATTGTTATTTGTAAGTAAACTGATTCTTTCTCTCTGTCTAAAGAGATCTGGATCCATCTCCCCAGGCCACTGCTGCAGTTGACCAACAAAAGCAAGAGGGCTTTGCTAGCATGTAGGGACAATAATGAACTTGGATTGGATATAAGGAAGAAATTCTTTACTGTTAGGGTGGTGAGGTACTGGAATGGGTTGCCCAGGGAAGCTGTGAATGCTCTATCCCTGGCAGTGTTCAAGGCCAGGTTGGACAGAGCCTTGGGTGAGATGGTTTAATGTGAGGTGTCCCTGCCCATGGCAGGGGGGTTGGAACTGGATGATCCTAAGGTCCTTTCCAACCCTAACTATTCTATGATTCTATGTTGTTCTACCTATTCTATTCAAACAGTTACCATTCTTTATGTAGCTGGATGAGCACCTTTCTTAGCCCAGAAAAGGAACACACATAATTTTATGTGTGTTTGATAAATAGCCCCACACTACTCTGCCATCCCTTTCCATAATTTAAAAAGGGAAAAATAACCTGGATGCAGATTTTGGGATCAGATATGTCAGATTCAAGATTATTGGGTTCCAGTTTCTTGGATTCATTTTGCTCAAAATCACTAAAAATACCCTAATTACTTTAAAAATAAGTGTTAAACAGTATATTCATAGCTAATGGGGCTCCTCAATTCCTGGCAGTGTTCAAGGCCAGGTTGGATGGGGCTTGGAGCAGCCTGGTCTATGGAAGGTGTCCCTGCTGATGGGAGAGGGTTGGAACTGGATGATCTTCAGGTCCCTTCCAACCCAAACCATTCTGTGATTCTATGCAGCATCTGCTTGGTGTGTACTTATATGGCTCCTTCTGGGCTGTAGACTCTTTGGATAACAGCTTTCACTTTGTGTAGCAAGTTGTACACAGGGCTGCATCTCCTGGTACCATTTCAGCATCCATAGAGGTGAACCCCTACAGATCACGCAATGACACAGGGTGTTCCTGAGCATGTAACAACTCTGCAGGCAGTCTGTTTTGGATCGTTGTACAGTGCATGTCTGCAAGACTGAAGAGAAGAGAATTTGCCAACAGCCTCATAAGCAACAATAGTTCATCAGCATTAAGTGGTTTTGATGGCATTTTCTTCTTTTGGGTGTTCAGTCATAGTTACAAAGAGTGACACAGCTAATGTTTCTAGTAGTCTTATATGTATCAACTTGAACTGAAAAATTAATAGTTGGATTTTTGTTCACTGTAATTCAATAGTAACACAAACCCAGTTGAATCTCTCATGTGTTTCAGATTGATCTGGCTACCACAAAAGTAGACTTTGAATGTCCCATTTGATGATTTTCAGAACTGAGGCTTTTCTAAATTATTTTCCACTTCTAGTGAAATAAATTATTTTCCTTTAAGTCTAAATGGATTTCTGTCCATGTGAAGAGAAGGGAAGAAATCTGTTTCTGTTAGAGGTAAAGTGTATTCTAGCATGCCATGTTTAACTGGCCATAGGAAATCTCTCAGCTAGTTTTGCCTGGGTGTTTACTGTGTATGTTGTTATGTTCCTCTGTCAGTATGGATCTTACAATCAGTGATAAAGGCATCTACAGCACATCCAAGTGAGGACAGAAACAGCTATCATCTTTGATAAGAGATAAGGACTGGCTATTTATGCACCTAGGGGACTCGTAAAAGCTCAGGCCCTCTTTCCAAACTCCTGTAAAGAGGCTTCTATTTCTCTGTTGCTTTTAGCAGTTCCTTGTAGTACCTAAAGACTTAACTGTGTTCAGCTTGAAATGGGATGCTTCAGACAGTTCATATGTCAGCATATGATTGATAGTCCTTTGGTCTTCTGTGCTGCTGTAGTTTAAGTCACAGTTGGGCATCTCAGTAAGTTTTCAGCTGTTATACTCTCATCACATAGCAATTATTGTTTACTCCCTTGGTAGCTAAATGTGGTCCTGGGGTCATTGCTGTTTTTCTGCAGTGGATCCTACTCTAAGTTTTCATCTGGTTGAAGGCAGGGGATATTTCTCACATCTCTCCAAGAACCTCTGAAAGAAGTGAGCCTTTGGGCAGCAAGCATTTTTCTGCTTTATTCAATGCCCTGGCTGGTTTTTAGCTTGTGGGTAAAGTTTAAATTGTCAGTCTGAAGCTATGAAGTGTGTGGTATTTATTCAGTGAGGATGACTATGTCCTTCCAGCAGAACCACAGGCAGATTCACTGTCTGAGGTTATTGATCCAAGGCTTTGCTTGCTTACTAGGTTGAAGATGCTTTGAAGAAGCAGGCTCTGAAATCAATGCTGCTAGGTCCTCTGTAATATCCTAAATATGGGTAAAAGCAGGTTGTCCTCTGAGAAGCTTTTCTATTTTCCAAATCTGCCTGAGCAGAAAGAAAGAAATGAAAAGCTGGTGATGGATGGATGAGATTTGCAGTTATTTCTCTCCTCTGGTCATTGTTTACTGTGTGAAGTTGGCCAGGTTTTCTGATTTGAATTCCTAAATGTTGATCAAGGATGTCAACACTGTGTAAAGCATGGATTATAAATGAGATTTTGCTAATCAGAATCATTTGGGCTGGAAAGGACTTCAAGATCATCTAGTTCCAATCACCCTACCACGGGCATGGGCATCTCCCACTAGACCAGGTGCCAACTGGGCTGCATCAAAAGGAGCTTTACCAGCAGGTCAAAGGAGGTGATCCTGCCCCTCTACTCTGCTCTCTTGAGATCCCACTTGCAGTATTGTGTGCAGTTCTGGTGCCCTCAACATAAAACATGGAACTGTTGGAACAAGTCCAGAGGAGGCCACGAGGATGATCAGGGCCTGGAGCACCTCCCGTATGAAGACAGGCTGAGAAAGTTGGGGCTGTTCAGCCTGGAGAAGAGAAGGCTGCATGGAGACCTCATAGCAGCCTTCCAGTATCTGAAGGGGGCCTCTAAGAGTGCCAAAGAGGTGACATGATGTACAGTGAGGTATCCTTTCCCATGGCAGGGGGTCCTTTCCAACCTGAATGATTCTGTGATTCTTTGGTGACCGAGGCTCTCTCCAGCTTGGCCTTGAACACTGCCAGGGATGGAGCATTCACAACCCTGGGCAACCCATTCCAGTGCCTCACCACCCTCACAGAAAAGAGTTTCTTCTATGTATCTAATCTAAATCTCCCTTGCTTAAGTTTAAACCCATCACCCTTTGTCCTATTGCTACAGTCCTTGATGAAGAGCCTCTCTCCAGCATCCAGTCCTTAAATTATTTGTCCAATCTATGCATTGTGTCCTCTGTGTTTTAGCAATCACACACTGAGCTGGACAGTTCCTAGTTTGGTCACACACCTGTAGGGATTCAAAAGTCTTATGCAAAATTGCCTGTGATTTAGCTCATGACACCTGATTGCAGTGTTCAGTTGGAGGGTTCGTGGTGCTTCAAGCTTTTTGTTGGAAGTCCTATTTTTGGGATAAATCATGCCTCCTTGGAGATGTGCTGTCACAGACAGATGCAGAGCTGGGGGTTGCAGTTTGTTGTCATAGAATCATAGAGTAGTTATATAGCAGGATATTGCTGTATTTGAAGGGTTGAGATAACATGCTGAATTGTTCTGCAAGGTGCAGTGCAGGGATCAGAATTTAGGGTCTTCAGTGTACATCTGGATAATACTCTGTACTCTTGATGTCTGTGCCTGCTCTCCATTGCTTTCTATGGGATATGTCATAATGAATTGCAAAGAAACCCACCACAAAAAACCCCAGCAAACCCAAAATTACCAGTCTGGAACTGCAAAGAGCCTTTAAAGAATTGTTACAGGGTTTGGAATGTGCTGTTGTGCACATGATTAAAATGTAGAAAGTTTGTTTGTCCTTTAGCTTTGCAGGGATCAGAATTGTGCTGAGGTTTCTTTGCACTGTGTCAGTAATTTACCACTGCAGCTGAGAATGGTACCATTGCACACAGCTCTCCTCAGTAACTGTGATGAAATCGAACTAAAAATTAGCTGCCTTTGTGAAACTATTGCATTTAAAATCAGTAAAGAGCACCAGAACAGTGTGTCTGAATGACAGCTGGCAAGATCAAATCAAGTCAGTATTCTGTTCTCAGGTTAGTAAATCTCTAAATCCATATTCTTACAGCTTTAGTTTGGGGTTGGCCAGCTTTAGGTCCGGATAGAGATAAAGCTACTGAGGTAAGCAGGGGGCTTGAAGTGGCTGTGTGACTCCCAGCATTTAACTTACAATCTCTTTATGTTTTGCAGAGTAGGAGTATGAGGTGGGCTGAGTTTGGAGGTCCCTCTTATTTTTCAGGAGCCCATTTGAGCAAGTTTTAGCATACAACTTCACTTAAAAAGGTAATAAATAAACTCCCTTGGGGGTTTTTGTATACACTAAAGCCACACGTGGCTAAGAAAGTCCCCAGACTAAATGCTGAAGGGATGGGAGTGTGCAGGGAAAGAGTATCCTATTTACCCACCTTATTTATTCATCCTAAGGTTTATGGCTGCTGCTGGAGAAAGGATGCTCATGTAGATGAACTGACCTGACAGGACTCTCGAGTTTCTAGGAGTATCAAACAAGACACTTCTATGGGCAAACCCTGCAGCACATGGGCCACTGCAGTCCCAAGCCAAACCACAGCTTAAGACAGAAGGCAAGCTCCTTATGAAACTGTGCTCTAACACTACAAGAGTTGAAATGTGGGCTTGGAGCCCTGTGCAGTGTGATGTGCCTTCAGTGGTGTCCAGAGCAGGGAGGTGGTTTTCATGTTTTCATTTGTTCTTTATTTCATCAGCCAAGCCTATGTGTATCACCATAGACTTCAGTGGAAGCAAACTCCAAGGAGATGAACTTTGGCTGAGTATTTTGGGGGATAGTATTCTGGAAATGCTCAGTTAGATTTGGTTTTGCCTTCATCCCAGCATGTAGAGTTTAATTTCTGTTTGGTCAAGCATATCTTTTTCTGAGTCCAAGGTATCTTTTGGCAATGGCATTTCTAAATGTTTTGGTACCAAACAACTTGTTATGATATGGTCCCTTTTCTTCCCCAGCTTGGATTCCAGGTCCTCTCCCTTGTAGCCAAACCAGGAGGCCGTCTGCCTTCCTGTTTATCTGCATCATCTCTTGCCAACACTGTCACAATCTGCCCTTCAGGATACCACTGATTCTTTGTGTGTAAAGCTCTTGTGGAAAAGCTTGGAAGTGCGGAGGAATCATAAGTGGTTGGGTTGGAAGGGACCTTAAAGCTTACCCAGTTCCAACCCCCGGCCACAGGCAGGGACACCTTCCACTAGAGCAGCTGCTCCAAGCCCCTGTGTCCAACCTGGCCTTGAGCACTGCCAGGGATGGGGCAGCCACAGCTTATCTGGGCACCCTGTGCCAGCGCCTCAGCACCCTCACAGGGAAGAGCTTCTTCCTAAGATCTCATCCCAGTCTCCCCTGTTTCTGTCAGGTTAAAGCCATTCCCCTTGTCCTGTCCCTACAGGCCCTTGTCCCAAGCCCCTCTGCAGGTTTCCTGCAGCCCCTTTAGGCACTGGAGCTGCTCTAAGGTATCCCCTTAAGGAGCCTTCTCTTATCCAGGCTGCCCCAGCCCAGCTCTCTCAGCCTGGCTCCAGAGCAGAGCTGCTCCAGCCCTTGCAGCATCTCCATGGCCTCTTCTGGATTGGAAGGGAATCTGTTGCTGGCACAGGGAGAGGGTGCTGATGCAGACCCTGTCTCTGTGCTGTAATAACCTCATAGTACATTGGTCCTTGTAGGTGCACTGAGAGCTCTTGGAAGTATCTGTTGAGCAGCTTTTAGAAGTGCTGAGTTTATGCTTGCAGTCACTGTGAGATACTAATAAAAGTAAATAGTGTTTGGACCAAAATGCTTGTTTCTGTTGCCTGAGCAGTTTATGTTGTAACAATACCTTTAAAATTGCCTGTAAGTTGTGGAAATTCATCAGTTTGGCAGCTGCCTCTGTTGCTTTCTTTTTATCATGCCCTTTCTTTTAGAGGAGTCTTAATCCTTACACCAGGCATGTTTTGGTAGGGCAGAGCTAAGATTGAATGTAGCTTTTGTTTCTTAGGGTAGACTATGTTGGTTTTTGGCATCTGAATTGCACTTAAGTAACATAAATTGTTTGATAAACAGCATGAAATCTGATATTGCTGTGGTTAGAATGGAGCTAGGGCTGAATGTGACAGCTTGTTCAGCATTCTTATTCATTGCATCTAGTGTGGCAAACAACTAGTTGATTACTTTGGAAGTACTGTAGATGACAGTGGGAATAGTGACCATGTTACATGTGGGGCTGGTCCCAGTCTTCAATCCACTGACCTCAGCAGGTTTCAAGCCTTGCCCACATAAGTATTGTGACATGTGTCATTGATTTGAGAGACTGCAGTGCTGTAGTTGACATGAGTCTGGTGCTGCTCAGAATTAGTGATGATTTAACTGAAGCTGCTAATTCACAAAATGAAGAGCAATAGCTTGTTGCTCAGTTTTGTTTATCAGATGGATTTGCTGTACCATAAGGTACCTACTAGGGATGGATCTGGCAGCTTTGTAACGTTATGTGGCAGAGTTTGACCCCTGCATTTGTGGTTTTGGTGTGTCAGATCTGGCACTTGCTGAACAAAACTGGTCTTAGAGCAAATTCTGTTTGAGCTGACTTTGGATAAAGAGAATGTAAATTGAGTTCCTCTTTAGCTTCTACAGCAGCCAGCTCCAGGAGAAGAATTGAGCTACTCTTACTGGCATTCCTTAAGAGCTGGGAAAGGAAAGGTAGGGACTGATGAGTAACTACACTTTATTGCTGCCCCTTGCTGTAGGGGAGAGTTGTGATTGGTGATGATGTTTAGGCTTCTCCAAGGCTTTGGGATCATTTTCTTTGTCTGTCTTGCTATAAGTGATGCAGATTTACCCTCCTGCCCCACAACTTGTCTGGTTGTCTGTCTGTACTGTGCAAACATCTGCTTTTGGCAGCTCTCTTATGGTATCCATGTTCTAATTATTCCTCAGTTCAAAGAGTACCACTGCTGGTGCGTGTCCCTGTGCAGACAGCACCCCAGCTCTTTTAGCACCGAGCCCATGCAGTTAGGCCCTGGAATCTAATTTTGGAGCTGCCAACACGCATGCCTGCAACAGCTGAACCCTGGATGCTGTCCTGCATGGGAGAAGCCTTGCCTGTATCCATCTCTAAGTAAATGCCATACATGAGATTGTCCTGCTTTGTTGTTGGTTGGTTTTTAGCAACTAATCAGGAAGCTAAGAAGCAAATGGTTATTTTACCTATCCTTGGGCTTCTGGATCCAGAAATACTCTTATGCTGGCAAAGCCTAAGAGACAAGTCAGACTGAAAACACAAAGGTTTTCCTTTGTATCTTCCTTTTCATGTGACTGTCACTTATTTTTTCTCTCTTTTCCTCCCTGCTACCAAACCTTGAACAGCCTATTATAGCTTTTACCCAAATGAATTCTTGTGGGACAGACTGAGCTTCAGTGCTGTTGTGAGCAGGTCAGACGGGCCTCGATGCTTGGGGGAGAATAAACACTGTGCTGTAATTCCCTCTTTCAATAGAAGGCTTAGCACAACAGCAAACTTCACTACTTTCAGCTTCTAATGAGCTCTGGTAGAGATGCTGAGCATGGTTTTGATTTTTAAGCTCCTCTTTGAAGCCCAGGGGTGACACTTGCTATCTGGCTCCCCAAACAACGTGACATTTTGATAAACGACTTCTGCATTGTCAGCCTAATTCAATATCTTCCTTTTAAAAATGTTTTAAATGGCAGAGCTTTTTATAGTTCTGCAGCTGCCAAACACAAAACTCGGACATAAACTGAGCAGACTGACAAAGAAAATAACACCGGCACAGACGTTTGCTGCATATCAACATTATCTGCTTAACTTCACTTTGCAGCTCTGTTGCACACAGAACCTTCTTCAACACATGGAACGATGGAACTGAAACAGACTTTCAGTGTATTTCTGTACTGTGTATAAAAAAGATCAGCTCCACATTTTAGGGGATGGTTTTTTTCTGTGTCTGACTTCTAAAGTGATGTGTGTTTTGTAGTACGTCCATATGGATTAGCTCTGTTCAGCCTCATAAAACATGTAGTGAAGGCTTGACTGTTTCTCAACATAGGAAGGAATTAGTTACTTCAAACCCAGCAGTGCTGTGTTCTCCTACACAAGACGTCTTGAACTTTAACTCTTTGGCTTGGCTCATGGATTTGTCACTTTGCCTAGTGGTTAGATTTGTGATGGAAACCATTAAACTCTGTTTAATCTTCATTTGAAGGGCTTGATGTTAAAGCTGCAGGTAAGTTTAGCTGTGATTAGCTGCGAATGAGAGAATGGATTATACATGCCAAATACTGTCATTTTTGGAAATGTTCAGGTTATTAAGAGTTTGTCAAGATGGTCTGTGCATGTAAAGCAGAGCAGGGGCTGGAGGGAGAGAAATGTGTTTTATTAGGCATGGGGAAATAGAAGTAAACCCAAGGACTTTAATGTTCACGGCCTTTCTTCTTGCAACTCAATGTTTTTATATCCCCAGCTAGATAAGTTGGTCCAAGCAGTAAAAAAACCCATCCAAAGCCCAGACTTTCCCTGTTAGCCATTACCCACCTCACAGGGAATTAGATGCCTTCATGTTGCCATTTGTGTTTTTAGCTAATTGCTGGGATAAAACAACTGTGCCCATAAATTGGATATTTCGATTAAATTTATTGGAGAGACAAGGCCCTTTTCTCCCCTAATACTGTATCAAGGATTCTAGATCTAGCAATCATAGAATCATAGAATAGTTAGAGTTGGAAAGGACCTTAAGATCATCCAGTTCCAGCCCCCATGCCATAGGCAGGGACACCTCACACTGAGGTCCTTTCCAACCCAAACCATTCTATATTTCTATGATCTCAAAGTATTTGAAGTGACGAGGATGCTGGGAAGAAGAACTGAGAACATGTCTTCCCCCAGTGCCTAGCAGATGTCTTGGCTTCACGGTGAAAGTGATGGAAAGCAAGGATAAATGTGACCATGTGCTCCAGGAAGGTGGGTCTGCAGAAAGCTTTCCAAGCAGATGTTAATGCTGATGGTAACACAGAGTGGGTTGTGGTTGGTGTCTGCTACTTTACACCCACCAGTGAATTAGCTTACACTGATGTCTTACAGACTTTGGGGATGGGGCTTTGAGCAGTGTGCTCTAGTGGAAAGTGTCTCTGCCCGTGGCAGGGTGTTGGTACTGGATGAGCTTTCATTTCTGGACTGAATGAGCCCAAACCATTCTGTGGGTCTGTGAAACACAGACTTGGTTGATCAGAGGTAAAAAAAGGTTGGGGTTTTTCCCCTCTCCAGTTTGAGGATTTCCTGTACACGTACCCCTGGGACTTGTTTCTTGTTGCCCACATGCAACAGATTCCTCTCAGCCTTGGTAAACTGCCCAGGTTGTGATGTGCAGCAGTGTTTATTAGAAGGAGACACATGTGAGATGCCTTTCCCTCCATGTGCTGATGCCAGCAGCTTTCACTGGCTTATGTCTAGGGAAAAAAAATAGTGCCTGTGACAGCACTGAGGTTTCCCTGAGCATTGCTGTTGGGTTTCTGAGGGGCAGCAGAGGCTTAAGCATTGGGAGGCTCTCTGCTGATTTCAGTCAACTTTGCATCAAGCCTTTTGAGGATTCAGGAATAAGCAGTTCCACTGTTCGAGACTGTTTGATCACAGAAGGATGAGATTAAAGGTAGCAAGATGGTGGGATTTCACATTGTATTCTGCTCATGGGTAGTAATTAAAACAAAAGCATATGTGAAAAATTGCTTAAGCCAGAAATTTCAAAGCAAAAATGGATTATGCCAATATCATTTGTTTCAAGTGATAGAGAGTCCCATGAAGGCTCCAGCTGCTTCCATAGTTATGTGTTCCAGAAATCAGAAGTGCTTTTTAGTCCCATCTATTTTAGCATCATCTGTCCAAGCTCATTCATCTTCCTTATGAACTTTGGAGCGACTGCTCAGTGATGCCTTTCTCATGCCAGAAGCTGTCCTCTGGCACGCAGAAGAGCTGGACTTGTGCACAAGAGCTGTTGAAGGCAAAGTGGGGGCTCTGAGTGAGATACCTTGGAGAGCTTGAAGCTGCTCTGGAGAGTTCTTGTAGCTTCATAGAAGTTCCAAATGTGCCTTTGAATTGTGACCTTCCAGATGTTCCCTGGTCAAGGGTGACTGAGATTATGAAACAAGAATGAATGCACGACTGATGCTTGCTGAAACTGGGCCACCCTCCCTAAAGGCAAGTAATTGTTTGGGGTTTACTGTAACTGTAATGTTAGCTGTATTTGAAGTTATAAGATAACGAAATAATTTCTCACATAAATAGAAGTGATGCAAATGTGCTGGAAAGCAGCAGCAAGAGTCTGGCTGCTGCCGGAGAATAGGTTTGGTTTTGGCCACTTACAACAAGTTAATTGCATTTTAAAGATAAGCTTTAATGGATTTGGCAGTGAGAGCAAAACCGTAACCAGATCGTGTTGTTTTGTACCAGTGCCTTTCAGGTTTCCCTGCAAGGTCAAATGTCCTGTTGATGGGCAGCTGGACTGCTTTGCTCGTAGGAATGCAAGTGGTGGAGTTGCAGAATGAGTTTCCCACTGAAGCCAAGTATCAAAGTGTCAGAATCCAGCAGTTTCACTTCCTGTGAAGCTGGAAACCCCTGTAGCCTTCATTAGGGTTTCCTGCAGGGAAGGAGGGATATGAATCTTGTTTGACTCACAGAACCATAATATTTGCACTGCAGTTTGTAACAGCGAGCAAGAAGTTTTCAATTAGTATATCCTGAGGAACAGCAAATTCAGTGACGTGGATGCTTTTAATGTTTAATTTTTGACAGAGAGTAAATAAAGCAGCTCCCAGGACCTTCAGTGTTCCACAGGATTGGAGAAGGGAGGAAGAGCGGTGAACGTGGTTACATAGCTATGAGCAAGCAAGGAGCAGCTGAAACCATTCTCAAGTCTTAATGGCTTTGCTTGGTATCATAATAATGTAACCTCTGAACTGTGGTACTGTAGCACTGTATTAGGCATGCATGTAGGAGGCAGGAATTTCAGTCTTGTTCGTAAGTCCCTTGGTCAGTTCACCACTGGTTTGAATTTCCTAGTGGTGCAAAAGTTTTCTCAGGCTCTGAGCTGGTTGCAATAAACCCTGATTTGGGGCCCAAACCAAATTAGCTTGAAGTCCTGTGAGCCTCTTCCCTTTCATAGAATCAAGGAATCATAGAATGGTTTGGGTTGGAAAGGACTTTAAGATCATCCAGTTCCTACCCCCTGCCACAGGCCTCAGGTTCATAGTAATTTCAGGTTCATAGTAATTCCATACTATGGGAAATGCTTTCTATATCTTAAAAAGAGGCTTCACCCTTAACTTTGAGGCACCATTGCTTTTTCCTATCCAGGCAGAAGAGTGCTCTGAGGAGAGGGAAGGCTCCTGGGCTGAGTTGCTTCTGAGATACGAGTTTCCAGATCTGTGGTGTGCACAGTGGTGAGATCATCAATGTCACTGTGCACTGTAGTTCTTCCTCATCTCTGTTCTGGCTGAGGTGGACCATATATTTGGGCATCCAGCATCTGCTTTGCTTGTAGTCTGTATGTATGCAGAGGCTGATCATCTTTTGGATGCATTGGATTTACTGTCCACCTGCAGGTCAGCACTGCACATAAAACTGTAGCTTCGAGCTAACTTCTGGACTTTCAGAAATCCTGGGGTAATGACCGAAGTCCTTACCTTTTTCCCCAAGGAAAAAGATCAAGGTGGAAACAGAGGGCATGCCTTGAGATACTGGTATGTGAGAAAGCAATCTCATTCTTCAGAGAAAAACATCCATATGTTGGGTAATTCACCTGGCAAATATGAGATGAAGAAAAAGGGTACGAGAAGTTGTAAAGATGCTTACTTATTGCTCTACAAATATGAAACATCTCTATTACCTAGAATAAACCACTTAGGTTCAAAATCTTCAGTTGAGCCTGAAGTGGAGACTAAGCTTACTTTCTCAGTCCAATGAGTTAGACAATGTGTTTAGACACATCACCCCTGGCTGTGGTTGTCAGAGTGTGGCAAAATACAGAAACTATTGAGTTTGAACATCAAGACTTGGGGGAAAAAAAGAAAACAATGTGACTGGGAGAAATACTTGTGGTTTGTTATTTCATATTCTTAATTCTTGGAAGCCTTCACCACATTATACAATCTTCAAGGCATGTGTCATTCAGCTTCTGGTTCTCTTTAATGAGATTCATTCAGGCATTGAAGTTCAAGCTGTCCTACACACTTGCTGCATTACAGCTAACAGTTTGGAGCTCCATTGTGTTTCTTACCAAGGGGTTGTGGAAGGTGGTTTCTGAATCACTGATAGATGTTCATGTAAGGATTGGGCAGTCATGGGTGTCATGTTGGCATTTTACATCTCACATTTAGTTCTGGAGTGCTCTTTTGAGACAGAAAAGTAGTTATTCTCACTTCAGTGGAGAGCTGAATTTAACTTGCCTGATGTAATATGGGACATCTGTGGCTGACCAAATGACTGAACACTGCTCTCTCCAAATTAATCCCCTAACCATTCATCTAGCATACCTGTTTGCTCTCCTGTTTATCATAGCATCCTTTGTTCTGACAATGATCTCAGCCACAGCCTGTTAGAAATGCGGTTTATCAACTGCTATATCCCACAGATTGTGGTACCCTATACATGCCATCAAATACATGTTGTTCTATAAAATAAAAAGCATTTTGTGAAATGCTTCCAAAAGCTGTGCACAAGAAAGTTTTTTAATGCTTTTCCATTAATATGCTTAAACACTTAAATTTCCTGGTGTTATTGTGCACCAGTTCAAACCTTTCCGTCACCCTGTGTATACGTTACAGATGCCAGTACCTGTAATCTTGAGGTAATTACCTTTACGTTATGAAAGCAGTAATTCAAAGAGAGAACCAAACCAGGGTAAATATTTAGGCTTAAAGCTTGTGGGCCAGAGGTCCAGGTGTGATGTGTGGTCCCTCTGTGGCTGCTGCCTCAGCATCTGATTAGACAGATGCTTCAATCAGTGATTTCTTAGAAACCAAGATCACTGGCTTACTTTCATTTTACTTCATGACACCTTCCAGCAAATGTCTCGGACTAGATCCAAAGCAGATTGAATTTGATGGGAAACAAATGAGTAATTACAGCCCTTTGCAGCAAAGTATTCAAGCTTGCAGCCTTCTTGGTTTCATATTAAGTGCTTTGCTGAACTAGGGCATAGGGTTTTGGTTTAGTATCCCACTGCTGTAAGACTGAATGTCTTCTGGCCAAAGCCTGTATCTAAGGAGTGGCTTTAAGGGAGCACAGTTGGGCTGTAAGGAAATTGTGGTACACTTCTGCTCTGTATTCACAGGGAAGAGAAGCAAAAATAAAAGCCAGTAATGTATCTGTGTTATTGAGTACCACGTAGAAGAAAACCAACTGCAAAAATGAAATGAACTTGCAGGAGGAGGTTCAGACAGCTTATTATATCTCCAGTTGGTATTTCCTTTATTAAGCACAGTCACTTCAGGTGTTAAAACTTCCAAATGGATAAATTTGCTCTCAGCTTTACCCTGCTGAGCTCACAAGGGCTTCTTGTTCATTCAGTCCCTTTCCTCCTTCAGTTTAAAAAAGGAGGAGCAGAAGAGTAGTGAATGAAAGAAAAGTCCCGAAGCAGTGTGACAGACCCTTCTTTTAGCAGTGGATTTAGATCCTACATTCTTTAATGCTGGTGTAGGAGTTTGGCCTGTCCTTAGCATGTACTATACAGTCACTGAGCAGTTTCATTACAGTATGATTGAATATACACATTAAGGGTGCTTGAAGACAGGGTCTGCCTCCAAGCTGTGGGCAGCAAACCTCCTCTCCAAATAGCTGGATGTTAAATCTTGGTTCACTTTGTGCAGAAGTACATATTCCAATGCATTTGCCCTTCTGGTTCACAGTTCCTTTGTCCCAACTCCCTCATTCCTAGATGGGGGAAGTTAGGGGATAAAGAGCAAAGTGTAGCAGTAACAAAGAGCATAGTGAGGATTGCCCGTAAGGTAGAGAAAAAGGGATGAAACCCCACAGCTATGCCAGGCTTGGGCTCTCTTCTCTGTACCAGGCACCTTTGAAAGCAAAAAGTCTGTATTTCTTGAAAAGAAAACTGAGATCAGCAACACTATGTAAATGTTTGGGGTTTGATCCCACAGGTCTTTAGGTGTAGTGCTCATAGTCAGCAAGTGGGATCATAGGATCATGTAAGGTTTGGGTTGGAAGGGACCTTAAGGCTCATCCAGTTCCAACCCCTGCCACTAGAGCAGCTGCTCCAAGCCCCTGTGTCCAACCTGGCCTTGAACACTGCCAGGGATGGGGCAGCCACAGCTTCTGTGGTGCCTCACCACCCTCATAGGGAAGAATTTCTTCCTGTCTTCTTGATCCATAAGGAAAGACATGGGACAGCAGGGTCAGGATGATGCATAAAATCTGAGATCTGGTGGGAATTCAGTGGTAGAAAGGTTGGTGACTGACATGAATGCGGGTGACCAGACCTGTGTGAACCATACTGTGCGAGTGTGGATTTTCAGTGAGGACAAAAATAAACCCGGAATGTTTGCTTCATGCTGAGTCTCAGCAATGCTGTTCCAACAAAAACATAGTTTAGAAGTTGTTGGCTTTCGGAAAAACCTGATTTTCTTCCCTTTTTAATGTCTCTAAGTTATTCAGGTAACCTCAAGCTTTGCAGAGCTCCTTGGTTTTGTCTGGGGAGAAAGAGGCTTGGGGAAGCATCAGGACAACTCCTAGGCAGAAATTTGGACCAAGACCAGCATAATGGAGTAGTGAGGGACCTGATTCTACAGACTTACACCTAATAGGAAGCTTATTAAAATGTGCAACTGCAGGGACACCCCTCTGTACTTATCACAATGCTTTAGTCTGAGGTGAGATTTCTGTAGATGCAAACACATATCGCCAACAGTGTAGGACTGGAGCAACTTTAGTGTAATTTGGATACTCATCAAAGTAGAACCTTGCTTGAAATTTGTCTGAAGCTGCCTTTCCCCCCCCACAAGCAATCACATGCATGTGGCTAGACCTAGATTTTTGCAGAATCTCACTCTTTTATTGCCATCCTAATTCACCCCTGCTGTTCTCTGAAATGAAAACCTTCTGATTCTGCAGGACAAGGCATTGCTACCACCATCTGCAAAGCATCAACATCCACATCATGCTAAAATCACTCCGACCTCTCAGCATATGATGACTTTTAAAGAATGTCCAAAGGCATATCCTTATCTTTATGTTGAACATGGAAGTTAAGAGACTGAACACGTACTGATGTGTAACCAATTTGTTAGGTGAGCATCAGTTAATTTATGGTGTTTCTCAGCAGCAGCTAATTCATACTTCAGCTTCTGCATTCTAGTGCTGGACAAATGACATTATCTACTGTGTATTAACCAACTATTTTGTGCACTTCTGTATTTTTACAGTTAAAAACATCCCTGTGAAGCAGTAACAGCTTTCAGGTGCTGAGTTTGAATAGTACATTCTGGATGTGTTTGCATAAGCCACCTTTTTTAGAGCTCTCCTTTATTGAATGTTGGATGTAGATTGTGACAAGAAATGCTTAGGAAATGCATTCACAGCTTCAAGCTGCTTTCTGTGGATAATCTGTAACACCTGAGAATAGTGTGAACCATTTGATGCTGTTAATATAACCTTATTTTGAATGACATACATGTCAGAAAGGGTTTTTAAGGTAACAGTGAGAGGATTTTTATCATCAGGAGTTGCAGATAAGGAGATGAGAAGCAAAATCTCTGTTCTGTAATAAAACGAAGAGTGATAGCAAAAGTAATTTTATGTGTTGCCTGTGTCTATATTGTACTTGGGCTGGCTTGGAGGAACCCAGCTCCTGGTTCTGTCTGTCCATTTATCCTTGTAAGCAGCCCAGTGTATGTTTGTGTATGTAAAAGAACCTTCTGCAGACCCTTTCAGGAAGAATCACAGCCTGGTTTGGGTTGAAGGGTCCTTAAAGCTCATTCAGTTCCAACCCCTGCCATGGGCAGGGACACCTTCCACTAGAGCAGCCACAGCTTCTCTGGGCACCCTGTGCCAGTGCCTCAGCACCCTCACAGGGAAGAGCTTCTGCCTAAGAGCTCATCTCTATCTCCCCTCTGTCAGGTTAAAGCCATTCCCCCTTGGCCTGTCCTTACAGACCCTTGTCCAAAGCCCCTCTCCAGGTTTCTTGCAGCTCCTTTAGGCACTGGAGCTGCTGTAAGGTCTCCCCTTAAGGAGCCTTCTCTTCTCCAGACTGACCCAGCCCCACCTCTCTCATCCTGGCTCCATCTGGTACAATTAGGAACACATCTGATTCGAATTTGAATGGAGGATTTTCCATTAGAAATATCTGTTTGTCTTCACTATTTTTTCTTCACTCTGCTTCAGCACACATCAGGGTTTGGTGGTATGATGGTGTTGAAAGAGACGTTTGTAGCCTGTGTAGGTTATAATGTGTAAGCTCTTGGGGAAATGGCATAAGCTTTTTGAAGGTGGTTGGAGCTTTTTCTGTGTGTGATATCCAGCAAGATTGTAGCTTGACCTCTACAATCAAAATCAAATCTGATGCATTACTCAGCATCCAGGTAGTTTGCCAGATCTCAACTGCTTTGGGATCCCTAGCAGCCTTCGTTGGACTCTTAACTGACATCTGCATCCTGCTGACACTCATTTAAACCACAGCCGATGGACTGGTTTGCCACGTGAGCTTGTCTCAATGACATAATTAAATGTTGGCATTCCTAATGTGGTTATGGTCTCTTAATATGGGCTTTGCAGCTTGAGGCTGTTCCTGTCTCATGGAACACTTGAGTCAGCACTTTCTGTGAATGGAGCTGCTTTAACTGTTGTGTTGTTCTGGATTCCTGCTGATGTAAAACTCAAGAAACCCCAAATGGCATACATCAGATGTAGACAGTATCTGTACTAACAAATGAAACATACCCATGACCATTCTTTGCAACTAAGGCCAATCTCTACTTAGAGACTGGTGTATGAGTCCCCATACGAACCACTTCTGGATAGAATCATGGAATGGTTGGGTTGAAGGGTCCTTCAACCACTTCCAACCCCCTGCCATGGCAAGGATACCTTCCACTAGAGCAGGTTGCTTCAAGCCCCATCTAAGCTGGTCTTGAACACTTCCATGAGTAGAAATAGAGTTTCTTTTGGAGCATAACTGTAATTCTATTCTTAAAATACAATTTATGCAAATGCATGTGTTATGCCTTAGCAATTAAACCGTTCTTATCTCAATCCGTGGGGGCTACATTCTTTGGATTCTCCTTCCTAACTCTCCGGGAGTTGGGGGACTTGGTTTAAACCATGACATTTTTGGCGCCCAACGTGGGGCACGAACCCACGACCCTGAGATTAAGAGTCTCATGCTCTACCGACTGAGCTAGCCGGGCCAGGTGTCCTGTCTCTCCTTCCTCCCAGACTCTCCCTGGCTGGAAAAACCTTGAACAAAAACACCCTCAAAACATGCTCAAACCATGACAGCACTTCATATTGCCTTGCTGTTTCCTAATGATGTACCTCAGGTGCTGTTACGTCTCTTTCTATTGCTTTGGATGTGCAGATTATGAATTACTCCTTGTTTTTATCTTCTTTTTTGCATGGCAGTGTCCTGCTTTGGTAAGATTTAACAAAGTGGTGGCTAAAAGCTTACAATATACACAAGTGAAGTGACCCCTTTGAGCATCAGCACAGCTCCGCTTCCTCAGACCTCTGTGTCTGTAAATCCAAACGTGGTCTCTATAACAGCTGCTTGCCGGTATTTACACTGGTCTACAGCAGAGTTAGAGCTGGAGACCTCTTGTGCAACACACGGGGATTTCCCACCCACATTTTTAAGGAATTACTTGAAAAACTGTATTTCTTGTGGGGTACCTCAGTGTTGGTGAATCATGCGGCACTAACCGCACAATTACAGCTTGGTCAGGTGGTCTAGAGCAAACAGAAACTTCCAGTATTTGGAGAAGGATTTTGTGACCCTAAAAGTATGTCCACTGTTTCCCCCTTCCCTCCTGACTACATTGATTGGCATAGCCAATCTCAATGGGAATGATTGACATATGCCAGGAGCTTGTGATTCTGAGGCTGAGAATGGCCACACACGTGGTTAATCCAGCATGTTAATGCGTTTGCTGAGCATTTCCATATAATGACACAAATAATGTTTCTATGTAAAAGCAGAAAGATGTTTTGGGGTGTGCTTGTGCTGACAGATCTCACATTTGTTACGCACCAAGAAGAACCTGCTGTCTCTGTGCTTAGCAAAACTCAGTTCAGAAGCGCTGTCAAGTGTTAGCATGGGGTTTCAGACAGATCTGGCATGGGGATGGGGATCTAACTGAATGACACACAAGTTTTCTGTGCCGTGCTTCAGCACTTCAGAAATGCATTCATTTAAATGCGTAAAGCATCTTTCAAGAAGCACTGCATCTTCATTTTTAGCTTCACAGACTTACAAGACATCAGTTTTCTCCTGACTGTTTATCTGAGGGAACTCCACAAAACCCCTGTACATGCTGTTAGCGGGCTATATGTAAACATGTAGTAGCAGAGCATGATGGGTTTTATGCTGTTTGTTCCAAAAAGTGTGTGTGCCTTCCTGGTCTGTTCAGTGACAGTTCACATGGCCTCTTCTCTATAAACACCTTTCATGGCCAAAGAGATCTCCCACATGCAGAAGTTTCAGGAGACACTGTAATGTATTTGGGAAATCTCTGTGTAAGTACATATTGGAAAAAAACAACCCTCTGAATGATGTATCTGCTTTTTAATCCTGTTTTCCTATAGCCTACAATGTCCTTTTGGATAGCCTTGCATTAACAGTGGTGTTACATCCAAATGCTTTCAAATTGCAAAAGCACTTCTTCATCTATTACTTTCCAGCCTGTTGACTAAAGCCACTTGGGCCTGTTTCACTGTGTCAGGGGTGCTGTTTTCCTAGCACTGCTTACACCATGTTTGAGCTTATTTCAGCATTTTTTGCCTAGCTGGAACTACACATACCTCAATTACAGAACATGCTCAAGTCAATGTAGGGCTTTTTGGCCAATAACTGATGCTAGATGTTATTTGGCTCTGTCTGCAGGGTTTGGCTGGTCAAGCTGACTCTATTCTGTTCTCCCTCCACCCACCCTCTGATTTGTTTTTTGCCTGTCTCAAAGCTTGGAAAGGAAAAATCTGGAAGTGAAGAAGTCTCAGAGATTCCACTGCTTCATTCCCAGTCCTGTGCCATTAGGATATCCAATTCCCCCATGAATAATAACCACCTCAGTGCAAAGCTTACCTTAGAGAAAGTGTAATCTTGTGTTGGTTTAAAGGATCAGTTCCATGATGTGCAGCTACTCGAGTCATTCCTGATGCCATTTCAGTGCTTTTTAAACTATTAGAACATACTTTTGCCTGTTGAGGGGATCTTGTTACAAGCCACTGCTTGCTAGTTGCAGACTATTGGTTTCTGCCTAAACCGTGTGGTAAGGTCCCCTGGCACATGCCTCGGATCTGCAATGAATCGGCCTTGGAGCACTGATGCTAAAGATGCCTGTGGAGAACCCCACAGCAAGAAACAGTATGAAAAAACATGAGAAAGTTGGAACTAATTTGGAGTTTCTTTGTGTTGTGCCAGCCAAACAGCTCTTTGTACACTACCTTTTCTTCCACCTCAAGTATCTTGATAATTCTACTGCTTGGATATGTCTATGAGCCTTTAATTAGAGCAGGCCATGTACTGTAGTATCCTGTTCTCACAGTGACAAACAACAGATGCTTAGGGAAAAAATGGGAATAGGCAAGCAAACAACAGCAGTGCTTCCTTCCTGCTGCCAGCAGTTTGCAGCTCAGGGACCTACTAACTTAAATCATTGCATTTCATAGCCTTCAAAATACAGAATCACAGAATGGTTTGGGTTGGAAAGGACCTTAAGATCATTCAGTTCCAACCCTCCTGCCATGAGCAGGGGCCCCTCACACTAAACCATGTCACCCAAAGTTCTGTCCAACCTGGCCTTGAACACTACCAGGCATGATGCATTCACAACTTCCCTGGGCAAACCCATTCCAGTGCCTCACCACCCTCGCAGTAAATATCTCTTTCTCCTCCCCATGAAAGTCTTTTAAACTCCATATTCAAAGAAGTAACCTTGCCAAAGGCAAGGAGTTCCTTGAAATGACTGAGTGTTGTATAAGGAATTACCTCATTTCATTTTGCAGTTGCAGTTTGTTGGTGCTGCCTTTTGCTCTTCTTACAGAAGAGACTCTGAATAACCAGAGATTCCTTCAGGGGATACATGATTTCCAGCAGCTTCTTAGGAGACTTCTAGAGGATCTCAGTGCCTGAGGTGGCAATGAAGGTTCTGCAGTAGGACAACAGATACTAAATCAGTTTCTCAGATATAGGGACCAGTCACTAGGGCTAACTAGATAGGGAGGATATCTCTTCTTTATTATCAGATTTCCTGCTTTATGTAATACACTGGTACACTCAGATGCTCATGACCTCCTGCATCTCAACAATGTTTTTTTCCCATGTGTATGGGGAAGAGAATTAACACTGAGCATCAGGAAATGCAGATTCCCTTTGAAACAGGTTAGTTTTGAGTCACACCAAGCTTAAAAATCAACAAACGCCCACCCCAAAACCCCACGAGATCATAACCAAAAATTAACACACCTAACAGCAATGAATTTATAAAAGTAATTGCTTCTCAGCCAGTTGCTTAAACTCTTATGGGAAATGAGTGGAAAAATTGAAAATGAAATCAAAACTTGATAGTGGGAAGCCCTGATGTGATGCAGTACAGCTAGAAAATGAATTTGAGACGTGCGGTTATATGAAGGCAATTTTCTCATTCCATTAGAAAATCAGGATTCTAAAGCAATGTGGGTAATATAGCCCTGCAATGGAAATTGCTTCCATAAACTGAAGCTGTAACCTCAAGTGTATTCACATAAGCACATATTCCGCAGCCTCAAAACATATTTAATAAATTGATATGATAGAATTTCCCTACAAAGAGCTTTGTGAAAGAGTAAACAACACTGGCTTGTGGTGCCTAAAGCTATAGAGATAAGCCTTAAGGGTCTTTACAGCAGGTTTTATGTGTTGGGTTTAAAGAAAACAAACCCAAACGCAGTGCAGTCCTATTATATGTAATAATTTACTCAGAGCTTTAATTTAAAATAAATAAACAGTTGTGATGCCACAGGCAGGGTTTGAAGTTTCCACTTATTTGAAGGCATCTGCTGCACAGCAGGCTCTGAGGATTCGTTATTAGCTGGTGTGCTGGGTTCAGCAGTAGCAGTCATTTTTCTCCTTCTCAGTAGCTGGTGCAGTGCTGTGGTTTTGACTTTCAGCCTGGAACAGTGCTTGATAACACCGATGTTTTTAGTTGCTGCTCAATAATGTTTAGTCTGACCAAGGACTTTGTGAGTCTCATGCTCTGCCAGGGAGGAGGGAAGCCGGGAGGAAGCAGCAACAGGACACCTGACCCAAACTGACCAAAGAGGTATTCCATACCACAGCACGTCATGCCCACTATATAAACTGCAGGCAGTACCCAGAAGGGCAAGTTCACTGCTCGATTGGGCTGGGTATTGGTTGACAGGTGGTGAGCAGTTGTGTTCTCTTCCCTTGATATTTCCCTTATTCCTTTATTATTATTGGTGGTAGCAGCAGTGATTTGTGTTATACCTTAGTTACTAAACTGTTATTATCTCAACATTGTGGGAGTTACATTCCTTAGATTCTCCTCCCCATCCCTCTGGGAGCAAGGGGAGGAGGAGGGGAGTGAGACAGAGACTGCGTGGCTGACTGGGCTTAAACCATGACAGCCAGTAAGGGACTGAATGCAAAAGCAGGAGATTCATCCTTGTAGCTTCAATGGAAACTCCCTAGGATGTCTTGTGGGCTGCAGGAACAGACCTTAAAGCTCATTTATGCTCCCAGTTCATCTACTTTATCTACTGGGCACTCACCTGTTTTCACTGAGGAGTATCCGTGAGCTGGGATGAGTATCTCACACTGGGCTTTGGTTCTACAGAGGATGTGAAAGAAAATAAACCTGCAACCTAGAACCAAGGGAAAATGTTGCTGACTGGGGAAATACGGAGATGGAAAGCCCTGTCCCTTCATCCAAAACAGTGGGGAGGATTCTGCCACTACAGTGCTGGAGATCACACATGAGGATGATGTGAGGGCATCCAGGAAATTAGACTTAACCTTCAGTACTGGCCTCAGAATGATGGTGTGCCCATAAAGATGCCTGTGAGGAGCAGTATGACCTGTAGTGATCATCTCCTGCCTGGAGAGGTGCAGCTCTAGCAAGTCATTCTTCAGCTTGGGCTCTGAAGTGCATTCCTTTCCTGACTCCACCATCTGTAACTTCAGTCTGTCAACTGCTGCACCCCAGGTACCTAAGCAGCCCTCCTTGCATGTGCATCCAACCTTCTTCTGCAGGAAGCCCTATGGGTTGTGCAGTTTCATCTGTCCTGGCTGTTTCATCTGTCCTGTCTTGTCATCACTGTGGTTGGGTGTTCTGTCTTTCAAACTGCAATTGGTGCCTTTTGTTATGGTTTGTCATAACTCACCTCACTTGCATCCAGGGAATTTGAGCTGAAATTCTTCATGAGTCTCTGTTGATTTGTGATAGAGTGCAAGAAGTGATGTATTTTGTCCTGAAGCCTACTTAGAAGTTGGGAATCAGCTGAAAATTAGTAGTCAACCTTCCCAGGGCTTATAGTGCTGGACAAGTGGTCAACTCAATGTCTATGTGAATAGCAGCAGCTAGAAAGAGCCCTTCAATTCCTAGAGGCATGGAATGGTTTGGGTGAGCTGATCCCGCCTCCCTGTGGTGAGCAGGGACACCTTGCACTGGAGCAGCTTGCTCCAAGCAATGTCCAACCTGGCCTTGAACGCTGCCAGGGATGGGGCAGCCACAGCTTTCTGTGGGCACCCTGTGCCAGCGCCTCCCTTGACCTGTCACTATAAACAGTCTGTACCCAAGGTTCTAAGGTGAGACTTTGCTTTGGGGATTTGTTTATTTGCTGTTTTAAAACTTTTTCCTTTATGAAAATATCTTTCAAAAATCTTCAGTGGAAAACTTTTGTTAGAAGTTTTCCCGTTTTTGGTTAAGAAGAAATAGGAAAATGCTCAATCTTTTCATTTATTCTTTTTAAGGGAGTTTAACTTTTCATCACTAAGTACAATAAAATGCCACCTGCTGGTTTTTGCTCTTCTTTCCATTACCTCATTGCAGGGTCTTTTATTTTACAAGGTCAAACTTACAAAGCCAGACTAATGAAAAGGGAGTTTAAAATGTGGAAGGAGAAGGAACTCATGTGTATATATACATATATATATATATCCCTTTAGAAAGACAGAATAGGAAAGGAGAAATAAGGTTTAGATAACAAATCCAACCTGCTCTAAGGGTCCTAGCAGGCAGAGATGAACTCACTGAACACAACTAGCTGAGTTTAATAACCCAGTTGTTGAAAAGTGAGGCAAAGGGGAATATACAAATAGAGAAATTAATAAATAATGTGTTCCTGTGATGATATTGTTTTGAACTGTACAGAATATGTAACCTGGTCTCTCATTGTGCTTATTATGGTTGATTCAGATAATGAAACACCTATTCTGCTGTTCTCTGCCACACAAGAGAAGCAGGGAATGGGAGAGGGAGTGATTGAAGATCAAGAGCACTTGGCTTTGGTTCCTTCAGGCAGCTGCACAAAGATGAACACCCTCGGTCAGCAAGTGTCAGTGCAGAGCTCGAGCAGGATGAGGTCTGGCATGCCTGGTTCAGGTGACCCTGCAGAGCATTGTCTCTGTTCCTGGTCATTGACTTATCAAAAAAACCCCACAACAAAGCTGATTTAACTCTGCGTATATAAAAATGTTCATTTTTATACTTTTTTTTTTCATCCCTTTTATTCTGAGAAGTGACCGTTGAGAGGTCAGGGTTGTGCTGGAGTCACATTGTTCTCTTTGCTCTGTCAAAACCATCTGGATTTTGCAAACCACTAAGGAGGTGTGACCATAGAATCACAGACTCATGGGCAGAGACACCTTCCACTGGAGCAGCTTGCTTTAAGCCCCTGTTGTCCAACCTGGCCTTGAACACTGCCAGGGATGGGGCAGCCACAGCTTCTCTGGGCACCCTGTGCCAGCGCCTCAGCACCCCTCACAGGGAACAGCTTCTGCCATCAGAGCTCAGCTCAGTCTCCCCCTCTTGGGCAGGTTCAGCCATTCCCCTTGTCCTGTCCCTACAGGCCCTTGTCCCAAGCCCCTCTCCAGGTTTCCTGTATCCCCTTTAGGCACTGGAGCTGCTCTCAGGTCTCCCCTTAAGGAGCCTTCCTCTTGGTCCAGGCTGCCCCCAGCCCAGGTCTCTCAGCCTGGCTCCAGAGCAGAGCTGCTCCAGCCCTTGCAGCATCTCCATGGCCCTCCTCTGACTCACTCCAACAGCTTCATTGTCCCTCCTGTGCTGTTGCCCCAGAGCTGGGTCAAGACTGCAGAGGGGGTCTCACCAGAGCAGAGGGGGAGAATCCTGAGCAGGGGCAGCGCCAGGTGATTGCTGAAGCTCCCTTCCTAAATTAACTTGTGACTGTGGGATGTGCCATGTAACTGGGAGGGATTCTGCTTCAGTCAGCTTTATTACAGTGCCTTGGGGTTCTGCTGCCCTGGACAGCTGCAAGAGCAGCTCTGTCTTCAGGTTGAAGCCAGGAGCTTAAGGGGTTGAAGATACTGATTTCTAGCTATTAATTTCTAGCTAATAGCAAATAACATGGTTTGTTTCTTTAGCTTGACATCAATACTTTGTTGCTGCCTAACATATAAAATGTAGGATTTAAATGTTCTGTGATGTTTATTTTTAAAGTGAAGCCAAAACTAAACTACAGCTTCTGGCAGAAGGTGTATTTGGTTTTAATCTGTGCCAAGGGGGACTCTTGTTTCATTTCTCCTTCCCTATTCTTTAGCACAGAGCTCTCAACCCCCCTGCACACCCATATAGCATCTCTGAAGCAGTGAGGAGTAAGGACGTTACTCTTGCTAGCTGGGTCTTCACAGATAAGTTGTGCATCCAGAAGTACTTTGACAACTTGTTTTCATGCACCAAAGTCTCTGGTTCATTTCAACCTGAAGCCAGGGCTTGACCTGTTTCCCACTAGGAATATTTGAGTCACACTCAAGATGAGAGTCTGTGTGCTCTGTGCAGTGCTACAAGGGTGTGCAGAATAACTGAGAATAGCATCTTCTGCCTGTGCTTTATGTGAAAGCCAGGCAGACATAGTTGCTGCCATCTCATCCTTCACAGGCACTGAGTTAAAATCCTTCCAAAGAACATTTCCATACAAAACATAAATCCATATTTTGTAATTGTTTTTCAGACTTAAAAGAATTATTATTTTAAAACAATTTGTATATAGATGATTTCATTGTTTCTTTAAAAGCCATCAGGAAGGGCTGTCATTGGCTTGTTTTGGGGATGAGAGAGAGCAGAACAACTGTACTTCCAACATTTAGATCTTGCCTGCCATCTGGAAAGGCTGAATTCATAACAAGGTTGCAAGTCTGGACATGGATTTGTACTTGAGCTCCCAAAACCCCCACACACACACTAGCTTCAAGGTCAGGTTAGGCAGCAGGATTTGTCAGGGGTTCTGTGCAACCTGGATTGAAATCCTGTGTCTATGTAGGAAGAATATAGTATTGGATCCTCATTACTGGCTCTTCTACCAGGACCATGAAGCCTTGGGTGACATGGTTTAGTGTGAGGTGTCCCCTGTCCATGGCAGGGGGGTTGGAACTGGATGATCTTAAGGTCCTTTCCAACCCTAACTATTCTATGATTCTATGACCATGACTCTAACTGTATATACAGAGGTCACAGGGGTAGAGAAGACTCTTGTCTGTGGAAAATCCAGTTACCACCATATCTGTTGCTTCAATTCTTGTCTAATTTTGCCCTGAGGTGAAATGGGGAGATGCTGTCTGTGATTCTGTCCTGCAGGAGCTGATGAGGATGTGCCACAAAGGTAAATACAACCCTTGATTTGGCATCAAGTGCCAGATCTGGCTGAAAATGTTGCAGTTTAAGTGCTCCTTAGACTGGTGGGCTATAAGATGTTTTAGATTCAATGTCCCTACAGAGAGAAAAAGGCCAATCATCCACTGCTGTTGTGCTTATCTTCTATGAGATTAAGTATGTGTGTGAGGAACATTGATAAAGGGGTGTTTGAAAGGCCTTTTAAGAGAATTAAGCACTTACAGGAGGTATGGAGATGCTGATAAATACCACACCAGAATCACCTGTGTGTATCACCTTCTAATAAGGACTTAGAAAATGGTCAAAGGGAGCAGGCATGGGCTAAACAGCAAAGTGAATTATGTTATGGAATGATAGGAAGGCAGTCTTCAAAGAGCTGAAAGCATACCCAAAGGAGGAAAATGGAAAGGATCCTAATCTCTGACAAGAGGAGAGAGAAAAGTAGAAAGCAAAAAGAAGGAACAATGAGCTAAAGGACTCAAAGCTAGTACAAGTTCTTCATATCAAGAGGAACAAGGTGAGCAGAGAATCTGTAATATCACTGTATGAACAACCTGCTCTAGTGTGAGGTGTCCCTGCCCATGGCAGGGGGTTGGAACTGAATGACCTTAAGGTCCCTTCCAACCCAAACTATTCTGTGATTCTATTTTCATTTTGTCTCTGAAGTTCTGGCCATCTCCAGAGCTTCACGAAGTCTTCTCCTGGCATCTAACAGTCAGACACCAAGTGCTTCAACACAAGAACTCAAAATTAACGACAATTTACAAACACTTGGATATTGCTCAGGGGTGTTTTTAGTAAGACATGTGTTGTATCTAAGCAGATGGGTCTAAAAAGACTGGAGTTTACTTGCTTCTGCTAGAGAACTGGCCAGAAATAACATAGCCCTACTCAGAAGCCGCAGCCACGTTAGTGACTGACCAAGTGCTCTGCTGCTTTGTTTGTGGAGTGGAGCAGCTTTGGGTCCATTGAGATTGGAATGTGGGAACAGTAATTTGTGCTCTTTCATGCAAGTGTACTATATAGCTCCCAGGTTGCTCATAGTCTCCTGAAAGATACTTCAGACCTGACACAATGGAAGGAAGAGAGACAAGGCATTTTCAGGTTTATCTGTATTGAGGGGGGGGGATACCGTTTAAAGCCATTTGCATTCCCTGGGTGCATAAAGGATGACGAGATCAGAAGCAGCCAAAAATATTTCAGTGGGCGCTCTTTCAAGTTGCCTTGGTACCTCTCCTGCATCGTACAGACTTGTTTTTCATGAATACCTATGAGAGTTATATCAGCCAGGCCCAGCTTGGATCCAATAGATAGATGCCAGACTTCATTGCCTGCAGTCCTGAGTTCTTGTTTTCGCTTAGCCTGATTTTACCCTGATGTTGTGTTATTAACATCAGTGGAGTTGCTCCAGGTATTGCTGATAAGGGATATCAGAATTAGGTTTTTAATGAGAACTAGGCTTTCTATTCACGGGGAAACGGTTCCCTTAACTGTTGCCAGAGGAAGAACAGTGCTCATTTCCAAACCAGCCCAACTGCTGCTGGCACTTACTTGCTATGAGAAGTATTGGGGTTTATGCTGATCAGGGAAGGGACTCCTGATAAGCGTATGGGCTGAAGTATTAAAGCTGTTCACTTCTCTGTGAACCCCTTAAAGGACTTACTTCATTAAAGGGGAGCAGACATTAAATCACTGCCATGAACATAAGCCCTTGTTGTGTTCACGTGCGATACAGTTAAAGGTTTCAGGCATTCCAATAAGGATCAGCCCACGCTGATCCGAATCACTGAGCAGGAAATGCTGCTAGGCAAGATCCGAGCTTAACTAATGAATTTTTAATTTATGGATTAAAGTGTTGATGTAGATAATGCAACAATTACAAATGCTTGTGCTTGAAGACCGTGAAAATTGCTAAACCAAGAAATTCTGCAATCATCAGAATGTTCCCATTGGTCATATTGGCAAAGAAATGTTTGTCTTGTCTTAGGGCAATGCCTTTGTAATTAAGATGCAAGTAAAGACCCTTGAGTAGACTTAGGTCTCTGAGGCACTTACCAACTTCTACACTCAATGATGCACTACTTCTGCTGCACATGCAGTCACAGAAATGGATATTTCTGCAAGATGCCTATGAAATAACTTAAAAACCCAACCCAAATACTGAATGTCCAAACTATCCTATACATTGTGTCCTTCAGATGATTTATTTCTTCCCAGGACATTTAGTTTAACCATACTGGTTTATGAATGATGGAATGAGACAGTGTTTTCAGGGGTCAGCAGCTGATTTCACACTCCTGCTCTTTGCCTTCAGGCAATGGTTTCTCACCCACTAAAGAAACCTGAAGGAGTTTGTTGTCCCACCATTGCCTAAATCAGCTGTTTTTCCCAACTCTCTCAGCCTGAGAGAGGAAGCAAACATCCTCCCTTTTCAGTGGTGGTGTCCTGGTTCACTGCAGCTGACTTCTATCCAGCCACCTCACACAGGTCTGCTCTTCATGGTACCCTGTGGTCACACAGGGTGCACTGGCCTGCTGTAGATAGGATGATGTGTCCTCCTTTTGCTGTCCCTCTTAGGCTTCTTCTTTCAGGCTTTTCAGTAGGTATTCTGCATTAGGACTTGCATTAAACATGTATTGAAAACGTCTGTCCCTTTCCTCCCTTTGTATCTGGGCTATGGGAGGACACTGGCCCCCCCATGATGCCCTAGACTGGACTTCCCTCTGCTTTCCTGACCTTGTGTAACTTACACTATCCTGTGTTCTTCAGTCACTGTGTTTTCTGGCTTTAAGCTGGTTTTCCCTGTTTGCAGCCTTCAGAAAACCCAGAGTGGTTTAAATGCACATCAGTGTTACTGGGTTGCCATGTGGAGCTTGTTGCAATCATTTCAGACTTCACACACAGTACAGTAATGTATATGCTGGATTCAGCACCAAGTCGTGTCCTAAGTTACTCCCTCCAACAGCCCACTCTCATTTTGGGTTACTTGGAGGATTTTGCTTTGACAGCACCCATGGATTGATTGCTTTGTTGCATCTGAGTGTGCTCTCCTTAAGGCATAAGATTATGTTCTGCCAGTTCCTCAGTGTTTGCTTTTCAAGATGAAAATACAGATGCTCAATGTTCACTGTATTACATTTATATTAGAGTTGTATTCAAAGTCTCCAGAAAGGCAGCTCCTGCAGGGACCTTAACATCCAGAAGATTCACAGTGTCACTCTACTGCTGTACTGTATCTCACCTGTGATTTGTTGTCACTTTTCATCCACTCTGGCCACATTTGATATGAAAATAGAGGGGTTTTCTAAATGCATAGGAGACATAAAGTATAACTCCTTTAACAAGAAAAGGTCGTTAATTCTGGTTTCATTTGAAACCTGGGTATGTATCTTGCTAAAATTGCCTTTTGCTGTTGAGAGAAAAGTGACTCTTAGCCAACCATTTTATCTAACTAAGAATTTCACAGTTAATGCATCTCCAACCTATATATAATTATGGATTAAAACCTACTAGTGCTAGTTAGACCCAAAGTGAGGTGTAAAGCGTGGTCTCATGTTGGCATGCATTCAGTTCCGATGAAGTTAATGGGAAGTTAATGTATGCTTCTTCGCAAGGGTTTCCTGACTGTGGGGCCATCCTACACATAAATATCTATTATGTCTTCTGTGATCCAGGGAAGCTCATCACAGAGCTGTGGAAGAAGTAATAGGAGAGAGCAAAAGAGGAATTGCTGCAGTGTGTCATAAAGATGGACAGCACTGCCCATAGATTTAAACTGAGTATTTGTTGTCTCCTTTCATCAACTTTTCCTTAAGACTGTTTACTTAAGAACTCAGCTATTGCCTGGAATGCAGGCATCCTATTTTCAGCTCTATGTACTCAATAAAGCTCGAAGCCGTTCCCACAGTGGGTGAGAGAGGCTTTGAGCTGGTGGTGTGATGCTGCAGTGCTGTGGTCCACCAAGCTCTGCAGGTGTCCTAAAGTAAAGCTCTTTGTTCTGCAGTGCTCACCCTTTCTGAAGTAATGAGCAAACATGAATTGCAGCTTTGTTGTTTGGCTGTTTTCCTCTCACTCGTATAAACCAAACCTCTTAAAAGTACAAGCAGTTGATGCCCCAACAGAATCAGATGCAGAGAGGGAAAGAGAGGGTTTAAAGCAGAGGGAGTAGGAGATAGACAAGAGAGGCCATAGGGCATGTGGAAGGGAGGGACTGATAGCAATTTATCCTCATTTTCTGTGTGTTACACAGCACCAGTGCTTCTGCTGAATTACTGGGGTTTTCCCAGTTGCCCATTCTGTGTATATGTGTGAGTGAAAATACAGGAGATACAGTGAAAATACAGGGAAGAAGGATTTTATATAGCCTGTTGTGGAAAAGTACTCACTTATTCAGCCTGCTAAGCTGTGGGGATCATAATGTCTTCACTGCTGTATCTCGGAATGCTTTTTGTATACGTTGTGGGCTCTACAAATCTAAACAAACCAACTCAAGCAGCCTTGTAAGTAAACTTCATTCAACCTCTCTGCCAAAAGGGAGGCTTCTCTCATTAGCAGTATCACAGGAGCAACTGTTGTTTGTCAGGTCTGTGCTCCTTGCTCCCGGTCTTTATTGTTTTATGAATAAACTAAAGGTGGAAAAACAGCATTTTCAGGGTGTGTTGGGGAAGAACCAAAACAACCATCCTTGAACTGCTTGGATGAGGTTCAGCCTGGCAGCAGAAGTCCAGTCCCAAGGAGGGCTGAATCAGGCACCATCGGATACTGCTTCACTGCTGGTGGGTTGGATTTGTCCTCTCTGGAATTTGAGGAACAGGCTGTTTCTTGTGCTTGCTTCACTCTGCTGCTTATTGAGAATTTGACCTTTGAGGCGTCAGTGTCTTGGTGCACCCCAGAGTCTTGTAGGTGAGTGGGTATTAGAGCTAAATCTTCCCATGCAGGTCAGCCCTGGAGCTATCTTCAGGAGCAGCATCTTCTCTTCTGCTTATGGCTGACTTGCTGCCACTCCTCTGTGGCTTTCTGTGCTGCAGCATCACTTGTTTCTGTGAAGGCTTTTTGTCGGGACCCAAAAGCTTGTGTCTGGTTCCAGGTGCCAATTCTGCATTCAGCTCATGTTGCTTTGCCTCACTTCATTCAAGTGTTCACCTAACAGTTATCTGTTTAAAGCTATGAGCATTTCCACTCAGGCAGTAGTTTCACACAAACGGATTTCTTTCCTAGACGTCAGCTCGCGACCTGGTGTCAACATGAAGGATTTAGGAAAGCCTGTTTGGCTGGCATAGCTGGATGTCCCTCTGTGCACATGCCTAAACCGGTCTCCTGCTGGGGGTCAGGAAGGGAATTCCTCTATCAGGAGCAGCACACAAAGAGGCAGGAGCATTCTGCAGGAGCGGAAAGCTCACATTCCTCCAAGGCATCAGCTACCTGCTGCTTCGAGAGGGACAAGCAATATGGGACCCTGCTAGCCCTTTCCTCAGGGTTCTGGCATGTGGGTACCCATCTCTGTGATTCTCTGTTCACCACAGCGTTCGTTGCACATTCTCCAGGAGGAACCCGACATCCAGCTCCTACCTGCTCTATTAAAGCCCCTTAATTCTATTTGGCTGGGTGAGTCGAGGGCACTGTGGTCTGTAGCTCCCCACAGTGGGAGATCTCTGTAATGCTTTAGGCTTGAGTGAGTTCGCAGGGATGGAAGGGGGTGGCTGCGTTTGGGTTTTTAACTATCTCTGCACTTGGCCTCTTTCACCCTTTGCAGGAGGTAAAATATGTCCCCAGTAATGAGATTTTTTGTCAGTTTGATGGCAAGGTTCAAAGGAGCAGAGATGCTTGGGAGCTCTTGTCTCCGCTTTGGGAAAGCACAGATTCCACTTGTGCTGCTGGTGAGTGAAATCTGGCCTAAACTGCCACAGTGTACAGCTGTGTACAGTGTACACAGTGTACAGGCAGGGGAGCATCTCTCATCTAGGCAGAATACAAGCACTCAGGCATCTGCCAGCCAAAGAATATCCTCCATCATAAATGAGGAGCGGGGGGATTTAAAAGCAGATCCTGGTTTTATTTGGGCCAGTACCTTTGGATTCAAATGAGGTGGTTAACACTTCTCCCAGGTTCTGGTCTGCTGCTCTGAAGAGCAGTGTGTGCTCTTTAGATGAGGGTGACTGGAGAGATACCCCAGTCAGTACTCCCACTTGGGATTCCCTTGTAGTGTCCCAGCTGTCTCCTCAAATGGGGTTTGGTGATGAGAGAATGAGGGGAAGAAGACAGGAAGGAGAGTTGTGCCTTTACAAAGTTAAGGTGTTGCATTGAGACTGGTCTTGAGTGCACTCAGTTTGTGTGGGGAGGGAATGCCCCACATGAGACAGCCTTTTTCTGTAGCAGACCTTCTCTAGGACAAGTTGTCCTCTGAGGTTAAACCTCAGAAAGGTCCTCATTTCTTGTTCCACCATATACCAGTTGTGGGAAGGATACTGGTGAGCAGTGGACCATGGATGGATGCCTTGGGTCTGTCCCACAGGTCTTGAGTCTCACTGAGGGGAATGAGCCCCCTCTATTATTGACCAAGTGCATTGAGCTGGAGATTCAGTTACTTCAATAAACAGCCACAGAAAACTGGCATTTTCCAGGCTGAAGCAACACAGAGGAAGGTTTCTTGTGGTCCATGCACTGGCCATCTTACAGGTGACTGTTACACAAAACAGGACAACATCATGTCCATGTTCCAGTGTTGCTCTTGAGGCTGAAATAGGCATAAAGAACAGATGTTTCTCCCCATCTTCACCCATTGTGTTACTGTGATTTGTTTGTTTTTATATCTATATCTGTGGATAAAATGCCTTAAAATAGGTTTGACTGTTTCTTCAGAGGTATGATTTGCATCTCACATTCGGTGCCCCAAGCCTAGGTTGTGTGTGTTTGCTGCTGCTTGCTGTAGTTGCATTTCACTCAGCAGAAATAAGAAGCATCTACACAGGTCAATGTGCTGTTTGTAACCTGGTTTCATTCCAGCTCAATTCCTTTGCGTACCCCAGCAGTGGGACTCTATCTTTCCATCCATTCCGGCACCATGCAAACACAAAGAGCTATATTCTAGCCAGTATAGGACTCCACGAAGGAAAGGAGATCTCTGTGTGGAAAATCCAGTGTGCTAGTTTAGCACTGAAGCTTTTGACCTGCACACACAATGGGAGAGCAGGAGTAGTCAGAAAACACTCAAGTCATTTTGGGACCATTCAGGTCCGTTGCAAACACAGAGCAGATATTGTGTGCCCCGGTCAGTATTTCATCTTCTTTTTCCTTGTACCCATCCATATATTTCATGTAATGTCTTTGTGGTTAAGGAAAGAGGGCAGTCTTACATATGGATACTGGGAATAATCCCCTAGTATCTTCCCTTCAAACCAGTCTTGGCCTGAAGTAGCCTAAACTGTTTCTCTAATACATTTTGCAGTGGTTAGTTCAGCTGTGATTTGTGCCCTATGCTTTTCTCCACAAAAGCCATAAGCTGAAGGAAACATAAGCACAACATAGCCCATTTTTGATCACATAAAATTTATTAAACCCAGTTACAAAAATTGCTGGTTTATATGATTTAACTTCCAAAACCAGATAATGAAGAGCTCTAGAGGGCTTGAAGAATGCATTTATAGGAATGCTTTCCAACTTGTTTCATTCTAATCATATCTGAGTAGCATCAACAGGAGTAGCTGATGAGCTCCAGTGGGAGAACTTTGCTTCACACTTCTGGGGTTTTCTACCTTTAGTATTGCACTGAGTGATTTCAAGAAGCAATATTTACTTATAACCATCAGAAAGCATGTAAAGTTTTATGCTGTAAATCCACCATTACTGCAT